>NC_057863.1:607431790-607731790 GCF_019393635.1 Dromiciops gliroides
ACTATGTGCCAGGCATTTTCTTGGGTATTAGATATACAAAGCAATCAGTAAGCATTTATAAAGCACTTACTAGATACCAGGTGCATGTAAGACTACTTTGGGGAGAACAGGAGAGAAGGGGCTGAGTGCAAAATATCTGGGCAGAAGAAAGAGAGAGGGATGGGAGAGGGAGGCTTTTTTTTTAAGAATAATTATTCCTGGGACAGCTAGGTGGTACAGGGGATAAGGCACCAGCCTTGGATTCTGGAAGACCTGAGTTCAAACCCAGCCTCAGATACTTACTAGCTGTGTGACCCTGGGCGAGTCACTTAACCCACATTGCCCTGAAAAAAAACAAAACAAACAAACAAACAAACAAAAAACCCAAACAAACAAAAAAGGAATAATTATTCCTGGGGCAGTTAGGTGGTGCAGTGGATAGAGCACCGGCTGTGGAGTCAGGAGGACCTGAGTTCAAGTCCAGCCTCAGATACTTGACACTTACTAGCTGTGTGACCCTGTGCAAGTCACTTAACCCCAATTGCCTTACCAAAAAAAAAAAAAAGAATAATTATTCCTTTGAGGGCAGAATTTATTTTGCTTTTGGTTTGTATCCCCTGTGGCTGGCACATAGTAGGTGCTTCATAAATGCTTGCTGATTGTTTCGTAGCTGACAGGGATGTCAGAAAGAAATCTGTGTGATTCTAGGAAGGTCACTTCTACAGTTTTCTGAGCCTCAGTTTCCTTATCCATAAAGTGGGGATGATAAAACTTATTCTCCCTACTACTCCACAGGGGCATTGTAGAGAAAAACTCTGCAACCTTCAAGCTCCATAGAAACACAAACACAAGCTATCCTTAGGACAACAGGGGCAGCAGCAGAGAGACAAATGACAGAGACCCCCGAGTCCCTCCAACAGGGCCACTCGCCCATGACTTCCCAGATGGCCCAAAGTCACATCCAAGGAAGGGCTGTTGACTTTACAATTCAAGCATCTTAATTAAAAACTGGCGCATGAGGGCTGAAATGTCAAAAATGCACAGAAGTTGCCCTGCGCCAGGGGCCAGAGCGTAGGTTCCAGGCCTGGAATCTGGTGCTGAGATTCAATTCCTGGATTTTTTCTGCCTCAAAGGCATCAGGTTTGTAAAGAACACGTGTGCGTATGGGGGAAGAGTCACAAGGGGAGAAGGGGTGACCCAGAGCAAGGAACTGGACTGTGTAAACCTGCTGAAACGGAGGGATGGGTCACTGATCCTTCCCCACGGGTCTAACTATATGCAAGCCCTATACAGAAGGGGCAACCAAAGCACCAGCTTCTGCGTGAAGGCTTCTGGATCTCCCCAGTGCCAGTGGCCCCTCCCTCACACATGCTCTTGTACTTTGACTACTCTGTATTTAGCTACAGTCATTCTCTTTATATTTATAGTATGGAATTAGATCATTTATTGTTATAGATTTTATATTCAAATATAAATGTATGTTTTTCTACCAACTACATTTCTACTGACTATATTAACTGCTTTTTGTATTTAACTACTTTGTACTTATTCATATTCATTCTCTATATTTATTCTATTCAATCAACTATTAAATTATACATGTTTATATTTCAATATAAGTGATATTATTAAATTAACGTCTATATTTATATGTCTAGTACTCGCCTTCCCCACTGGAATTTAAGCTCTTTGGAAGGAGGGATTCTTTTTCCTTTGTTGTATTTCGTTCTCATATAGTTTTATTGTTGTTCAGTTGTTTCAGTCGTGTCAGACTCTTCGCAACCCCATCTGGGGTCCTTTTGGCAAGGATACTGCAGTGGTTGGCCATTTCCTTCTCCAGCTCATTTTACAGATGAGGAGACTGAGGCAAACAGGGTGAAGTGACTCGCCTAGGGTCACACAGCTAGTAAGTGTCTGAAGCCAGATTTGAACTCAGGAAGATGAATCTTCCTGACTCCAAGCCCAATGTACCACTATCCAATCCATTGCACCACCTAGCTGCCCTTAGCATAATATAGTAGGGATTGAAATGAGAGCTCTCTGAAATTATATATATAAATTATATCAAAATTATATATTATATAAATATGATATAAAGTATATATAATGGGAGAGAGGGAGCGAGGGAGAGGGAGAGGTTATTTCCTATCTACTTGCATGGCATTTATTTTCATTTTCACCTAAACATGTCATTCCACTGATAAACGGGGCTTTCTCTGCTTATGCAGATCAATTATTTATCTGTAACTCATACTAAGAATTGCCTGGAGGACTGAGAGCTTGAGTGACTTATTCTTGACATGTCAAAGACAGGACCTGAACCCAGGTCTTCCAGATTCTGAGATCATCATACCACCTCTTGTTATAGGGAGTGAAATCTCTCTAGCAGCAGCCCACATTTGTGGAGTGATGTCTAGCCACCAAGTACCTCAAAACAGTCCCAGGCTCTCACACAAATCATTGTCCTCATTCTACAGATAGGGTAACAAAGGCCTGAAAGGTGATTGGGTGAATGAAAGAAAAAGTCTTTATTAAATGATTACCATGTGCCAGGCACTGTGCTAAGAACCGAGAACACAAATACAAAATTGAGGCAGCCGCTGCCCTCAAGGAGCTTACGTTGTAATTGGGGAAGCCAAAACATCAGAGGAGGGGCAGCCAGGGAAGAGTAGACACTTTGAGGAGTCACAGGGATAGTGAGCTGATCCTTTGGGCAGGTGACACACACACTCCAGAAGAAATGACAATTTTGGTTTGATTCCTGTGTATAGTGAAAGGGGGGAATATAAATGCAGTAGCAGGGCAGATGGCAAGACTCTGATAAGGTAAAATTTAATAGGGAAAAATGCCAAGTTCTATGGTTTAAAAATAAAATCAACTGATGAGGTGGGGGTGGAACAACTAGACAATAGTTGGCATGAAAAGAAACCCGGGGGCTATGGTGGACTATAAACTCAAAACTGGGTTATTGCTACCAAAAAACCAAGTGATTGATAGTGGCATAGGGTGTACAAGCGAAGCAAGAGTCTCACTATCCTCGGTCTTTGGCAGACATGCTGAGGAAGATACTCAGTTCTTAGTATCATGGTTTTTTTTGGTTTTGGGGGTTGTTTTTGTTTTTTTTTTGCAGGCAATGGGGGTTAAGTGACTTGCCCAGGGTCACACAGCTAGTAAGTGTCAAGTGTCTGAGGCTGGATCTGAACTCAGGTACTCCTGAATCCAGGGCCAGTGCTTTAACCACTGCGCCATCCAGCTGCCCCAGTATCATGTTTTAAGGGTGCTGACAAGCCAGAGGAGGACAGAATGGTGAGAGGACTCGAAACCTTCCTTGCCTTAGAGGAGTTGAAAACACTAAAGATGTTTAGTCTGGAGGAGAGACACCTGGGGGAGATGGAGGTGGGGAAGGTGACATAAGCTGTCCTCAAGTGGTGAGACTGTCAGTTAGAAGAAAGATTCAATGGGTTTTGATTGAGTGCAAACACTACCTTCTCCCAGAAACCCTTCTTCCTCCCTTTTGATGCCAGTGTCTGGATCTTCAATTTATCCTGTCTGTAACTTGTTTATGCATAATTGTCTACATGGTACCTCCCCATTACATTGTGAGGTCCTTGAGGGCAGGGACTATATTTTGCCTTTCTTCGGATCCTAAGTGCTTAGCATAGTGCCTGGCATATAGTAAGTGCTTAATAAATGTTTGTTGATTGACTGGTGGATGGAGGGAAGAATTAGGAAGGACAAGTAGAAGGCTCTGGGAGGCAGATCTCACTGAAGTATAAAGAAAATCTTCATTAAGTTGTCCAAAAATCGAATGGGTTGCCTTAAGCCATAGTAAGCCTCTCTTTCACTGGAGGCTTTCAAAGGAGCAGGGGTTCTTAACTTGGGGACCAGAGATCCCCAAGAGATCTGTGGGTAAATTTCAGAGAATCTATGAATTTGGCTGGGGAAAAAATGACATTTTATTTTCACTAGCCTTTGGAAGCTTGTGTGTTTTATTTTATACACTTAAAAACATGATTCAAGGGCAGCTAGGTAGTACAGTGGATAAAGCACCAGCCCTGGATTCAGGAGGACCTGAGTTCAAATCCAGCCTCAGACACTTGATACTTACTAGCTGTGTGACCCTGGGCAAGTCACTTAACCCTCATTGCCCTGCCCAAAACAAACAAAAAACCCCCATGATTCAGAGCAGGGGTTCATAGGCTTCAGCAGACCAGCCAGAGCAGGACAGGACACAGAACAGGTCAAGAACCCTGGGCTGGAGACCAGACAAAGACTGGGCAGGGATGTTGGAGAGCCCTATTCAGGTACAAGTGGGAAAAAATTAACTCCAAGGTCCCTCCCCACTCTGGTCAAGTCAAAGTCTTGAGAGCTTTCTGTTTCATAGAGACCCAGGTCACCTGGAACCTAGGTCAACTGCTCCAGTGGCTGGTCAGCATTAGAGGTTGGACAGGAGCCCAGGTCTTCTGACTGGGCTTTGGTCCCATACCAGTGCTATGGAACCAGGCCACCTCTTGAAGGCGGAGGGGAGCCATTCTTCCTAGACTGACAAAAGGAGCTTTGAAGTCTGGAGAAGGTGATCTGGGGACAATGAGTTTAAATACAAAGAACATGGGATTTCTTTTTTCTTCTTTTTTTTTTTTTTTGTAGGGCCATTTTTTAGGGGGTGGGTCAATGAGGGTTAAGTGACTTGACCAGGGTCACACTGATAGTGTCAAGTGTCTGAGGCCAGATTTGAACTCAGGTCCTCCTGGCTCTAGAGCCAGTGCTCCATCCACTGCACCACCCAGCTGCCCCCCTAGAGCATGGGATTTGAAATCAGAATACCTAAATCCAAGACCTGATTCTGATATTTACTCTCTGTGAGACCCTGGCAAAGTCATTTCTCTGGGGCATAGCTTTCTCATTTGTAAGATGAGGCAAGTGACCTGAATGATTTCCAAGGTCTCATCTATTTCAATTCAAGAAGTAACAGTTAAAGGGCAGCTAGGTGGCACAGTGGATAGAGCACCAGCCCTGGATTCGGGGGGACCTGAGTTTGGATCTGGCCTCAGACATGTGACACTTGCTGGCTGTGTGACCTTGGGCGGGTCACTTCACCCTCATTGCCCCACAAAAAAAAAAAACACAACAACAACAAAACAACAAAACAAAAAGTAATAGTTAAGAGCCCACCATGTCTTGGGCACCGCAATAGTGAGTGCTAAGGATAAAAATCCCTCAGGGAGCTTACATTCTACTGAGAGTGGGGACAGCATAATAATACACAGGTAGTTGTTCAGTTGTATCAGTTGTGTCTGGCTCTTCATGACCCCATTTGGGGTTTTCTTAGCAAAGATACTGGAGTGATTTGCCATTTCCTTCTCCAGCTCATTTGACAGATGAGGAAACTAAGGTAAACAGGGTGAAGTGACTTGCCCAGGCTCACACAGCTAGGAAGTGTCTGAGGTTGGATTTGAACTCAGGTCTTCCTGACTCCAGACCCAGCACTCTATCCACTGTGTGCTACCTAGGTGCCCTTAACATACACAGTTAATTAAACATAAAATATAGGTAAAGTAAATAATAATACTAGCTAACATTAATATAATACTTGGAGGTTTGTGAAACACTTTAACATATACCATTTCATCTGATTTCCACAGTAATCCTATGAGGTAGGTCCTATGATTATACCCATCTTATAAATGAGGCTGAGAGAGAATGAGTGTGTTGCCTAGGATCACACAGCCAGCAAGGCTCAAGAGCAGGATATGAACTCAGGTCTCTTTGACTCAAAGTGGTCTCAAGGGAAAGGGAATCAGGAAGAGCTTCATGTAGGAGGTGGCATTTGAACGTAGCTTTGAAAGAGAGCCAGGCTTTACAGGAGGTAGAGGTGAGAAGGATCAGTATTCTCAGCATGGGGGACAATGTAGATAAGAGAGGGAATGTCATATACAGGGAATAGTAGGACAGCTAGTTTGGCTGGAATATAGGGTACGCAAGGTGGGAATAATAGGGAATCAGTCATGAAATAAGGGGAGGATACAGATTATAAGAGTAGCTAGTTGGTGCCATAGTGCACAGAGTGCTGGGCCTGGAATCAGGAAGACTCATCTTCCTTAGTTCAAATCTGGCCTCAGACACTTCCTAGCTGTGTGACCCTGGGTAAATCACTCAACCCTGTTTGCCTCAGTTTCCTCATCTGTAAAATGAGCTGTAGAAGGAAATGACAAAGTACTTCAGTATATTTTCCAAAAAATAACCCAAATGGGATCATAAAGAGTCAGACAGGACTGAAATGACTGAATAACAACACATCGTAAAGTGCTTTAAATGCCAAACAGAGGAATCTGTGCTTTTGTCCCCAAAGCAATAGGGAGCCACAGAGCTTCCTGGGCAGAGGAGTAAGATGGCAGACCTATGCTTCAGAGCTATGTCTGGCAGCCATGAAGAGGGAAGACAGAAGAAGAGAAAGACCAGAGGCTGGGAGGCCAGTGCGGAGGCTATTTCAATAGTCCACATGAGAAGTACTAAGGGCCTGACTAATGCAGTGGCCCTGTGAGTGCAGGCAGAAGTGACAAGACTTGGCAACCATTTACATGGAGAAAGGGGAGAAGGAAAAGGGAGAGTCCAGGATGCTTCTGAGGCTGTGAACCTGAATGACTGGGAGGATGACGGAGCTCTTGGCAGAAATAGGGACTTCAGGAAGAGCTGTCTGTTCAGTGGTCATGTGCTAGAGGAGTCTTCCTGAGAGCTTCCAGTCAACACCTGACTCTTTTGCAGAAGAAGCCAAGGAGGTCGTCCTCCAATGAGAGGCAGCCAACGAAATCTGGGCCTTAGCTCACAATTCTATGGGGCTCTTAAGATTCATAAAGCAGGGATGGAGGTAAGGAAGCACTTCTTGACCATGTGCACTATTTTAAAAATTAGGATTGATTCGGGTGGGGGCAGGGGACTCGCCCTTCCCTATAGCCAGTGGCACCCAACCTAGAGTGAGAAATACCTACCTGGGTTCAAATTCTACCTCAGACACCATGTGTGACACAGTACAAGTCATTTTTAAAGATCTCATTGGGTCTCAGTTTTCTCATTTGTAAAACGGGGATAATAATAACATCTGTCTGCAAGGATCAAATGACATGATGTATGTACATCATGTGATTTGCAAACCCTAACACATTATAGAAATGTCAGGTATTATTATGAGAGCTGACATAGAGTCCATCAAAGACTGTTCAAGGTAATATTGATGTAGGGAAATGGACTGTGAAACCTTTCACCTCAAATGCCCATGAAGGTAGAGGTGGTGATTTAAGAGGATGACCTGAAGATCTGATCCCACCCCACCCAACACACACACACACACAAGCTTTGACATCTCTAAATCCCACCCGGGCTAGGAAAATAAACTGGGATAAAGTAAGATACACCAAGGAGTGATTTTCCATTTGAAGTGTTTGCCAAGCTGAGCTTGCTTTCTCTGCCGAGTTCAAGGAAAGTAATTTGAACGGCTTGTGCCCAACAGTTTGATGTAGCAAAACCAGTCACCTCTCCATCAGCTACAAACTCTCAATTACATAGAGGTCTAGGAGTCAATGTGATTCACTTGCTGGGTCTGCTCCTTTAGGAAACCTGAGCCTGGAGGCAATTTCTATCCTGAAAGAGCAGGATTATAAAGAACCAGATTCTTAGTAGACCTGGGTTCAAGTTCCAGCTCTGACAGTTATTGTTACCACACTCATGAAGTCAGGGCAGTTTACCGTTGGGGACCGGAAAGGGATCAGCTGATGCCAGTAGTTTTAATGAGAACATCCAGCTTTCTTTTCCCACTGAGGACTGAGGAAAGCAAGGTAAGCCCAAGTCCCCTGTGCTGTAACACCTTAAATTGGCCATAATACTTCATGGGTGGCCAGCTAGGTGGTGCAGTGGATAGAGCACTGGTCCTGGATTCAGGATGGCCTGAGTTCAAATCCAGCCTCAGACACTTGACACTTACTAGCTGTGTGACCTTGGGCAAGTCACTTAACCCCAATTGCCTCACCAAAACAAAACAAAACAAAAACCCCCCAACTTAATGGACTAGATGTCAAGGTGGATAGAACACTAGGCCTGGGGCCAGGAAGATCCTAGTTCAAATCTGGCCTCAGACAGTCACAAGTTATGAGAGCCTGGACAAGTCACTTAACCACTTTTCGCCTCAGTTTCCTCAGCTGTAAAATGGGGGTAATGACAACACTTAACTCCCAAGGTTGTGGTGAAGATCAAATGAGATAATATTTGTAAAGCACTATTAATATAGTGCCTGGCACATAGTTGGTCCTTAATAAATGCTTATTTCCATCCTCCCTCCCTTCCTCCCTCCCTCCCTTCCTTCCTTCCTTCTTTCCATTGGAGGAGACAAGGACTTTGAACAGAGATCAAGAGAAGGGCAAGACATCTTTGTAGCCAAAAGTGTTTGTGCTTTCCACAAACTATATGATTCCCTCAGAAAAGTCCCATGTAGTGGGCTGGGCTGTGAGCTGTCCAAAGTCTTAGACATCAAGGACACCAAAAGAAGAGGCAATGGTGAATCTGTATCATGAGGTCAACACCTTCTGGACCCTTCCATAACACCTCAGGAAGGAGAGCTTATCTGAAGCCACCCCCTCAAGTCATTTCATGCCAGAGGCTCTGCCTCTTTGCCTCCCATGTAAAAGCATGACCCCCCTGGCTAGCCAGTTCCCGACTCATCAAAAATATTAGCCATGAGATAATGAATATCTTTGGCCACAGCAACTCACCCTCTACTTAACCCTCATTGCCCACCAAAAAATAACCCCATAGATGAGGAAACTGAGGTCCACAGAGGTTAAGGAACTTGTCCAGGATCACCCAGGCAGCCAGGAGCACAGTCACTGAAAAGAGGTTAGCAGTCACATGTGCTGGATCCTTCAGTATTCTGTGTGGAATAAGTAGAAACAAAATCTGTTTTGGAATCCAAGGCTCTGAGTTCAAATCTTGCTTTTTTTAGCTTACTAGCTATGTGACCCTGGACAGATCATGTAACCTCCCTGGGCTTCAGCTTTCTTATCTATAAAATGAGGGGGTGGGATTAGAATGACCTCTGAAGGTCCTTCAAGCTCAAATCTATAAGTCCATTGAGACTATGTAGCTTGTATGGGCCCAAAAACTGGTACTGTCTTGTCTAGAGTAGCTCAATGACCTTTTATCTCCTATGTTATCTTGGCTTTCCCCACACCTCATTCTGCCTTTTGACTCTCTATCTTCCAGCTCAAGGATTACTCTCCTTGGCAGAGAAAATAAAAGTAAAGTCATAGGTGAGAAGCTAACTCCTTTCTTTCTCATCTGTTATCATCTCATGTGCTCCCACTGACATGGGAGCTGGTTCAGGGGGTTGGCTCACCCAAAGAATTGGCAGGCTCACAGCAAATCTTGTAAAATAGATTTATTAGGAGAGATGAATACATGGCCAGGAGACAGTGGTAAGATGGAGACTGTCTCTCTGGATGGAAGGAGAATTGACCTTTTATACAGTTTCACACAAAGAAGGCTTCATGCCAAGAGTAATGAGATTGTGAAAACTATCAAATAAGGGGCATTGGGAGGGGGTGGTCAGGAGTCAAGTGATGTACACAACTTGCTGACGTGTAAGAATGGAACTTGCATATCATCTATGTTCCTTGCAGACCTTGATATGTTTATTGGTATTTACATCATAGATGGAACTCTCTAAATATCCCAGGGTCTGTATGACCCCTGGTTCATGTGTCCTGGCAACATCACATTCCTGAGGTGAAAAACAGGAATTGTTTTTCATTTCTGAAATCTTTGGTTTCAGTGTCTAAGGTTTAAGGATGGTTTTTCACATCTGCTAAAGTTTAAGAGCTCTAGGTTTCTTGGGGTCTCATGTCCCACCACACCACCCCAAACAATATCCTTTCTTAGAGCCTTCTCTATAACTAATATAGCTAAGATAGCCCCTTTTCTTTCCTTCCTAGATCATCCTTATCATCAGAGGTGCTCATACCCCTAGGTGACATTTTCATATTCACCCTCCCTGACCTGCCTACCCTCGCTTCCATCCTCTGCTCCTGATGCTGTTCAGTCTTTTTTCAGTCACGTCCATCTGTTCTTAGGGGTTTTCTTGGGAAAGATACTGGAGCGCTTTGCCATTCCCTTCTCCAGCTCATTTTACAAATGGGGAAACTGAGGCAAACAGGGTGGCGTGACTTGCCCAAGGGCACACAGCTAGTATCTGAGGCTAAATTTGAAATGAGGAAAATAAGTCTTCTTGACTTCAGGCCTGGCACTGTACACTGCGCCCCACCTAGCTGCCCTTTCCATTCTCTAACAAAGCCTTTTTTAAAATCTGAGTTGTTGAAGGAGTTCTACACACATACATACACACACACACACACACACACACACCCCTCTTTCCCTTTCTTATCAGAACCTCTCTTTTTTTTAATCTTCAGAATCTTGTTTGGAGAACTCTGGGTTACTGGGTTGATGAACGTCGGTCCATGGGTTTCTGCCTCCCCTTCCTCTGAACCCTTGGAGATCTTCTGTCCCAAGATCTAGGGTGCCTGCATTTCTACTCCTCTGGAGTGAGATTAGAACATAAAATCATTTGGTTTTTTGTTTGTTTGTTTGTTTGTTTGTTTTAGTGAGGCAGTTGGGGTTAAGTGACTTGCCCAGGGTCACACAGCTAGTAAGTGTCAAGTGTCTGAGGCCAAATTTGAACTCAGGTCCTCCTGACTCCAGGGCTCCTCCTGACTCTATCCACTGTGCCACCTAGCTGCCCCACATAAAATCATTTGTAAGCACTTGAGCACCATACAAATGCAAATCACTGTGCTTACCCCTGGGGTGGGACAGAGCACTGTTTCCAGGGGACAATGCCTTGAGACTACAGTCCCCTTCAGCAGCCAAGCCTTCTGAAGGCCATTAACCTCAAGCCACATGTGGAGATGTACTGATTTGTGCTCCCTCTCTAGACCATCTGGGATGACTTGAAAATTTCTTGTTCCTCCTTCTTTAAAAGGGGGAGAAGATGGGGCGGCTAGGTGGCGCAGTGGATAAAGCACCGGCCCTGGATTCAGGAGTTCCTGAGTTCAAATCTGGCCTCAGATACTTGACACTTACTAGCTGTGTGACCTTGGGCAAATCACTTAAGCCCCACTGCCCTGGGGGAAAAAAAAGGGGGGGGGGGAGAAGATGCAGGAAGAAGGGAGAGAGAGGCAGATACACACACACACACACACACACACATACTTCTGTTATCAAAGGACAGCATGAGTTCCAATAAACCCAAAGGTCCTTTGAAGGCTCTGGGGAGAAAAAAATACAGCCTACCCATGAGCGGATTAAGTTCTGCAGCATCTGCCATGAAGTTTGTTTTTGAAATGCGGTCACAAATAGATTAATTCAGAAGCTCGCTAGAAATAAAGGCTGGGTAGAATTCGACGCTCAGAGTTGGAAGGAACCCCTCAGACCATCTAGTCTAACCAGTGCCTGAAATAGGAATGTCTTCTATACCACCCAAGGGGACATCTAGACTCCCCCTTGAAGATGTCCAGTGATGAAGAGCCCTTCATCTCCCAATATAACCCATTCTATTTTTGAATAGCTATCATTAACAAGCTCCATCTACACCCACTATTCCTAGTTCCTCCCTCTGGGGCCAAATAGAACAGTGGCTAAGTGGATAGAGTGCTGGGCCTGGACTCAGGAAGAGTCTTCCTGAATTCAAATCTAGCCTTGGATACTTACTAGCTTTGTGACCCTGGGCAAGTCACTTACCCCTGTTTGCCTCAGTTTCCTCATCTGGAAAAGGGGCTGGAGAAGGAAATGGCAAACCCCTCCAGTGTCTATGCCAAGAGAACCCCAAATGGGGTCAGAAGAGTTAGACATGATTGAAAACTGAACAACAAAAACAATCCCTCTTCCCCATAAAGTCCATTTAAACACTAGAAGATAACTCTCTTCGACCCTCCTACTCAGTCTTTTCTTCCCCGGGTTAGATAAGCCCAGTACCTTCATGGCACGGCTTCTAAGTTTTTGGCCATCTTGGTCACCTTTCTTCTGGACACATTCAAGTCTCCACTTAAAATGTGTTGGCCATACTGGATGTGGTCCTCCAGATGTGGTCTGGCCATAGCAGAGGACAAAGGGAAGATCACCCTCCTGATGCTGGGGAGGAATTAATTTATCAACAAGCATTTATTAAGTGCCTATTATGTGTCACATGCTGAGGATACATTTTAAAAGGGCAGACTAATCATAATAATAATAAGCATTTATTTAGCACTTTAACATTTTCAAAGCACTTTACAACTATTATCTGATTTGATCCTCACAACAATCCTGGGAGGTAAGTGCTATTATTATCCCCATTTTACAGATTAGGAAACTGAGGCAGGCAGTGGTTAGGTGATTTGCACAGGGTTAGGAAGTGTCTCACATTAAATTTGAATTCGAGCCTTATCCATTGAGCCAACTAAGTCACCAGCTATGAAGGTAACCCTGACGTACCTGGCCTCTTTCCACTCTTGGGATGGAAATTCAGAAATTCTCATCAAATAATAGTTGACAATTTATGTGGCATGATAAAGTCTGCAATGCACTTTACATCTATGATCTCATCTGAGCCTCAAAACCACCCTATGAGGTAGGCACAACTGGTATTATCGTCATCCCCATTTCACAGATGAGAAAACTAAGGTCTAGACAAGTGTATTGGCTTGTCCTAGGCCACACAGCTAGCCAATTTAAGAACCAGAATCATAACCCAGGTCTCTGGACATCAAGTCTAGCGGTCTTTCCACTAGACAAGAGGTCTTCAAAGTGTGGTCTGGAACTCACAGGGACCTGCCCCTGAGACTCTGTTGGGGGTCCATGAGATCCAAACTGTTTTCATAATAATACTAAGATATTATAATTCCTAATACAGGATCAGGTATATCTTTGTCACCAAATCTCACCCTCAAAACCCCAAGCCCAACCTCTACCCCTGTTCACTAGCCTGCCTGACTACTTATAACACTGTTCCCAGAAAATCAACTGCCCTTCTAAGCTATTCGCATCTTTAACGAGGGGAATCTTAACTTTGTTTGATGACTTTGACAAAGGCAAAGGTAGCATCCTTGTCAGATCTGCAGATGACACAAAGCTGGGAGAAATGCCTAACAACACACCAGGTGTCAGAGTCAGTAATTTAAGACATCTTGAGGGCCAAGGCATCAAACAGAACTTGATAAGGTGAAATGAGATCAGGTTAAAAGTGAAGTCTTACATTTGGGTTCACAAAACTCTTCCAGCCCCCAACAAAACCACCACGAGAAGGGAGGAAGTCAGGAAGAGAGAAATAGGGGGAAATAAGGGGGAGAGACTGAAATTACAGAAGATCTTAGGAAGAAGAAAATTCAAAGACCTCAAAGATAAATAAATCAGAAGGAAATATTGCCTCCAATATAATGAACAAGTTTAAACATATATGCATAAATACTGGAAAATGAAGTTTCATGAGCCAACACTTGATAAGACAAAGGACACTGTGGAGTTTGAGGAGAACATGGAACCACAACACACTCTTCCTAAATGAGTTAAAAGAGAAATAAGAATTATGAGAGCAGAATTTCTGCCTTGCACAACAAAAATAATGAGTAGAACAGAAAAATTTGAATCTGCAATGGCAAGCCTCACCAAAGAAACAAAAGAGAGAACAATAGATTGGGAATACAAATACACAGAAGTATATTTGCTAATACGGCCTAAAATAAGAGAAGCAAAAAACAATAACATTAAGAGAAAATACGTTCACTATACAAGCAAAACAGACTGAACTCAAATACCAGATGCACAGAGACAACCTAAGGATCATAGGTCTCCCAGAATAAAATACCAGGACCAAAAAGCCCCTAAAACCACAATGAAGGAAATAATAGAACTGCCTAGAATTTCTAAACATAGAAAGTGAAATTCAAATCAAAAGAATTGACAGTTTGCTTCTAGAAAAAAATCCAAGACTGTAAACTCCAAGACACATAATGGCTAAATTTAATAATTTGATTCAGAAACAACAAGTTCTGCAAGCCATCAGGAAAAAGACCTTCAAATACAAAGAAAAGGACATTTGAATAATGCAAGACTATTCCTCATCCACTAGAAAAAGGAGGAGGGAATGGAATAATGTGTTCCAAAGAACACTGGAGCTGAGAATGTAGCCCAGTATAACCAATCCTGTAAATCTGAGCTTAACTACACAGGACAAAAGATGGACTTCAATAATAAAGAAAAATTTGAAACATTTCTAGAAAGAAACCCTGAACCAAGATTATTTACCTCTTGAACACCCCCAAATAAAAGAAATGCAAGAGGAGTGAATAAACACAGCAGGCAAGGATGGTAACAGCAACAGAGTAACAATAAAATGATCAATAAAAGACTTCTTTCTAAATGTACACAAGGAGACAGGGGTGAAGGTGGAAATCTCATAAGAGTAACAGCGAAGAAGTAACTTGGTGGGGGCGGGGGGCATTATGGACAGAACCTGTAGATAGTCAGGCTACATGTGAACGCTTCTTTTTTTGGACTACATTATGACATGGGAGGGTAAATAAAAGGGAGGAGGAGGATGGGAGACTAAAGAGGAGTGAGTGATGTGCCAGGGCCAAATCAAGGGTTAATAATGAAGAAAAGGTGACTTCCATGGGCTCAGAAAGAGAACAGATTACAGGGGAGTGGGTCAAAAAGAGGTGGGAAAGGTTGGAGAGTTTGAAAATTAGAGAAGAAGCAGGTCTTACTTTGGAAGTGGAAGGGGATTCTACTGATGAACAATCCTATGAATGAAGAGAGATGGTCAGTGAAAGAAGATGAGGACCTTACACTGGATGAGGCCTGGGGGATTTAGTGTGTCCTAGGAGTGGGGGAGTTGGAACCCATGGGGACAAGTAGCACCTGGAGTAATGGGAGAACATGGATACAGGGGGATTTCCAGGCAAATGTGTGTATGTACATATATATACATACTACATACATATCCTTCCATACATATACATATACACACATACATACATCAACAAGAAGAGGTACAGAATAGTGGCAGACTACATAACCAAGGATGTGGTAAAGAAGAGCCCCTACCATGGGGAAATGTCCTTTCTGACACTTATGATAATTGGCATTGTTTTGAAAATGAGAGACAATGGAAAGGGGGAGTCCACGGTAAGTCTTACAAGACAGAGGAAGAAAGTGCCTACAGGGGAGAACCTAGAATGGATACAGAATGTTAGATGTGTTCTGATCTGGGAAGAGAACAAAATGGGATCATTCCTCCTTCTGGGGAAGCTTAATTTAGCCTAAGGTGATGCTAAGTTTTTTGCTTATTTTTTAAAATCTAAAATTGTTTTTATTGATATTTTCTGTTTTTTATATCACCATAGTTATCCCATGTATCCCTTTACTTGCCCCCTCCAAGAGTCATTCCATATGAAAAAATAGTATTTTTGTAGAGTAAAAAAAACTCAGCACAACTGACTGATACATTGAAGAAATCTGAAAACATGTGCAATGTATAACACCTGTGGACCTCCCTCCTCCACAAAGGGGTGGGTTGGGAATGTCTTCTGATGTTTTTTCATTTGAGTCCTGTTTGATCTCTTCAGTTTTGTTTCATTTACTTTTTTTGGTGTGTTCTTTCTATTTACATTGTTGCAGTCGTGTATATTGGGGGTTTTTGGTTCTGCTTACTTCACTCTGCATCAGTTCATAGAAATCTTTCCAAGCTTCTCTGTGTTCATCATACACATTATTTCTTATGTGCCACAATTTGTTTAGTCATTCCCAAATCAATGAGCATCTGCTTTGTTTTTAATTCTTAGCTATCACAAAAAGTACTGCTATAAATATTTTGGAGTACGTGAGGACATTTTTCTTATTGATGGCTCATATACGATCAGTAATGGAGTCTCTGGTTCAAAGGGTATCACTTTTTTCTTATTTTCCATTTTATTAATTTATGGAATAACATAGTATAATTAAAAATGATTGCACAGGAAACTGAAAATCTATTATGTACAACTTGCTATTCCTTTAAAATATATAATAAAGCTATCATGTAAATTTTTTCTTCCTTTCTTCCCCCCTCCCCATGGCTACCATTAGATACAAATAGGTGTGTGTGGGGGGGGGTGTATGTGTATATATATGTGTGTGCATACATGTATGTAAGTATATATGTTTATAAAATTATTCTATATATACTTTTATTTATTAGTTCTTTCCCTAGATGCATATATCATCTTTCTTCATACATCCTTTATAGTTAATTTGGGTATTGATCATAGTCACAATGATTTACTGGCTCAAAGTTGTTCTTAAAACAATATTGCTGGGACAGCTAGGTTGTGCAGTGGATAAATCACTGGCCCTGGATTTGAAGACCTGAGCTCAAATCCTACCTCAGAGACTTGACACTTGCTAGCTGTGTTACCCTGGGCAAGTCACTTAACCCTCACTGCCCCACCAAAACCAAAACAAAACAAAAAATAATATTGCTGTTACTGTACACAATTTTCTCTTGGTTCTCCTTTTGCTCATCATTATTTAGTGCAAGTCTTCTCATGTTTTTCTAAGTTCATTGAACTCATCACATTTCTTATAGCACAGTAATTCCAAATTTGATACACTAGAGAGCATCCAAGGAAGGTAATCAGGTTGGTGAAGGCTCTGGAGATTTTACCACAGGAAGAGAAGTTGATGCAAATGGAGATGGTTGGCCAGGAGAGGAAAAGACTTAGGTAGGGACATGAAAGCTGTATTTTCAGGTTTTTGAAAGCTGACACGTAGGAGAGAAATTAGACTTGTCCTTCCTGGCCCCAAAGGGTAGAATGAGATAGAAGCAATGGGTGAACTGTCTCAAAAGAATCTGGAATGCCTAAGCACAAAGTAGATTGATTCCCCTTCTCAGGAGAGCTCCAAGCAAAGGCCATCGAGTACTTCCTAAGTACTTCAGGATCACCACCACCATCACCATCATCATAGCCAACATTTATCAGCATTTTGATAAGCACTTTATAGCTGTTATTTCATTTGTTAATCACAATAATCCTTGGAGGAAAGTGCTATTATTATCCTAATTTTACAGATGAGGAAACTGAGGCAAACAGGATTAAGTTATTTGTCCAGGGTCACACAGCTGATGTATCTGAAGCTGGATTTGAATTGTGGTCTTCCTGACTCCAGGCCTGGTGTCTATCTGCTGTTCCAATGTCACTGTTTCTTATGAAGCAAGGGAAGCCTTCTCGGACCTGAATGACCAGGGACTCTGGTACAGTTCTGGGTAACCATACTCTAATACAAAGCAACACTGTGACCTGTGCTATTGAGGCTCCAACAGCGAGAGAAACAACCAGATTTTCCAGGTGAGAATTATAGGGTTGAGGGATTAGCAAGAGGACAGATCATTAGTCAAGTCTGGGTTTTCCTTCCACAAAGGACTGAACCTATTCTCCATTACAGCAGCCAAGGAGAGAGAGGGAGAGAAAGAGAAAGAGAGAGAAGACTTTCCCCACAGCAACTAGCTGCCCATTCAGAGTTAGCAACACATCCCCTTGGTATGGTGGGTAGAACAGCAATCTGAAGATCACAGATCCAGCCCCAGGGCTACTATGTTCTTTCCTTGAGCTAAGGCATTTCCCTTCTCAGGGGATCAGCTTCCTAATTTGTAAAAGGGTTCACTCATCTCAGCTGTGTCTGACTCTTTGTGATCCCGTTTGGAGTTTTCCTGGCAAAGGGCAGCTAGGTGGCGCCATAGTGCATATAGTGTCAGGCCTGGAGTCAGGAAGACTCATCTTCCTGAGTTCAAATCTGACCTCAGACACTTGCTAGCTGAGTGACCCTGGGCAAGTCACTTCACCCTGTTTGCTTCAGTTTCCTCATCTGTAAAATGAATCAGAGAAGGAAGTGGCAAACCACTCTAGTGTCTTTGCCAAGACAACCCCAGGTGGGATCACAAAGAGTCAGACACAACTGAAACGACTGAACAACAGCAACAATCAGTAAAAGAGAGCTGAGACCAATTTCATTAATGGCCCCCCCAGAGTCATGTTATGGGAATTATATTGCATAAAGTGTCTCTATATGGCATAAAGTCCCATAGAAACACAAGCTAGTGTCACCAAGAGGAAGTTAGAATACTCCACCTAGAACAATAGTCTACATGATCACTTATTGCTCCAAGAGACATTTATCATTCTTTTTAAAAAGCCTGATTGCAGGGGCAGCTAGGTGGTGCAGTGGATAAAGCACTGGCCTTGGATTCTGCAGGACCTGAGTTCAAATCCAGCCTCAGATACTTGACACTGGCTGTGTGACCCTGGGCAAGTCACTTAACCCTCATTGCCCCACAAAAAAAAAAAAAAGCCTGATTGCAACAGCAGAAGATGAGACACACATACACTCACACACTGAGATTTGGCTAGGTTGTAAGTTAGCATGGATCCAGTGGAGCACTGGGCTCAGTCACTCCCTTGTGTGACCTCCTCTGGACCTTAGGAGGAAGGTTCTTTCCCAGGTATTTTTGCCTGAAGGTATTTCAGAGGCCCGGGAAAAACCTTAGCTTAAAAAAGGCCAGGGTCTCACTTCATTTCCTTGGGGCTCAGTTCCCTCTTCTGTAAAAATCAATCGAGGGGGGAGGGAAGGGAGGGAGGGAGAAAAATTTGAAACTAGAAATCTTATAAAAACAAATGTTGAAGACTGTCTCTGCATGTAACTGGAAAATAATAAAATACTTTTATAACTTAAAAAAAATCAATCAATCAGTAAACATTAATTAAGTGCCTACTATTTGCCTGGGACTGTGCTAAGCAATGGGTATACAAAAGGGGGCAAAGGACAGCTCCTGTTCTCAAGGAGCTCAAAATCTAATGGGAGAGACAACAAGCAAACAGATATATACAAAACAGGCTATATACAGGATAAAGAGGAAACAGTTAACAGAAGGAAGGCACTAGAATTAAGAAGGGTTGGGGAGGGGCAGCTAGATGGCGTAGTGGATAGAGCACCGGCCCTGGATTAAGGGGGACCTGAGTTCAAATCCAGCCTCAGACACTTAACACTTACTAGCTGTGTGACCTTGGGCAAGTCACAACTAGTAAGCATCTGAGGTCACATTTGAACCCAGGTCCTCCTGAATCCAGGTGCCACCTAGGGACCTGAGTTCAAATCCAACCTCAGAAACCTGACACTTACTAGCTGTATGACCTTGGTCAAGTCACTTAACCCTCATTGCCTTGCAAAACAAAAACAAAAAACAAAAACATTTGCCCATCACTTTCTCATGTCTAAAAAATGAACAAAACAATCAATCAAGCCCCAACTGTAGCTGGCCAATTTGTAAATGCTCACACTGAAATTCTCTGGGTCTTAGTTTCCTCATCTGTCAAATGAGAGGGTTGAGCCTGATGGCTTCTAGGAGCCCTTCAAGATCTAAAGCTTGGCTTCTTTGAGAGGGGGAGGGGAACTCATTAAGAGAAGAGGCTCGTGGCCACGTTTAGGCAGCACTCGCTGAAACTTCTCTTGAGCAGCTTTGGTGAATGCTTTTCCCAGAAGTGGGAGACAGCGCTATTCAGGTAAGAGTGACAGTCGGAGGTTGGGGAGACGATAATTAGCCAAGTTCGGCTCCAATGTTCATTCCAAAGAAAGGAACACGTTATTCCAAAAGCAAAGCAAGATGTGAGTGAGAGGAGGGAGGCTTCCCATAGCAACCAAACGCATCCCTTCAGTGGCCTGCTGCGCTGTCCAAGGGGCTTCTCACCAGAATGGAACATTTCTCCCAACTGCATTCACCTTTGGGGCTGGCAACAGATGACATAGCCCACTGGAGAGTGGGCTAGAGAGGACACAGTCAAAGATCTGGGTTTGAATTCTACCTCTGACCCCATGGTCTAACCTAATCACTTGACTTCTCTGGGCCTCAGTTTCTTCATCTGTAAAGGGGAGGGGGCTGTAATAACATCTGTCCTACTGGCCTCATAAAATTGCCATGAGACTTGAAAGAATGCATGTAAAGCATTTTATAAATCAACGTGCTTTATAAATCTCAATCATCACCATTATTATTCACTGGAATCCCTGTTGGAAATCAGATCTGCCCTGATGTCACGGTCAAATCTCCATTGTGGTGATGTGTTTGGCCTCTAACTTGGCCAAAAGGCCTGGCATCTTAATCCTTTGTAATCACCTTCCCAGAAAAGGTCAGAAGCCATGCCTTGGAGGGAGCTGGGAGCCAAACTAGCAGAGATGTTTCTTGACAGAACAGGTCAACCACAGGCCTGCCTGGGCCCTCTGTGATGGAAGGCGGGAGATATCTCACACCCATCTCCTGGTGCTCACCACCACTCTGGTTCAGGCTCTCCTTACCTTTCCCATGGAGCACCACAGCAGCCTCTTCATTTCGATACCCCCAGCCTCTTCCCTCTGCCATCTATCCTCCACACGGGAGCCCAGATGATATCCCTAAAACATCATGTGGCGGGGCAGGTGGGTGGCACAGTGGATAGAGCACCAGCCCTGAATTCAGGAGGACCTGAGTTCAAATCTGACCTCAGACACTTGACGCGTACTAGCTGTGTGACCCTGGGCAAGTCACTTAACCCCAATTGCCTCACCAAAAAAACAAAAACAAAAAACATCATGTGGCTCCTCAGCTCAGTGAAGTCCACTGGCTCCCCAGGATCTCCACGGGCAAACACATGTAGAGCCCTGGCCAACCGGCTCTAATCCACCATTCTAGGCTTGTTACATTGCCCCCCAGGCAGCTAAACTCGCCTTCGTGCTGTTCCCCTCTTGAGAGATTCCACTCCCTGCAAGGTGGTCCTTTATCCAATGGTCCTGCATTCAACACACAACACTGCATCTCTCGAGTTTTTAAAGTACAATCCCATGTTAATACAGCCAGAACAACCTGCCAAGCCTGTTATCAGGGACACACAGAATGAGGATGACTTGCAGGCTAATAAGGATCTGTCTTTTATTAGTATTACTACTAATAATAATAACTACAACAAAATCTCTATTTGGCGGTGCCCTCAAAGTCCTCTGGATCCAACCTGTACTTGAAGAATTCCCTCTATAACCTGACAGATGGGGAGAGTAGATGGTGTTGGCTTGAACTGGAAAGTCCTAGGTTCAAATCTCAATACTGCTACTTATTAGCTGTATCACCTTAGACAAGTCATTTACCTTCTCTTGGCCTCAATTTCCTCTTCAGTAAAGAAGGGAGAAAGTGAAGGAGTCTAACTATAGTCTTGAAAGTCTTTTCTAGCTCTAAATCTTACAATCAATAGGCCTGAAGTATGGCTAATCTAGCCTTTGCTTGAAAGCTTCTATAAGAATTTGGCTGATTGAACCATCCCATGGCAATTGAGTTGAGTGGTAAAATGCCCTGATGCCTTAACAAGTTGGGAACAAATCTTAATCAATTAATCTCAATCATAGACTTTTGTAAGTGCCCAAAGCACTTGGATCTAGAGGGAAGAGGGATGAGGAAACTCGGTCATATCCTTAGGGTCATCTAGAAAATGTCATGCTAGTGTAGAATAAGGATTATTCTAGAGGCCAGAGCAACCTGTTTAAAAACAAAAGCCAAACCAACAAAAAAACCCAGAGAAGAAACTGCTTTAGGGGAAAAGAGGACCTTGGTCTAAGTCTCCTCTCCCCTCCCCCTTCTGGCCAGAGAAAAACTTTGCAATCTTGACAAAGCTCAGAGGATTTTGCTCTTTGCATGTCCCCTGTGGATATCCCAGCAGTATCCCTGCATCAGCTGAGAACAATATATGCTTTAGTAACAAAGTGCAGATGACATGGATTCATAGCTCCACAAGAAACCCAACAAAGAAACTACACCATGCTTATGGGGAACTTCATTAGCATCTCATAAAGGAGAGAAAAGGACTCAAAATCTTACCCTTTTGCCACATGTGTTCTCTAAACTTGATCTCACCTTCCCCTAGACTCGGCATAAACTGCTGGGAAAGTCTATCACAGACATGGTGGGGTGGCGAGCAAAGAAAACGCTTTGTACCAATTACACTGCCTCAGTAAATATCCCTTTCTAAAAGCTACTTAAGCCTGGTTGACTAAGTGATTCTCAACTGATACTCTTGATGAGAAGCACGCCCATGGGGGCTCATGCATTATGGCATTAAAAAAGACACATGCCCCTGACTCTTCAAGGCAATACATGGAGCTCTGGAGGAGCAAGCTCTTTGGATGCAACTCATCAGTTCAAGTAGGAGTTGGAATGGGATTTCTAGAGCATATGTTACACTTTCAATGAGGGGGAATTCTCTAGCCTCCTAAGGTAGCTCATTCCGTGTCTGCACAACTCTAATGGTGGCAAGTTCTTGTTTTTGTTTTCTTCTTGAAATCAAGTTTAATTTGGCTTCCTTGAAACTCCCTCACTGCCCCTTGTTCTGCCCTCTGGGGTCAAGTGAAAGGCATCTAATCCATCTTCCACTTGACAACTCTTCAAAAGCTTGGAGACAATTAGAGTCCTACCTGAGTGTTTTCTTCTCAATTCAACAAGGATTTACTAAGCACCTACAATGAAACAAACTTTGTTCTCAAGCAACTTATGCTCTACTGGGGGATTTTAGATAGAGAGGGAGGGAGGGAGGGAAGGAAGGAAGGAAGGAAGGAAGGAAGGAAGGAAGGAAGGAAGGAAGGAAGGAAGGAAGGAAGGAAGGAAGGAAGGAAGGAAGGAAGGAAGGAAGGAAGGAAGGAAGGAAGGAAGGAAGGAAGGAAGGAAGGAAGGAAGGAAGGAAGGAAGGAAGGAAGGAGGAGGAAGGAGGGAGGGAGGAACGAACGAACATAGACGAATAGACAAATAGAAAGAAAGACAGGCAGGCAGACAAACAGACAGATGTGTATGTATGTATAGGCATATGTGTGTATATATACATATATGCTTTTTTCTATACACACATTTACATTTGTATAATACATATCTTTATGTCAGATAGATATAGATAGTAAATACAAAGTAATTACAGGAAGAAGAGGACACTGAGGCTCAAATGAAAGAGAAGGAAAGGCCTTATGTGGAATGTAGTGCCTGAACTGAGCCTTGCAGGAATAAATATCAGAATTGCCAAAGTCTGGGTATGTTCCGGGCATAAGGAACAGACTCTGCACACACATGGAGGCCTGGGATGGGATGGGACACCACACACAAGAAACAACAAATGGGCCAGTTTGGCTGGAATATGGTCTTTGAGGGGGAGAGATGTGAAATAAGACGGGGAAGGGAGGCTGGAGCCAGACTTTAAATGTCAAATGCAGAAGGCTGAAACTGTCCATCCAATCAGTCACCAAGTTTTATTAACCTTCTCCCAAGAAAGATGTCTCATCTGCCTCCCCTGCTCTCTGTGTGTGTGGCCCCTCCTCTCGTTTGAGCCCTGGCCACCACCTCTTGCCCGGACCCCTGCAGAAGGTTCCCAAATGACTTCCCCCACATTCACCTCTCCCCACACCGACAGCATTCTACACAGCTGGCAAATTGAGATTCTCCAAGCACGGGGCTGACCAAGTCCTTCCTGACTCAAGCTGCTTTGGTGGTTCACCAATGCCCCTAGGAGAAAATATAAACTCATCTGTTCAACATTTATAATCCTTCCCAATCTGGCTCCAACCTATCTTTCCAGTCTGCTTTAGTCCCCATCAGAACTCTCTGTTCCAGGGAAATGAGCCTATTTGCTGTACCCTATATACAACATCGCCTCTGCCGTCTCTGCCGCTGCTCAGGCTAGCCTCCAGGGCCTACCACATTCTCTCTCCTTACCACCACTTGTTGAAATTCCCAAGGCTCAGCTCTGCTACATAAGGGCTTTATCGATCCCTGCCATTGGTTAGGGCTCTCCCCCACCATCCCCCACAATTACTTTGCATGCCACATATCTTTCATTTACTTATAACTGTACTTGATCCTCTGCCTCCCACCCCCACCCCACCCCCAGTAGAATAGGCGCTCCTTGCGGGTAGGGGTCGTTTCAGTTGTGCCTTTATATTTCTACCGCCCAGCACAGTGCCAAACACATGGCGGGTGCTTGCAGATGCTTGCTGGATTGAATATATCCCAAAGGCAAAGCTTCTTTAAGCAGAGGAGTGACGCGGTTGGAATCGTTTTCCAGACCAAACATTCCACACTTCCTTCGACAGATCCTCACATGGTGGCTAATTGCTTATATGACAGATGGAGTGTTAGACTTGGCATCAGGAAGATGCAAGTTCAAATCCAGCCTCATACACTTACAAGCTATGTGTCCTGGGCAAGTCACGTAATCTTTCTCTGCCTCAACTTCTCCATCTATAAAATGGGAATTTTTAAAAAAGAATTTTAAAAATTGGGAATAGTAATAGCATCGACCTCACAGGGATGTTGTAAAGACCAAATGTGATAACATCTATAAAGTGCTTTGCAACCTTTAAGGCATTCTCCAATCAATCAAACAATAAGCATTTGTCAGGTACCAATTATGTCCCAGACACTGTGCCAAGCATCTAAATGCTGGCTAGCTATCTTTTTTTTTTGTAGGGCAATGAGGGTTAAGTGACTTGCCCAGGGTCACACAGCTAGTAAATGTCAAGTGTCTGAGGCTGGATTTGAACTCAGGTCCTCCTGAATCCAGGGCCAGTGTTTTATGCAATGCACCACCTAGCTGCCCCCTATCATTTTCATTATTAAACATGATCTTCAAGGCCCCTCACCATCCTAGTCACCCTCCCCTGGACACTCTTGAGCTTAGAAATGTGACATCCGGCCAAGATGGCGGAGGAAAGTTCAGTGAGCTCCCAAACTCATGACACGATTGCTCCAAAAAACATCCAAATAAGGTCATAGGAAAATGCCCGGAGCAGCAAAACTCACAGAAGAATGTGCTGAAATCATCTTCTAACCAAGAATGGCTTGGAAAGTCAGAAGGAGGGAGCTGCTGTGCTGATACAGGAGTCGGGCCCAACCCCACAGTCACCCTGACACAGATCCAGTCCCAGGAAGGCCTCACCAGAGAAGGAGACCCCCAGAGCCTCTGAATCAGCTGAAGCACCAGTGTCATCTGGAACTAAGCTCACAGTCTGGTGAGAGGGCTGAGCCCTGGGCAGGGGAGAGACTACAGGGGTCTATACTGGTGCTGAGGCAGAACTTGGATTTTACACCCCTGCTGAGAACCAGGAGGTAGGCTCGAGTAGAAGTGGCCCAGGTCGGGGAGGGGCGCAGGCTCATTGGAGCTAACAACCACAACACACAAAGCTGGTTGATTGGCAAGTTGGTCTGGGGTCATCTAGGACCAGGAAACAGGCCGGACTAGTGAAGAACCTGATCCTCCTTAAATCATACCAACTGGGACTTCTTAAGCTTGGGATACTGCAGCCTGAAAACAGTGTCCCACTTTAAGGAGCTAAAAGTCTAGTTAAAGAAAGGCAAGATGAGCCTACAGAAAAAGGTAAAGACCATAGAAAGTTTCTTCAGTAACAAGGAAGACCAAGGGGCACCCTCAGAGGAAGATGTCAACATCAGGGCCCCTATATCTAAAGCTTCCAAGAAAAATACGAATTGGTCTCAGGCCATAGAGGTGCTCAAAAAGGACTTTGAAGATAAAATTAGAGAGGTAGAGGAAAAAATGGAAAGAGAAATGAGGGTGATGCAGGAAAGACATGAGAAAAAAGTCAACAGCTTGAAAAGTCAAATGGAAAAAGAAGTACAAAAGCTCTCTGATGAAAATAATTGCCTAAGAATTAGGATTGAACAAATGGAAGCCAGTGACTTTATGAGAAACCAAGACACAATAAAGCAAATCCAAATGAATAAAAAAATAGAGGGCAATGTGAAATATCTTCTGGGAAAAACTGCTGACCTGGAAAATAGGTCCAGGAGAAATAATTTGAAAATTATCGGTCTACCTGAAAACCATGATCAAGGAAAGAGCTTAGACACCATCTTCCAAGATATTCTCAGGGAAAATTGCCCTGAAATTCTAGAAGAAGAAGCTAAAATAGAAATTGAAAGAATCCACTGATCACCCCCACAAAGAGATCCCAAAAAAGAAAACTCCTAGGAATATTATAGCCAAATTCCAGAGCTCTCAGGTCAAGGAGAAAATATTGCAACCTGCCAAAAAGAAAGAATTCAAGTACTGTGGAGCCCCAGTCAGGATAGCACAAGATCTAGCAGCTTCTACATTAAAGGACCAGAGGGCATGGAATATGATATTCCAAAGGGCAAAGGAAATGGGATTACAACCAAGAATCACCTACCCAGCAAAACTCAGCATTATCTTTCAGCAGAAAAAATGGAACTTTAATGAAAAAGAAGACTTTCAGATATTTGTGATGAAAAGACCTGAATTGAATGGCAAATTTGACTTTCAAATACAAGACCCTAGAGAACCATAAAAAAAAAATTGGAGCTGGGGGACATACCTGGGGTCGTACAGTGGGCGACTGTCTTGTGTCTGAGGCCAGGTTTTGGCTGGGATCCCCCTGCATCCAGGGGTGATGATTTGTCCACTGTGTCACTTAACTAGATGATAACATCTTTAGGGTTAAATTGAAGGGGGAAGGGAATTCGTTGGGGGAGGGGGAAGGGCAGAAGTGAAATCCTACATGAAAGTAACAGGAAAAGGCTTATGGAGTAGGGGAAGAGATGGGAGAGGAGCAGGGCAGTAAATGAATTTTACCCTCATCAGAAAAGGCTCAAAGATCTTAAACTCATCAGAGCTGCCTCAAGGAGGGACTAATAGACACACCCAACTGGGTGGAGTAATCTATTTAATCTGGGCAGTAAATGAGCCTAACACTAATTAAAATTGGCTCAAAGACCTCAATCTCATTAGAATTGGCTCAAGGAGGGACTAATGTACACACTCAATTGGGTAGAGTAATCTCTATAACCCTGCAGGAAAATAGGAGGGGAAGGGGATAAAGAGAGAGGGGCAAAAGAAGGAAGGGCAGAGTGGGGGAGGGGACAGACAGAAGCAAATCCCTTTTGAAGAGTGATGGGATGAAAGAAGATGGATAATAGAATAAATATCATGGGGAAGGGAATAGGATGGAAGGGAAACAGTTAACAATAGTAATCATGAAAAAGAGAAAAGGGGGAAAAATTGTACAAAAAATATTTATAGCAACTCTTGGTGGAGGCTAAGAATTGAGAATCAAGGGAATGTCCATCAATTGAGGAATGATAGAAAAGGCTGTGCTATATGATTGTAGTGGAATGGACTTGTGCTACAGAAAATGACAAACAGGATGATCCCCCAAAAACCTTGAAAGACTAATGAACATCGATGTATGGTGAAGTGAGCAGAGCTGAGAGGACATTGTGCGCAGTGACAGCAGTATTGTTCAATGAGTAATTGTGAATGACTTAGCTACTCTCAGCAGTACAATGATCCAAGACAATCCCAAGGAACTAATGAGGAAGCTTACTATGCACCCCTATAGAAAGAACTGATAAAAAGAACACTTGTGGATTGTACATATATAACCTGATTGTGATCTTATGGAGGGGGGAGGAAAGGGAGAGAGGGAGGGAGAAAAATTTGGAACTCTAAATCTTATGAAAATGAATGTTGAAAACTACCCTTACATGTAAATGGAAAATAAAATAAATGTTTGTTGAAAGAGACACACACACACAAAAAAAGAAATGTGACATCCAGAAGTAAAGATGATGTAGTCTGTGGACTGTGACCTGCTTAGTTATGGTCCCTACACTGTTCTTAATTTGTCCAAGGTGGCAATAAAGAAGAAAAAGCCAGTCTTCATCCATCATCCTCCAGTGTCTCATCTTAGCATGGAGACAATCCCAGTTCTTGGAAGTGATGCCACCAAAGTCAGGTACAGTCTGTGAAAGGTCACCCGACTGTAAATATGTGGAAGGAATTAAGTGTAAAAAAACTGGTAAGTGAACAAGGGGCCAGCTTGTAAAGGGCTTTAAGCCAAACAGAGAACTTCATATTTGATTCTGAAAGCAATAGGGAGTGATTGGGGTGACATGGTCAGACCTGCATCTTAGGAACAAGAGTTTGGCAGCTGAATGGAGAGTGGCCTGGAGTTGGGGGAGATTTGAGGCAGGGAGACCCACCAGCAGACTGTTGGGGGTGGTCCAGGTATGAATGGATGAGGGTCTACACTAAGGCACACATGAGAAAAGAACATATATGAGATGTTGGATAAGCTTGGCAAGGTAGTCAACTGACTATGGAAGACTTTGAATACCAGGCCTTACCCAATAGGGAGACCTTTAAAATTGTTTTAAATAGAAAAGAAACATTCACAGATCTCTCTCTCTCTCTCTCTCTCTCTCTCTCTCTCTCTCTCTCTCTCTCTCTCTCTCTCTCTCTCTCTCTCCTTCTGTTTCTCTGTCTCTGTGTCTCTCTCTTTGCCTCTCTCTCCTCTTCTCTTTCTCTCTCCTCCTCCTTTCCCCTCCCTTCCCCTCTCCCTCTTATCTCTCCTCTCTCCCCTCCCCTCTCTGCTCTCTCTTCTCTCCTCTCTCACTTCTTCCTCTCTCCTCCATCTCTCTCTTTCCTCTCCTCTCCCTTTCTCCTCCCTCTCTCTCCTCTTCTTCCTCTCTCTCTCCATACATATGCGTGCATGTGTGTATATAAAGATTAGCACTTAGCAATGTGTTTTGCCCATATTAAGCTTTTTCATTCATTCATCAGACATTTGCATCTTTCATTTATTCACTCATTAGGCAGTTTGATTAAATTCATTTATTCATTCAATAATCAGTTGCATGAAGGACAGATTGGAGCAAGATTAGAGAGAACAGAGACAGAAAGACTTGCTAGGAGGCTAATACAATAATCCAGGTAATGAGGGCCCATTCAAGTCCAGTGGACATGGGAATAGAGAGGAGAGGACAGGCATAAGAGATATTACAGAGGTGAAACTTACAGGACTTGGCAACTGATTGGATAAGAGAAGAGAGGGATTGGGTTGATTCAAAGATAACCACAAGATTTCATCCCTGGGAGAACAGTGAGTGGTGGAGTCACAAACAAAAAGAGTGAAGTCATAAGAAGAGACAGGTTTAGAAGGAAGAAAACAACCTCTGAATTTAGTGCTATACCAGATCAAAAATATCCAGGGATTACTTTATACGACTAAACAAAACAACAACAAAATTCATTTGGAGGGAGAACAAAAGGTCTTGAATCTCAAAAAGAGTGGGGATAATAGGCATAGAATGACCAGATAACAAACCACACTATAGAATTTGGGTCATTATTTGGTACTGATTAAAAAACAGAAAGGCAGATCAGTAGAACAGAGTAAATAAGCCAGAAGCAATCTAGCCCAGTCTGCTCAGCCAGTTTTAAGAAGATAAACTACTGGGAGAATTCCCTATTTGCAAGGACTAGTGGGAAAACTAGAAGGCAGTTTGGCAGGAAATGGGTTTAGATCAGCATTCTTCACCAAATACTACAATAAACTCCCAACAGATAGGTACCCTACATGCAAAAGATTTTTTTAAATTAGAAGAAAGCACAAAGAATTTCCAGGACTATGGTTAGGAGAAGTAACCTTTAACCAAATACAGGATAGATGTGATCATAATCTCATTCTCCAGAACTGATACAAAATACACATTTAAGTTAATATAAAATAAATACAAAGTCATGGGGAAGGAAGTCAAAGGGGGGAAGAGAGATACTAGTAGCTGGGAGAATCAGAAAAGGCCTCTGAGAGACTTGGCATTTAAGCTAAGCCTTGAAGGGAGTGAGGGGATTCCAAAAAAATGAAAAGAATGCCCCATGCTTTGGGGGACCAAATTGTACAACCACCTTATTTTACAGAGAAGGAAACTGGGGCTCAGATTAGTGTCACTACATGCTCAGGGCTCATAAGCAGTGGAGTAAAAATTTGAACCCAGGTATCCTGACTCCAAATCCAGGGCTCTTTCCATGGAGCACAGGACTCTCCCTGGCAGCACAAAGGCCAGAGTGCTTAAGGCACTTGAGGAAAAATACTTCTGCCCCCTTACAATCCCTAATTCATTTCAAGTCTCTGCCTCACTTAAATCCAATTCATTTGCAAGTCAGGAGATCACCCTCCTGATGTCATTGATCCTCTTTGAGGAGGAAGGATGTGGCCTCAGACACTTGACACTTACTAGCTGTGTGACCCTGCGCAAGTCACTTAACCCTCATTGCTCCACACACAAAAAAAAAAAAAAAGAGAGAAGAGAAGGAAGGACGAACGACAACAATGTACAAGGCTCAGCTCAAGGGCCCCTTCCTACTGGGACCTTTCTTGAGCCCAGCCTCCTCCTTATATACACAGCCTTATTAGCAGCCTTCACCCCTATACATACACACACCCAGACTATTTCATTTGGTGGTTGGTTACATGTTACTGCTTTACATCTTGAACTACTTACCTCACAGGTCAATATGAAGACAAAGACTAGGCATTATCATGGAGAAAGTGCTTTGCAAACCTCAATTAAGGTCAACAATCCATTGATCCCAGAACTTCTCACTCACTGCCTGGCACCTAATAGGGGCTCCAAAAAGAAAACACATGCTGGATTGAAAGGCTTACTCCAAATTCCATCTCCTTCATCCTAGCTTCCTCCATCCCTCCAATCTAGATGAGATCTCACTTTCAGCGAATCTCACAGCACTTCCTACTGTTGTTGTTGTTTGTCCCTCATTCTTGAAGAGGACCATGACATCAGAAGGATGTCCAATTCCACCTTACCCCCTCTGAGCCTCAGTTCATTCATCTGTAAATTAGGGACAACTACTCACCTCATAGGGCTGTCATGAGGATCAGATCAGCCATTATCCGAAAACTCTAAATGGGATCATGAGGAGTCGGACACAACTGAAAAAACTCAACAACAATAATCCATACATGAAGCAGCAGAAAAGTGTTGACTATTGGTATTACCATGGTAGAGAATGTATTTGATTTATCTTTCTATCTACCCAAGGGCCAAGCACATTGTCCTACATAGAGTAGAATCTTAAATATTTACTGAATGAATGAAAGAGTATCTATCTGCATGTCCGGTGTAGAGTACTGGACCATACCACATCTGCCAGTCAGTGGAGAAACAAAGACAAAAGACAAATACAAGCATGCCTGTCTTCAAGGAGCTTATATTCTATTGAATGGTCCATGTACACAAGTGAATAACTACAAGTTATATACAAAGTAATTTCAAGAGAGTATACTATTGGGGCAGCTAGGTGGCGCAGTGGATAGAGCACTGGCCCTGGATTCAGGAGTACCTGAGTTCAAATGCGGCCTCAGACACTTGACACTTACTAGCTGGGTGACCCTGGGCAAGTCACTTAACCCCCATTGCCCCGCAAAAAAAAAAAAAAAAAGAGAGAGAGAGTATACTATTCACTGAGATGATCAGAATATGATGGGAGGCGCCACTTGAGCTACGCTTGAAAGGAAGCTAAGGATTCTCTGATTTGGGGGTGAAGGGGGACACGTATCCAGACAAATTCATAGAAACTAGTCCTCTAATCCAACCCCCTCATTTTACAGATGAGGAAACTGAGGCCCAGAGCAGCTAAGTGACTTGTCTCGGTTCACACATGAGCAAAAGCAGAAGAGGCAAGTTGAAGTGAATTGTGGGATATTTGGTCATTCTAGACCTTCTGAGGTGGAAGGGAATTTGGGGGTCCATTTAACCTCCTTAACTGACAGATGAAGAAATCGAGGCTGAGAGAGGGAGAAGAGACTTAAGTGGGGGACCTGGGCTTGAACCCAGCTCTTCTCAGTCCACGTCTTTCCACAATACCCCACTGCCGCACATTGTTGATGTTGTAAATCTATTAGGCTTGCCTGCTCTGCAAATCTCTCTCTTCCATGATAGCGGAGAAAACCAAATTGTATCTTCCCCCTGACTCGCATCTCCTTATCTGCCACTAATGAATTCTGGCTGGGCCGTGAATCTCGAGTCTATCTTCAGACCTGAAAGTCTGAAGATTGTTTCCTCTTCTTCCTTCATGAAAGGGACAACTAATCATAACTTCAGAAAGCGGGAATGGGAGCGGCCCTCAGGGTTCTGCTAGTGCGTGAAGATAAATTATTGCAATTATTGGATTAATCAGCCAATAACAGAGGAAGAAAAACTTAATTATCACTCAGCCCTTCACTAGGCTCTTAAGGCATCAAGAATTTGGGTTATCCATTTCTTTTTTCAAGTGTATTCAGAAGAGATTGCTCAGCACATCCAACTTTCCTGAAAATTAGAGGTTCAGAAGCAGCATGGCACAGTGTAAACAATGGGAGACTTGGAGCTAAGAGAGCTGGATTCAAATCCTACTAGTGGTGTGACTACTTCTGTGAACCTCCATTTTCTCATCTGTGAAATGGAGATGATACTTGAACTACCTACCTCACAGGGTTTTCAGGAAGACAATGACAAGCTATTATCATGAAGAAAGTGCTTTGCAAACCTTAATTAAAGCAGTCAATCTACAGGCACTTTAATAAGCATCTACAGCTCACCAGACTAGAAGCAAAAGCATGAAATCATCGTCATCACACAGTCCAAGTGAGAAGTGACATTAGAAACGGTGCCTCATTTTACAGAGACAGAAATGGGAATTAGTAGCAGAGGCTGGATTAGAACTCGGATCTCCTAAATCCCAGGTTAGCGATCACAGTACTAACTTATTGACTCTCCAGGGAAGCTGCTGTCGGAAGGCACCTCAACAACTGGGGTATAAGGAAATGTCTTGGAATCGGGGGAAGGCAAATAAGTTTTTGAGTGCTGGGTCTGCCCTAGGAATTAGAGCTTACACAGAAGTGGCATTTGGCTACCGGGGTTGAGGAAAGCTTGCTGCCACTTAGCTGAATGGGCCCCATCAAGGAAGAACATTGGGGCTGAACCAGGCATCGTGCCAACGAGCCTGCTCCCAGGCCTTTGGTGATTAACGAGCTGAGGAAAGGGAATAAGCTGTGAACAAAAAATCAGGTGACACAGATAATAAATCGGGACGAGCACATGATGTGCAGAATGCTGGGGGGGTATAGGGAGAGAGGAGAATAATTTCTAAAGTATGTGAACCCTTGGATGAGTCACTTAACTCCTCACTGGCCCTCAGAATCACCAGCAGCCCCATTTGTAAAATAAGAGAGTTGGACTAAATTGGTTAAGCCCCCTCTCAGCTCTGACATTTTAGGCAGAGCCAGCCTACTCTTTTAGAAAGAACAATACCCTGGAATCAGATCCCATTTCCAGTTTGGACCATGCCACTCATTAGCTGGTTGTCTGGGGACAAAGAGGCTCTCTGAGCCTCAATTTCCAAATCTGTAAAATGGAGATATAAAAACAACTGGCCTAGGATGTTTGGGGTTTTTTTAGGATCAAAGATATCAAGGTAGAAGAATCAAGAATTTGGGTAATCCATTTTGTTTTGAACAGGTTCAATTCTATTATTTCTTGAAGTTCTAAATTTACAAAAATTGAAGGCCCATCAATCAGGAAATAAAAATCTAGGATCCAAATTCCTTTTGACCCAGTGATTGTTTTTTGTTTTGTTTTGTTTTTCAAGAAAAAGCAAGTTAGTTTGCCTTTTTCCCTCTGTCCAAGAAAAAAAAATTAGGGGGAAGCTATGTGGCATGTTGTAGAAAGCACGAGCCCTGGATTCAGGAGGATCTGAGTTCAAATCCGACCTGGGACACTTGACACTTACAAGCTGTGTGACCCCTGGCAAGTCACTTAACCTTCATTGCCCCACAAAAAAAGAAAGAAAAATATTTTAAATGGTGTGTGAGAGGAAAAAAACAGCCTACTTTGGATACAGAGTTAGAATCTACATCTATAAAATGGAAATAATATTCATTGACCTCCCTCCCCACCACAGGGGGTTTTTCACAGATTTTCATAGATTTCAAAGGTGGAAGGGGCAATTGAGGACCCCTAGTCCATCCCCCAACTTTAGCAGAGAGCTCCAGAGAAAGAGGTCATTTTTGCAGTTACACAGGTCAAAAAAAGGTGGGGGGAGAGGGTAAGAACAGAAACTAAGCCTAAGCCCTCTGGTTCCAGAGCAGGTGTTCTTCCCACCGTACCACTCCATGAGGAACAAATGGCATAATTTATGTGAAAGTACTTTGTAAACTATGAAATGCTATATAAATGTGAACAGCTATTATTATGAGCTTATGAGTCACTCAAGACTCGTCTGGAAAATGCAACAGAAATAAGAACATCAAAGAAACAAAATGGTGTCATGAAGAAGACTGGGCTTGGAATCAGATATCAGCTTAGTGGCCCATTTCCAGGATCAGAGGCACAGAGCTGGAAGGGCCCTTAGAAGTCTGTGAGCCCAGCCCCCTCACTTAGCAGATCAGGAAACTGAGGCCCCAAAAGATTAAGCCATTTGTCCAAGGTCCTAGGATCATACCTTTAAAGCTGGAAGGGACCTCAGAGACCATTGGGCCCAACCCCCTCATTTTACAAAGGGGGAAACTGAGTCCCAGAATAAGTCCAGGACCTCACTTGTCACTAAACCAGGAAAGTGGAGAGACTTGCGGCTCTACTACTCACTCCCTGGATGCAATGCTTCAGCACATGAGTCAACCAACCAACAAGCATTTATTAAGTTTTGTTCTGTTTTGTTTTGTTTTTTGCAGGGCAATGAGGGTCAAGTGACTTGCCCAGGGTCACACAGCTACTAAGTGTCAAGTGTCTGAGGTACTTATTATGTTCTTACTGTATGCCAGGCTTTGAGTACTGAAGACACAAGCCTGCCCTCAAGGAGTCCACATTCTAATGTGGGAGGTGATATGCAAATAACGACATGTGATATACAAGGTACAGACTGTGTAAATAGAAGGTGATCTCAAAGGGAATGCGAGGAGGGATGATGGGAAAGGCCTCCTGCAGAAAACAGCATTCGCACTAAGTCTTGAAAGAAGCAAGGGGCCAGAAGGCAGAGGTTAAGAGGTTAAGCCAGCCAGTGAAAAGGGTGGAGTCTAGAGATGCAGTTAACAACAAGTAGGCCAGTATTATCGGATCACAGAATACATGGAAGGGAGGGAAGTGTTAGATTAGATATGTAGGAAGAAGCCAAGTGATGAAGAAGCCTAGAGGTAATAGGGATCCACTGAAGTTCATTGAGTAGGAGTATGACATGATCAGACCCAAGCTTTAAGAAAATCACTTCTTCAGGGGGCAGCTAGGTAGTGCAGTGGGTAGAGCACCAGCCCTGGATTCAAGAGGACCTGAGTTCAAATCTGACCTCAGACACTTGATATTTACTAACTGTGTGACCCTGGGCAAGTCACTTAACCCCCATTGCCCCCCAAAATAATAATAGTTAAAAAAGAAAAGAAAATCACTTCAACAGCTACATGGAGAATGAATTGGAGTCGGGGATTTATATAATTTCATTTCTCTGGGAATCTGTTTCCATCCTATGAAAGGTCTGGGTTGTATTATGTGGACCCAAACTGAAGTACTGACTAGATCTAAATCTATGAGTATCTGGATTCAAATCCTACAGACGATACATTCTTCCTGCATCATCATGGACAAGTCACTTAACCTCTTGATGTCCTAAGCAAATCTCTAAGACTATAAGCTACAGACAAGTTGCCTTTCTACATGGGAGAAGGATTTTTCCATGTTGGGAGCTCCTTCCAGGACTGAAATCATTGGTCTGGATCAATAATAATAATCATTGGGCAGCTAGGTGGCGCAGTGGATAGAGCACTGGCCTTGGATGCAGGAGGACCTGAGTTCAAATTCAGCCTCCGACACTTGATACTTACTAGCTGTGTGACCCTGGGCAAGTCACTTAACCCTCATTGCCCTGCAAAAAACAAAACAAAACAAAACAAAAACAATAATAATAATCATCAACAGCAGCTCAAGTTTATAAAGCCCAACATGCTTTCTTTACAATATTGTAAGGAAAGTAGAGGTAGGAATATCTCAGTTTTACAAGAGCAAAAACCACTTTGTTGGCATCACCCAGTTAGGGTGTGTGTATAGCAGGGTCAGGACTTTAGCCCAAGTTTGCTGTGAGGAGATGAGGCTAGATCTCCAAAATCCTTTCCAGTTCCAAAGCCTATGAAAGCAAAATGCCTCCGGCCTGGCAGCCAGACACACTGGGGTCTGGGGGTGGCGGCAGTGTTTCTGGGTAGATTGGACATAGACAAAAGGGAAGAGGAGAAGAGCGAGACAGCCGGCAGAATTCTCACCCCCTTCCAACTGAAAGGATGGCAGCGACTTTGGGAAATTGGCAGAGGCCTCAGAGGAACCCCATGAATAGCAGACTCTCTTAGTATCTGATCAATTGTTTGTTTCAGAGTCCGTGGCAAATGAAAAGGGACATCAGAGTTCCAATCCTGCCCCTCCCCTCCCCAAACACCAACAAACGACTTATTTCTAAATCAAGCACCCAAGCCTCTGGATGTCTCTTGATCATGAAAATTAACCAATATTTAAATAAGTTTCCACCCCCACTTGTCCATAGCCATCTGTCAGATCCGATCCCCTGTATTGCTTCCTGCTAATAAGCTCACAGTTTAATAGGATGGCTTAAAGTACAGAGCAGCCAATTTCTTCTCTCTAAATTACCTCCCCCAGAAATAGGTGCAGGTCAAAGGTTCCCTCCTTTGAAGTTTAAAGGAGGTAAATCTAGGATGAGTAAGAACTAAGTCAGAAAAATCTTAAAACCAGAAGGAGCCTTAGAGATCACAGTTTGAATGTCTCTTTTATATACCAAGCATCCAGTCACTGAACAAATACTTACCGAGCGCCAACATAGCAAAGGCTATGTGGCATTATAGAAAGAACACCTGGGAGTCAGAGGGACTTGGGTTTGACCCCTGGATCTTCCACTTATGCAATGAGGCTCTGGCTGAATCGTTTAACTGTGACTCAGTTTCTTCACTTGTAAAATGGGGAGAATACTTCAGCCACCACTTTTTTTTTTAAACATAAAGCCTACTAACGTCAATAAGTGTGGTCATAATGCAGGCTCTGGGAGGGGATGAAAGGAAGCAGTTTCTGTCCTTGATGAGCTTACAAACTAGGAGAAACACACTCTTGTGAAGTATGGTTGAAGCAAACAATGTCACAAATGTTTAGGAGGTACAGTTCCAAAGGAGACTAAAAAATGCTCATCAAAGTTATACCTATACTGCCTTACTAGCCCAGTGTCTGATGGGGCTAGATCAATGCTAAAAGAACAGAAACTCTGGCCAGTCATCCTGGGCAGGAAAGGCTTGGAATCTAAGCTCAAAGGACCAACCTGGCTAAGGAAAGAAAGGCTCATCACCAGAAGGGAGGACAGGGACATGGATATGCTTGGCCAAAACAAGAAAATTCACAGTCCAGTGGGGAAATTGCTGGATTTGGAGTTGAAAGAGCTGGATTTGAACCCTGGCTTTAAGCAGAAGATCACAACTGTAGAGATAGAAGGGACCCCAAAGTCTGTCTAGTCCAAACTCCCTCATTTTACAGATTAGACCAAGAAAAGCTGCTCAAGTTCACACAGGGAAGGAAGCACCAGATGTATGATTTGAATGCAGGTCTTTGGACTCCATGGGTTCTTTCATAGTACCAATATGCTTGCTTACCATTTAAAAGTCTTTTCTTTTTTCTAGACCTATTTCCTCTTCTATAAAAGGAAAGAGTTAGACTAGTTTATCTCTAAGGTCCAAGGTCCCATCCAGCTCTTAGTCCTACAAAAAGAAATGAAAACCTGAATTTGGTCCAGTTTCCATGGGCTTACTGCTATCTTGCATACAGGATAAGAGGGAGTTAGGTTTCATAAATGAGCAACGAGGTAGCACAGTGGATAGTGCTGGGCCTGGAGTGAGGAAGACCTGAGTTCAAATCTAATCTCGGATACTTATTAACTGCGTAACCCTGGGCAAGTCACTTAACCCTGTTTGCCTCAGTTTCCTCAATGAGCTGGAGAAGGAAAAGGCAAACCACTCCAATCTCTTTGCCAGGAAAAGCCCAATAGGGTCACAGAAAGTCAGACATGACTGAAATGACTCGATGATGACAACAACATATCATCAAGGATAGAATCCTGGCCTTGGAACCAGGAAAACCTGAGTTCGAATTTGGCCTTAGGTGCTTACTAGCTGTGTTACCAGGTACTGTCACCCCGAGTAAGTCACTTAACTTCTCTCAGGTTAAGTTTCTTCATCTATAAAATTCAGCAGATACTGGAATGGCTTGCCATTTCCTTCCCCAGCTCATTTTACAAATGAGGAAACTGAGGCACACAGGGTGAAGTGACTTGCCCAGAGTCACCCAGCTACTAAGTGTCTGAGGTCAGATTTGAATTCAGGTCTTCCTGACTCCTGGCCAAGTTCTCTATCCACCATGCCACCTAGCTGCCTCATCTGCAAAATGAGAATAATGATAACACTTTCCCCTCCCTGATTATGAGGATCAAATGAGATAACCTATGTAAAGCACTTTGCAAAGTATAAAGTCCTACAGGTAAATGTTAGCTATTATTGTTGTTGTTGTTGTATTACTGTCATTATTATTATAGAGGTCATAAAGTCCATCCCTGTCATTGTACAGATGAAGCATGAGTCTTGGAGAAATTAAGTAACTTGTCTGGGATCATACAACTGATAAGCGACTGAGGTAGGATTTGAATCCAGGTCTTCCGAATTCCAAACCCAGTGTGCTATCCACTAGACCACATAACTTCTCAGAACTCCCCTCACCACAGTTCCTCTGTACATATAAGGGTGAGGATCAGGGAGAACAAGAGAAGGGGGAATTTTCTCTCAGCCACAAAGCTAAGGATGAGGGTGGAAACCAGCCAGCCTGATCCTGTCTCCACCAACCAAGAAGACTTCAAACTTCAGCCCTGACTAGCTAGAATCTCTCACTGGTGCCAAATTAATATGGAAGGGGGGGAAAACAGCCAACCAAACAGCTTAGTAAGATGCCTTACACTCTTGTTACAGTCAACTTGAATGCCAAGGGATGTCACGGGAAGTGTTTACAATCCTGTTGTGACATCAATCTCAGCAGTGCTGTGGGAAACATCGGTACTACTCACAGATGCTCTCAAATCAAAGATCACATGAAGGCATCTTCCCAAAATGTGGTGTAATGCGAAGATCCTGGTAGGACACTCTGTCGTCTTTGGGGCACGGTGTCTCCTGCATCTCGCCCCGTCTCCCCCTACCCCTACTTACACCATACACCCAACCCTGCCTGTGGAGACTTCATGAAGGTTTGCAGAACAAGTCCTTGGACCTGCAAGTTGCAAAACTGATCATCTGAGTCACTCCAGAACTCTGGCTTCCTCCTTTCCCCTCCCCCATCCACTCCTATAATTAAAATCTAAGATTACTCCCGAGCCCCATAACATATGTTATTGAGGGATGTGAAGAAAAATCATTACTTCGGTTGTAAAAAAAAAAAATAGAGTGAAGATTTGCTGATGATGCACACACAAAACACCAAAGAGGGGGAAAGGGAATAAAAAGACGTGTCCTATGGATGCCTTCCCAAGAGAGATTGGCTTTTACTCAGAATCCTAGAACGGCAGAGATCTAGGAAGGGCAGAAGAAATCATCAAGATTTCTCCCTACACACCCACTTATCTGCCCAGACACAGGAAGGGGATTGCTTAAAAGGTCACACAGCAAGTTGGTATCAGAACAGGGACCAGAAACCCAGGCTTCAGCCTCCAGAGGGGTTCTCCTTCCTACGCTGGATCTGCTTCTCTTGGCAAAACTTAAATTACAGCCTTAAATTTGCTGGGGCGGGCTGGGATGTGAACAGAGAAGGAGAGGGCTTTCATTGAGCTGGGTACCTAATAGGCAAAGGGGACCATGTAGTAGCAGTAATGAAACAAGAATAAAACAGTCAAGCCCATTTCCATTGTAAGAAGCTTCAATTTCTTTGCAGTTACCTGGTGGGGCCTGGGGGGCGGGAGGGAGGGGAGATATGGGGAGGGTGCTGAGGTTCAGAGAGTTGAGCTGACTTGGGATCCTAGGATTTAGCACCAAAAGGGGCTATCGAGTCGGATGCCCCCACTTCACAGAGGGTAAAACTGAAGCCCAAGGACCAAAGTGGCCTATCTCTAATGACGTTGCTAGTAAATGTCAAAATTCAGACTCAAGACCTGGCTGTCCCCTGTGCTTGATGTGTTCTCCCTCCTCTTCTCCACCTGAGAGCATCCTCGACTTCCTTCAAGAGTCCGCTCAAATGCCAGCTTTTGCAGGAGGCCTAGCCTGCTTCCCCCCACCCACGCTGTTTCCCTTTGGCATTACTTTCCAGGTATATTTCCTCCCATCTCCTCTCCTCTCCTCTCCTCTCCTCTCCTCTCCTCTCCTCTCCTCTCCTCTCCTCTCCTCTCCTCTCCTCTCTTCCCCTCTCTTTTCCCCTCTCCTTCCTTCCTCTCTCTCTCTCCCTCCCTCCCTCCCTCTCTCCCTCCTCTCCCCCTTCCTCTCTTCTCCCCCCTCTCCTCTCTCCCCCTCTCTTTTCCCCTCTCCTTCCCCTCTCCCTCTCTCTCTCTCTCTCCCTCCCTCTCTCCCTCCTCTTCCCCTTCCTCTCCTCTCCCCCTTCTTCTCCTCTCCCCCTCTACTCTCTCCCCCTCTTTCTTCCTCTCTCTCCTCTCTCCCCCTCTCTTTTTCCCTCTCCCTCCTCTCCATCTCTCTTCTTTCTTTCTCATCTTTTATCCCTGTCCCCCAGTATATGTACATACATATGCATGTGTGTGCACACACATGTGCATGTACATGCATGATATTTCTGTTCTTGTGTGCACATGAGCATACATATATAATGCGCATGTGTATGTATGCATGCCTAATTATTTCTATGCTGCCTCCCCCATTATAATGCAAGATCCTTGAAGTCAGGGCTTTCTCTTGCCTTTCTATGTATCCCTTGATGTCCCCTCAGCACTCTGCCTGGCACACAGGAGCCACTTAACAAATGCTTGTCCATTGATTGACTGAGCCCACCATTCTGTCAACTATGCTACCCTGTTTCTCCTCGTCGGCCTGTTCTACAGAAGCTACCAGCCTATTCCATCTGGGGATTTCTGTCTAGGAATACAGAATTCAACCCGTAGGATAACTCTAAGATATTCCCTTTCCTTCCAGGGTAAAAAAATAAACAAGCCAAATCCCAGTACTTCTGCATTATGACTCCCCTTCTCCTACCAAAATCTCTCTAGAGCACTTTATAATTTAGAAATGCTTTTCCCACAATGCCCTAGGATGGAGAGAGTAGAAACATTCTCATTCTATTCACAAAGCTTAGAAAGGAAATGACTTGCCCAAAGTCACACAGTAAAGGGCAGAGCTGGGAGACTGAGGTCTGTCTCCCAGCCCAGGGCTCCTTCCCCGCTGACTCTCATAACAAGACATGCGTGTGCACCGAATGATTATTTAACCTCTGAATGAACACAGTACATGTTTCTCGATCATCTGCCAGACGCCCATGCTCCAGCAGTTTGGCTTATGTGAATAGCTCCTGGCACAAGGCAATTATTTATGACTTAAAAATTTTTAAGTGCCATTTGATTTCCTATAGAGCTTAGAGTAAATATTTATAGACAGGCTATGAAATCCTAACATGATATAGGATCGATGATCAATCGACAGGTATTTATTTAGCCCCAACTATGTGTCAGGCACCTTGCCAGGTATTGGGAATACAAGGAATGAACTGGGTGATGATACATGCCTGGAGACCCCACTGTGCTGGGTGGGTTAAGTGCCAAAGTTCTGAGCAATGTCTGCCTTAGTGTCTATACTAAGCTCAGGGCCGATATGGGGAGCTCCCAAAAATGGAGAGGGAGAAAATTGGGCTGCCTAAGGAGGGTTAGAAATGGAGCAAGTCAAAGCTCCCTACCTATCGCTAGTGGAATTGGGTGTGTGAGTGGCCGATGTACTTCCTGCATGAGTGAAATAGGGTAATCCCAGCTCAAGAAAGAGGTACAGACACAGACACAAAGGGAGAGAGAGAAGAAAAGGGAGAGACAGAGAAAGACAGATAGACAGAAACAGAAAGAAAGACACGGGAGACAGAGACAGAGAACAAGAAAGATAGATTCGGGACAGCTAGGTGGCATAGTGGTTAGAGCACCAACCCTGGATTCAGGAGGACCTGAGTTCAAGTCTGACCTCGGACACTTTACACTTACTAGCTGTGTGACCTTGGGCAAGTCACTTAACTCCAAATGTCTCACCCAAAAAAATTAAATAAATAAAAAAGAAAGAAAGATTCAAATGAAACAGTCTGAATGTCATGGAATAAATATTACTGCGATGTAAGAAACAACAGATATCAATAGAGACAAAAGACTTATATGAACTGATGCAGACTGAAGTAAAAGCAGAACCAAGAAAATGATATACCCACTGTCTAGAACATTATAAACAGAAAGAACCATAACAACAAATCAAAGCTGAATGCAATTATTCTGATGGAGGCCATCAAGCCTGAACCCAAAGGAGAGATATGAGAAGGCCCTGCCCCCCAGCCTTTGCAAATGTGGGAGGTCCACCTGTGTGGAACACTGCATATAATTTTCAGATTTTTTTTAAAAATTGATTGGTTTTGGGGCAGCTAGGTGGCACAGTGAATAGAGCACCGGCCCTGGATTCAGAAGGACCTGAGTTCAAATCCGGCCTCAGACATTTACTAGCTATGTGACTCCAGGCAAGTCACTTAACCCCAATTGCCTCACCGAAAAAAAACCAAACATTGATTGATTTTGCTGGTTTTATCCTCTCCTTGTTCTCTTTGTTATATGAGACAGCTCTTGGGAACGGGGGAAGGATACCAAGAGACATGTAGACAATGTAAAAACAAAAATATAAACAAATTTTATTTAAAAAAAATAAAACATTCCCTCATCTCTTTTCTTTCTTGTTTTTCCCTCACCTTCTCAAGGAACTTGCAATCCATTGGGGGAACAAGCATAAATAAATGAAAATTATAAAAGGTAAATCGGGGGGGCAACTAGGTGGCGCAGTGGATAGAGCACCGGTCCTGGATTCAGGAGGACGTGAGTTCAAATCCAGCCTCAGACACTTACTAGCTGTGTGACCCTGGGCAAGTCACTTAACCCCAATTGCCCCGCAAAAAATAAAATAAAATAAAATAAAATAAAATAAAATAAAATAAAATAAAAGGTAAATAAAATAAAATAAAAGGTAAAAATAAAATAAAATAAAAGGTAAAGGGTGGAAGGAGATTAGAAACAGCCTCATTCCAGTAACCGGTGCTTGAGTTGAGTGTAGGTGAGAATGAGAAGGAGTATTCCAGATATGGGAATTCGATGCAATGGTCTGGAGGTGGGAGGTGGAATGTTGGGGATGAGGCATGGTAAACAAATAAAGTGGACAGGCCAGAGCCAAATTGGGAAGGGTTTGAAATATCAAACAGAGAGCAGCATTGTGAACAAGGATGAGCACATTTGCCTATTACACGTAAATATGGAGGGAAGGGCAGTTGGTTTGAATCTAAGAAAACGCTAGCAGGTTAGACAGAGTCTGAGATGTCTGCAAAGTTATTGTAGCTGTATCAGAACAGCCAAAGCCAGAACAAGACAATAATAGCACAGAAGACAAATTCAACCTAGTAATGCCTTGCTGACATCATAACCCCAGACATCTGGATTGTGGCCATGAACCAGGAAAGATGCAGAGCAGCCAAGGTAGCTGTCCAAAATCCTATGCACTGATGCTCGCTCACCTACTACTCATAAAAGAAGCTTCAGGTCTCTGATTTGAAGTCTATTTCCTCTTACCTTCTTGGAAACCATTAAAGTTATGCCTAGAATGTTCTAGAAATGTCAGATACTGCTAATTTTTAGAAGCAAGAAATATGAGGAACGGCAGAGGAGCAACATGACCTGGTTTCCCTCTTTTTCCTTCCTAAAACAGTGCCAAGAACTCAAAAATCCCACTTGCTTGAGGTCATTCAGTGAAGGGGCAGCCAGGTGGTGCCATATTGCATAGAGCACTGGGCCTGGGGTCAGGAGGACTCATCTTCCTGAGTTCAAAGCCAGCTTCAGGTATTTACTAGCTGTGTGAACTTGGGCAAGTCACTTCCCCATTTGCCTCAATTTCCTCTTCTGTAAAATGAGCTGAAGAAGGAAATGAAAAACTGCTCCAGTATCTTTGCCAAGAAAACCCTGAATGGTGTCACAAAGAGTTGAATACAGGGGCAGCTAGGTGGATTCAAGAGGACCTCAGACAATTGACACTAGCTGTGTGACCCTGGGCAAGTCACTTAACCCCCATTGCCCTGCGCAAAAAAAAAAAAAAAAAAGAGTTGAATACCATTGAAATGACTGAACAACAACAAATTCAGTGAAGGGCAAAGAACCCTTTAGAGTCTAACAATGATGGCTTCCATTTTCCCAGCACCGAAAGGTCTACAACGTGGCACAAAGATCCTGGGAAGTCACTAGAGCTGGAAACCAGGAATTCTGTCATCAGGGTATAAGCAACTGAGTAGAACATAGTGCAGAGAGAACAGTCCATCCCAGGTGGATGAGTGGGAGAGTAAGAAAGGATGGAAGGTGGAGCCCAGAAAAGCAGTTAGAAGAAACCTTCTGGTGCCCTGAGGGCAAAGACAAAGAGCCAGAGGACTATAAAGGAAAAGGAAGCATGCCCCTCCCCATCCGGCCACCCTGAGGGAAAGCGCAAATGGCCCTACCCTAGTTACTAGTCTGAAGATGGTTAATTCAAGTATTCTCTCCATTTTACAGAAAAGGAAACCTAATTTGTGGTGCAGAGGTAAAGAACTGGACAATGAGTCAGAAATATCTGGGTTCCAATCTTACCTGGACAAGTCACATGACCTGGGTCAGCCTCAGTTTCCCCAACCTTCAAATGGGGATTGCCATGAGGATCGAATGAGACTACCTATATAAAGTGCTGCAGAAATGTTAGCAATCATTATTGGGCTATCTCCAGGAGCAGAGATGCCCAGGTATATCACAGGAGCCCCATCTCCTTCCCTTCTCCTGAACCAGTGTGAACATTCCCTATACAAGGTCAACTCTCTGACCAGGCTAAATGCCATCTGCCTTGACCCAGGTGCCCCTGATCGTCCATTTATGTTCTGGCACCGAGGAAGTCTCCTTGACAAGGCATGGGTTTTTGTGTGGCTGCCTGGAACACTGACGCTAACTTCATACAGCTGGGCTGATACCCTCAGGCTCTGCCTCTAGAATGAATAACTGAATGAAAACATGTTTCCTAAAGTGTTATGTGCCGGGCACTGTACTCCATGCCTCCAGAGGCAGCAGAGAAACGCAGAAAGGAGAAGCAGCCACAGCATAGCTTTAGAGCTTGCTGAGCACTCAGATGTTATTGTTCAGTCGTTTCAGGCGTGTCTGACTCTTCACAATCCCATTTTGGGTTTTCTTGGCAGAAATACTGGAGCGGTTTGCCATTTCCTTCTCCGACTCATTTTACAAATGAGGAAACTGAGGCAAACAGGGGGAAGTGACTTTCCCAAGGTCATACAGCCAGGAAATGTCTAAGGCCAAATTTGAACTCAGGAAGGTGAGTCTTCTTGATTCCACGCTCAGTGCTCTATCCACTGAATATCTAGCTGCCCAAGCACTTTACATATATTATCTTTTTTATTTGTTTTTGGTGGGGCAATGAGGGTTAGGTGACTTGCCCAGGGTCATACAGCTAGTAAGTATCAAGTGTCTGAGGCTGGATTTGAACTCAGGTCCTCCTGAATCCAGTGCCAGTGCTCTATCCACTGGGCCACCTAGCTGCCCCCCCCCCATATATTATCTTTTTCTTTTTATTTATTTAATTTTTTTTTAGTGAGGCAATTGGGGTTAAGTGACTTGCCTAGGGTCACACAGCCAGTAAGTGTTAAGTGTCTGAGGCCGGATTTGAACTCAGGTCCTCCTGAATCCAGTGCCAGTGCTCTATCCACTGGGCCACCTAGCTGCCCCCCCCCCATATATTATCTTAATAGAGGCTCTATGAGATGGGTGCTGTTGTACTATTCTCTCCATTCTACAGATAAGGAAACTGAGGATGAGAAATGAAGTCACTTGCTTAACTAGTCAATATCCTGAAGCAGGATTTGAATCCAGCTGCTGCTGAGTCCAAATCAGGGTATTCCTCTCTACTAGGCCACACTCCTTCACATGACTACACAGAGATATGGGCTAGGTTCTTTAGAAGGAAACCTGGGCAGCTAGGTGGCCCAGTGGATAAAGCACTGGCTCTAGATTCAGGAGGACCTGAGTTCAAATCTGGCCCCAGACACTTGGCACTTACTAGCTGTGTGACCCTGGGCAAGTCACTTAACCCTCACTGCCCTGCAAAAAAAAAAAAAAAAAAAAAAAGAAGGAAACCTAAATACGTGCAATAACACCTCTCACAACCCTGCTTCAAGGATAGCATCAGACCAAGGCAATGGTGCAATGGTGGGAAAAGTTCCTGGGCCAAATGGAATGATAAAGGAATATAATAAGCCTGAAGCGTATAAGCTGCAAGGATGACACAGCAGAATTCCTGGACCAAGCCCAGGGCCTTCTACCATGGAATAACAAGGGAGGAAGGAAGGCAAACCTGGACCTTGCTCTTCACTGGTAATGTGAGTTATATGAACCGTGTAGGTTGGAGGCTTGGGGGAGGGATGGAGGGGAGGAGAGAGGGAGGGGATGGAGGGGGGCGAGGACTGGAGAAGGGGCCAACTCTACAATGACCCTAATTTCTTTCCCCACCTAATTGGGGGTGGGGCGGGGAGAAGAGGGAGCAGAGAGGTCTTAACACCAGAAGGTGCTATATGTTTGGAAAACTGTGCAGATGCCTAGGGAAAGTGGAGAAGGTTGTATGACTCTCTAGAAACCCCAAGTTCTTTTCCCTTATGAGGGAATTCCACCCAAATCAATACTATAAGCCTAAAAGTCTATATAGATGCCTAGGGAAGGTGGACACTCACTGGGAAAGTGTCTCAATTTCGGCTTAAGGAAGAACGGGCATTTTTTGCTTGTTTTTTTTTTTACTTTGTTTTTTTTTTTTTGATGAGGCAATTGGGGTTAAGTGACTTGCCCAGAGTCACACAGTTAGTAAGTGTCAAGTGGCTGAGGCTGGATTTGAACTCAGGTCCTCCTGAGTCCAGGGCCAGTGCTGTATCCACTGTGCCAACTAGCTGCCCTGAGAACGGGCATTGTTTAAATAAAACCCATCCTATATTCATTGTATTGCTAGCCCAAGTGCTTGCATAGGAACATGCAACACTTTTCATGTGTGTGTGTGCGTGTGTGTGTGTGTATGTATGTAGACCTTGATATGAACCAAATTCTAATCTTCCCCAGAGCAAACTTTGGGTAGGCCCACAAGCCATAGTTACTTATTGAAAAGCCTCCAGTATTGAACCTGATGCATATTATCTAAGAGATGTTATGAGGAGCCCAGCATCCATGGTAACCTCCATGTTTAGAAATAGTCTCCTCTCTTCCATTTCTACCTACCAAGATTCCATCTATCTTCCAGCACAAACACCAACTCTTTTAGAAAGCTTTTTAGGATTGCCCTCCCCACCCCTAGACTCTAATGGTGATTTCTCCTTCCCTAGATACCACCTGTATCTCTATGAACTTTTCATACTTTTAGCCCCTCTACTAGACTGAAAGCTCCTCTAAAGGCAGGAACCATGTCATAGTCTGCTTTGAAACACACACACACACTATCTCTAGCATAGACCCTCTTATATAAAAGGGGCACTTAGTAAGTATTCATTGCCCCCCCCCAACACCACCCCCACACTATCATCCACCTAGATATTTGCTCAAACTGAATCTACATCCATGATCCTTCCAGGACTTTTAGTTGTCCCTCCCTCTTTGAATGACTTTAGGGAGATTGGTCCTGTTTCAGGAGCAAATACCTTCAGGTAGAAGCCCCTGGGCCTCCAGTTGTCAACAAGCAGGGCCTAAGTCACTCAGCCACTAAGGCCGGGGTCTTCTTTCCCTTTCTGAGGATGGAAGCATCTCAAGCATTTTCTTGGTTTTTTGTGGGGTTTTTTTTGCAGGGCAATGGAGGTTAGGTGACTTGCCCAGGGTCACACAGCTAGTAAGTGTCAAGTGTCTGAGGCCGGATTTGAACTCAGGTCCTCCTGAATCCAGGACCAGTGCTCTATCCACTGCGCCACCTAGCTTCCCGATCTCAAGCATTTTCTACCCAGGGCCAAGGCTAGTTTTACAGTGCAGATGGAAGGGAAAAAAGGGAACTTCATCAGCTGTTAACCAACCAGCACACCTCAGTCTAAGAAACAACAACTATTGCATCCCTTTGCTTTACAAAAGGAGAACCAGAGGTCCAGAGAGGGAAAAGTTCTTGCCTCAGGTCACACAGCAACGAAGCAATGGATCAGAACCTGTATTTCCTGACTGCTGGTCCAAGGCCTTCTCCACCATGGCTCTGCTTACTTAAAATTTAAGGACCCAGGGCTACAGAATGGATGCAGTGCCCAATGGGGACTGAGGGTGAAGCCTGCCTCCCACAGAGGTGGTGAGCACCTGGGGCTCCAGACTGAGGCCTCATTTTCAGAAATGGCCAGTGTCTCATGTGGGGGGTTGCATCTCTGGACTCATGTATTATAAGGAAAGGTTGTTGGGTGAGAGGAGCTATTAGGAAGGGGAGAATAATTTTTTAAGGAGCTTTAATAAAATATTTTAAAATTTTAATTTAAAAAAATTTAAGAGAGAAAGAATCATTGAGAAGAAATGAAGTCAGAAGGCTACAGTCGAACAGCCAGATCTGTAGCCTGATGTTATCTCCACAGAAAAATCTCTACATGTAACAATCAGAAAAACAAGGAGAAAGCAGTTCTTGCAGGAGCAGACATTTTTCCTATAGTGTGGCTTAAATACCTACCTTTGTGATGCTCAAATGAGAAGCTTTCTGTGACCTAAGCTCAATCAGCAGGGACCTCCCACTCACACCTGGAGGGGCCAGGGAGGCCTGTGGGAGAATGCCAATGGACCCAATGAACTGGGGACAGGAGTGGAAAGAGGTCAGGCCCAGAACCCAAAGTTAGCCTGTTTACAGAGGGAGTCTTGGCAGGATGCAATCCACAGGGTGTCCCTCTCTCCCTTTCCTCCAAAGGAATCCTGGCCCTAGAATGGATACATGTCTGTTGTACAGTGTGTCTCTGTTTCTTCCCTACATCAGCAGGTTAGCTGTTCCCACAAAGTAGGAAGCTTGGGCTATACCATTCAGCTCGATGAATTAAGAGTCAGTGAAGAGATCTGTGAATAAGGGGCCTTGTGAGTGACAGAGATATGTAGACATTGGAGGGAGAAGGGGGGGGAGGGGGGCAGGGGGAGAGGGGGAGGGGGAGGGGGAGGGGGAAGGGAGGGGGAGGGGAGGGGAGGGAGAAGAGAGATAGGAAGAGAGGAAAGAAAGGAGAGGGGGAGAAAGGGGAGAGAGAGGGAGGGAGGGAGGGAGGGAAGGAGAGGTAGAATATGAATGTATATGAGGTCAGGGCATGAGCAGAGATCCAGCACAAAGCTGTTTATGCAGCTTTGCCAGGAGAAAGCAGGCCAACATGCTGGGGAGAGGGTGCCTAGGCTTAGGTTTTAGAGAAAGTGTAAGAGATTGGCATCATCTGACCTGAGCTCACTCAGGGACTGGGGAGGGAGGGACCAAGAGGAAAAATCTACTGATTCTTGCTTGCTGAAGGTGCTGTCTCGGGAGCAAACCAGCCATGCCTCTTTATATCCTGAAGGAAGGATGCATCAGGTCAGTGGAGAGGAAGGTGCTGCATGCCTCCTGACAAGATTTTCAAACCTTGGGGTTCAATTGGCTGCCTTAATACAGAGAGGATAGAGGCAGAGGAGATGGGCCACCCCAGTGGGCTCAGTGAGCACTGGGGCCAAGACTGTAGCTAAGCAAGGGGATGAAAGGGCTCCGACCCTGGGGGAACCACCAAGTGTGACCATTCTCAACCTAGATTAATCCTGGAAGGGGTTCAGGGGTCCTAACTTAGCAGAAAGTCAACCCCACTCCTGGCTCTGTGGGAAACCAGATGTCTATTTCCAGGCAAAGTATCCCAGAAAAAGAGCCAGCCTGCAAGGCCCTGAAGTCCCCCTCTGGGTGAAGGCCTCCCTCTGACCTGGCAGAGGGCATGGCACAGGGCAGCATGGCCCTCCAAACCTTCAGGAGGAACTAACGGCAATGAGGGTGTTCATCTTGGGAGGGTCCAGCAACCACAAGGTTGAACTAGCCCATGTCAATTCTTGGAGGATAGGGATGATTTGGGTTGGTCATCACGTTCCTAGTGTCTGGCAGATCCCAGGGGCCTGATAAATAAATATGTGTTGAACTGAGTCTCCATTTAATGGAAGGCGAAACAGGCTCCCAGTGGCTCAAGGGGTTTGGCCAAGTGCCCATAACAAGAATCCAGGAGAAACTTAAGCTTCCTGGGGACAGCCATGGTTCGTTCTCTCTCTCTCTCTGTCCAGCAGCATCTACTGCAGGGCCTTCTAAATGACAAGTCACAAAAGCCATTCCCTAAGGAACAGTAGGATTCCTTGTTTCATCCCATCTCCTCCACTTATTACCTGGCACCTTGGGTAAATCACTTCCTTTCTGGGGGCCTCAGTTTCCTCTCTTGTAAAATAAGGGTGTTGGATTGGACAGCCTTTGAGCTTTCTCAGGGCCCTAAATCCACGGGAGTGGAACAGATGCCCCAACCACCAAAGGCTCAGATTCTTGAGCCAGCATTGTCTTCCTTGTATGAGGTCTAGGACCTCAGAAGGTCCCCGGGGATAGGGCGGCTGGCTAGCTGTTCTCTAAGCACTAGAAGAAGCAGCTGGGGACCCAGCACCTGCCCCAAGAGAGCCTCCAATACAACAACGCTCCTCTATCAGAGGTGGCACCTCCACGAGTACACCGAGTTACTACAGATGCCTGTCAAGCCTTCCATCATCCAGGCACCTCTTCTCCACCTTCTTTCCTTTTAAAAGGCAGCAAGTCAGCCTTTTATCTGATGTTGCTCCCCAACCCCCACCCCCATCTCCACCTCCTTGCTATTAACTAATACCATGAGGGGAAAGAACAAAAAAAAAACAATCAAAAGGAAGAAATGACAGCCTGTTCCATAGAGTAGCAGTTTCTTTAAAGTGATCTAGGCAGGCAGCATGGTATTAGGGGAAAATCGGGGGCCTGAAGCCCAGTAGACCTGGCTTCGAATCATAGGCTCATAGATTTAAAACTGGAAAGGACCTCAGAAGCCATGTAGTCCAACCCCCTCAGTTGAGGAAAACAGGCCTAGGGAGAGAGATGTCAAATATCTCACTCACGGCCACACAGGTAGCAAGTGGCAGAGCTAGGGTTCCAACTCACATCTCAGGACTCTCATTTCAGCATCTCTAGTATAGCTCAACTGTTTGACCTTGGGCAAGTCACTTAACTTCTCTCAGACTCAGTTTCCTCATCTGTAAAATGGAGGCAATTATATAAGAAGCACTTGCCTGGAAAGGTTGGTGTGAGTTTCAAAAGAGATTAAGGATGCAAAAGACATACATAATAAAAATCATGGGCATAACATTCGTTGTGGTTCAGTCATGTTTGACTCTCCATGACCCCATTTGGAGTTTTCTTGACAGAGACATTTGGAGTGGTTTACCATTTCCTTCTCCAGCTCATTTGACATATGAGGCAACTGAAGTAAACAGGGTTAAGTGACTTACCCAGGGTCACACAGCTAGTAAGAGTCTGGGCTCACATGTGAATCCAGGAAGAATGAGTCTTCCTGACTTTAGGCCCTTGCTCTGTGCACCATGGCACCACCTAGCAGCTCATAACAGTGGTAGAGATTCAGTAAATCAAGGTGGGAGTTGAGGGTGGGGGTGTGAAAGGGAGAAAGAACCAAATTTTAAAAACCAAAAAAAACTTTGCCAGCCCTGTTAGGTCACATTTATGAGTCATGTCTCAGTGTAAGACAAAGCAGACTTAAAATCCTCTATTAGCAAGCAAACAAAATTAGGACAGATATGTTTTATCTATCATAAGGCAAGTTGGTTTTATGTGGGGGTAGAAGAGGAAGATGGGCTATTCTGTCTGAAGAATAGGACCACAGATTTAGAACTGAAAAGGAACTCAGAGGCTATCCATCCAACCCTCTCGTTTTACAGATGAGGGAACTGAGGCTCAGAAAGGCTGAGGAACCTGTCCAGGGCCACACAGCTAGTGTTCAGGGCAGTATGTGAAGCCAGATCTTCCAGTTTCAATTCAATACCCTATCCGTTATCCCACTCTGCCTCTGAAATAACCTGCAAGCTTCAAAAACAGACGTTAAAGGTTAGGAGGTTGGGTTCTAGTTTGTTTTTAATTAAAGCAGAAAAACCTCAAAAGTCATCTTCGATTCACCACCCCCATCACCACCTTTCTGGCACCAAATGATGCATGCAGTTTCCCCAAGGGAACCAGTCCAGGAAGAAAGCAACATGCTTCATTATACCAATAACCTTCCCAGATTTCCATAACACCCTGCCACTGTATTATCGATTCTCCTAGCCTGCATCACATGCAATCATGTATGATTATTCTAACACTCCAAAACCATAGTTAGCCAGAAAGCCTTCCAAGCATTCCTTAGCGGCTTGTTGCAAACATTTCAAGCAAAGCATCACCACCACCCCCTAAAAAAAAGCAGAGGTTTTATTTGAGGGTACTAAATCTTAATCCAACCCCAGAGGGATTTGCAGAAGTGATGAGACTTTAAGATTCGAGGTAAGGGAAGAATCAGACAACTGGAACATACAAATCAAAACAAATGGAAGCAGGTTCCTGGGAAGGAAACCCAAATCCTAACCTGATCCACCGCTAGCTCCAGGATAGTGGGGGGGGGGGGGGGCAGGAAGGAAGAGTTACTGAAAGGAGAGAGAGGGAGGCCCGGTAAGGAAGGAAATCTGGTCACTGGGGAGGAAGAGGAGAGTCATTAGAAAGAAAGTGGCAGGGTTAGGTGGGAAGACCAGTGGTTAGTGAGGCTGCAATGACGGTGATGGGAGGGGGCAGGGAAAGGGTAAATAAATGGATGGGGCGGGGAGCTGCTCTAAAGGGTCAAGGGGGTAGGGCAGGAGAGGGGAAGTTTGGAAGAAAAAAAAGAGAGACAAGAAGATTGGCCCAAGCTAATGGAAAGAGGACAGGGCCTGAGGGAGGGGGGAGAGAATGGACCGCACAGAGCAATGACGAGGGCCAGGATTTTGCTGTTGGGGGGTGGGGGGTGGGGGGGTTCTGTTTTTACCTCTTTGATTTTCTCCCGCTGGGCCAGGCTCTTGACGTCCGAGTTCCCCCTGGTCCCCAGCACCGGGTGCCGGAGCCGGCTCCTGAACTCCTCGAAGACCAGGGTGGGCAAAGGGCGAGACTTGGAGGCTCTGGGAAGCCCAGTGGCTGCTCCCGGAGTCTGCTGGCCCCGGGTGGCCCCAGTCTCCTCCCAGGGAGTGGTAGGGCCGCCTGGAGGGTGTCGCCCCCCTCGGCCAGGCCCGACAGCGAGTGCTCCAGGGGCCGGGGCTGGGTTGGGAGGTGGCTCCTGCCCCCCGGTTTGGGCTTGGCCCCCAGGCTCAGGCTCCCCAGCCCCGGAGCCAGTGGAGAGACGCTGGGGCCGGAGAGGCAGGAAAAGTCGCCTGAAACGGTATGAACTGGGAAGTAGGAAGAGGGCCCCGAAGCACAGGGTGATGAGGCCGGAGAGGAACAGCAAGAAAAGGAACTTGTGTGACAGGCGCACCCCGAAGACAGAGGCTGGGGCAAAGGCGGGCGTCTTCCTCATCAACATCTTCGGCCCGAGCCTCTCGCCGTAGCGGGGCGAGGCCGGCGCTAGCGGAGAGTCTCGAGCCCCGGGTGGAAAAGACTGCGGCCACTTCACTGGGGGTGTCCGGGGCCCTGGCTGCCCTGTCCCGCCGCCCCGTCTGTCCAGGTTCAGATCCAAACACAAGCAGCAACTGGGGGGATGGGGTCTTCACGGGAGAGAGGAGCCCCCCTTGAGAAGGAGGGACCCTCGCGCTTCGGGGCCGGGGGCGGGGGCGGAATTCAAGGACGCACGGGAGAGGGGCGATTCAGAAGGAATCCAAGAAAACTGGGTAGGGAGAGAGAGTCGGGGAAGATAGCGTGGAATTCCCCGGGGAGGCAGGAGCAGTTTGCCAAGGCTTCGCAGCTGCCCGGCCCACTGGCCGCGGTCCCCGCTCGCCTTGCCGCGGAGTTACAACTTGAGTCAGTTTCCAGCGAATCCCAGAGACATCCTGGGAGATGAGGGCGGGGGTGGCGGGGGAGAAGGGGGCCCGTCCGGGGGTGGCTGCGATTCGGCGAGGGCCGATCCCTCTTCCCCTTCGGCAGTCCAGCAGGGTAGTTCAGCCTCGGGCCGGCGAGGCTGCCTTCAGCCAAGCTTGGCCAGAGGACGCCAGTCCCGGGGGAAGCGATTCCTACGGCTGCTGGAGAGGGCCGGGCGCTGCTGCCGCATTTCTGCCGTCTAGACGCCCGATCCGTCTGGTCCAACCCCGGCTCCCTGCCGCCCCCGGGAGGTGGGGGCTCGTCACTCCTCGGGACGTCCCCGGGGGCCCCGACTGCCCCCCTTCCTACTCTCCAATTGGCTCCCAATTCCTTCACCTTCTCTCAGACTCTTCCAGTCAACATTCACAGAAGGCAGAACATTTTCCTCGACGGGAAACCCAGAATCTAAGGGACCCCAAGAGAAGGGTTGGCAGGGGAAGGTCTCCTGGGGAGCAGCCTCCAACTTGGTCCCCCAGGAAAGATCGCCTCGGGACTGGGGGCGGGAGGTGGGAAAAGATCCCCTCAGAGACGCCCAGCGAAGGGGGAAAGTCTCTTGGCAAATATCGCCGGAGCCTTCCCCGCCCCCCCAGAATCCCCTTGGCACTAGACAGTTTCAAGAAGCAGCCTTGGGGGAAACAGCTGTCCGCAGCTCGGAGAACAGCCTGCTACCGGTGCGCTCCGGGACAGGGCGGCAGCAGACGTTCCCCCACCTCCGGCTCTTCGCCCTGTTGCTAGAGTTGAACCCCCCTGCACGGACCGACGGACTGACGGACGGACGTCGTAGACGGTGGCTTCCCGAGAGGATAAGCCCACAACTTTCCTCCTCTGCGAGCCGCCGGGGTACTTCGGGGGCTGCACCCCAGCAGCCTGGGAGCCCCCGGCGCTTGGCCGGCTCCGGTCAGCGCGTCATGCACGATGTGTTGCCGAGGCCGGGCTGCTGCTGCTGTCGCGGCTGCATCTGGTACCCCCGGAGCCCAGGGTCTCCTCCCGGCCAACTCTGCAGGCTCGGGGCCGCCGCCGCTTGCTCGCGCTAGGCGCTACGGAGCAGGCAGCCGGAGCCGCGCCTCCGCCACTGCACCTGGCTTCATCGCACCTTCCCCCTCTCCAGATGCTGCCGCAGCTCTCCCTCCCTGCCGTCTCCAGCCGCCGCCGCCGCCGCCGCCGCCGTGCTTGCAAACACACTCACACACAGCGGACGCTGCCGCCGCCTCCCTCCACCACCGAGGCTCGCCTTTCACTGCGACAGCTCCAGACGGCCCCGCCTCCCGCCCGGGCCCCGCCTCCAAGCCCCGCCTCCCCCTCCCGCCCCGGCCCGCCTTCCTGGCCCGGCCCGAACGGCGCGAGGCCATTGGCCCAGCCGCCTCGAGCCCCGCAGGGGAGCCGGGCCACGCCCCCCTGTTCCAATGGCCGGCGCTGCGCGTTCCCCCCAATGGTCTCACCCTCACAAAGCGGGAGGGAGAGGGAGAAAGGAAGGCGAACATTGGTTGCTTCGGAGAGATCCCCGTTGGGCCGCAGGAGTCCATTGGTTGATTCCCAGCACTAGCTGGACCCGTAGAGGCAGAACCGCACCCCCACCCCCATCCCCAATCCGACCAGCGCCGGCTGGACCAGGCATCTCCAGTGATTCACCCCAAGCAAGGGGGACATGGGGCGGGGCTAGGCGCAGGGACTGAACCCATTGGCGGGTGACCTCCCCCACCCCTTCAATTCCTATCCCGGATTGGTGGAGAGCTTCATGCCCTAGTCCCTGGGGGTCGGGCAGGGTGGCCCCCTAGGTTTCTATAAAAGGGATGGATGGGCCAGCTGGTGCCCGCCCGGCGCCCGGTGGGATTGTAATGGAGTGGTCTGGGGCCAGGGTGCTATGACCTGGAGACTGGACCAGTTCCTCTAACTGAGCGCCTAGCTGTGGCCACACCTTCCCCCACCCCTTGCACGGGCATCTTGTGCCCCCCAACCCCCGACAGCACAGCTGTCAGGGGCCACAGCACTAACCCCTCCCAGCCCCACGGTGCATCCTGAGCCCCCTCCCACACAGCTGTCTAGCTTCCACACCACTAACCCCTCCTACCGTCCCCCCACCATGCAGAGACAGCCGAGGCCACACCATTAATCCCGCTTTCCCTTCCCACTCTAATACACCCGCCCCCCCAACACAGGTACCCAGTCTGGGCCACGCCATTAACCCCTTTACAAATAAACACACACCCTGCACCCTGGACAACACAGCTGACACCTGTGACCACCATCGCTACCTCTTTTCACCCTTCCCTACACATGTTGTGTCCCACCACCACCGGCACAGCTGCTCAGCGGTTGCTACACCATTTCCTTCCACAAACAGCTATTGCCCAAAAGACCCCTCCCGGCTCTATGCACGCTCCGATAATAGATCATAGCTGGGGGTCGGGGGAGGGCGGGAAGGGGTCGTAGAGGCCCTTCATTTTACAGATGAGGAAACTGAGGTCCAATAAGGTTAAGTGACTTCCTCAGGGTCACACAGGACGTAAGCATCCAAGGCAGAACACAAACTCAGGTCCTCTGGCTCCAAAGACAGTTGGCTTTTCACTATACTACACTGCCACACACCCTTGTGCCCAGCTATGACCCTCCCCTCCCCTCCTCCCTCGCTCCCGCCATGATGGGGCTACACTGTGCCTAGCAAGAGAAGGGTGAGAGAGAGAGAGAGAGAGGGTTTTGAACTCCTCTCTCCTCCAAGGCTCTCACAGCAAGGGACTCCATTCTCCCAGAAATCCTCTCTCCCTCCTCTCAGCCCAGAAGTGAACTGCCCTGCTCTGACCCCACCACTAACTCTTCAGACCCTAATGGGAAATATGAAGCCATCAATGGCTGGCACAGACTGCCCTAGACCCCCTCCCTCCAGTAAGGCCTCCGAGATTCGGAGAAACCTTCTGCTACACTTACGGCGCTCCCCACCCCTTACACAAACACAGTTGTGTTCAAAGGGGTCACTCTCCCCTGGTTCAGCCCAAGCTTGTCTTCCCCTCCCCGCTCATCCAACCCCAACCATTTTAAAGTTCCGGGGTCTATCATTCATACAAAGCCCTTTATAGAGACAGATCGCAGCAGAGGGAGAAGCAAATTAAGAGGTGTAATAGGCAAGAGGGAAAATATCTGCTTTCAGCTTCAATTTAAAATGAAATGCAGTGTTGACGAGACAGATACTGCAGGGAGCTGCTTGCTCCAGACCATCAGAGATGCGGAAGAAGAGGAAGGTTCCTCCAGGAAGGCTCCTCTGATGCATTGAAGGACAAGGAAGTCCTCTCCACCTGCTCCCCTGGAGCCAGAAGTGATCGGATGGACCCTGCCCTGGCAGATCAGGCATTTCAAATGAGAGCAGAGCGTGGCAAGAGGATTATGTGAATATACCTGTCTCATCCTCCCAGAGGCACATGCCGGGGAAAGGTCTGTGTCTTTCTCCCATGCCTGATCCTGACAGCCAGTGTCCTAGCAACATATTTTATACAGACTAGGAAGGCTGTGTTGAGACTGTCACAAGGGCCGGTGAGGGGGCAGGGACCAGGGACCAGGGAAGGATATGCTGAGGAAAGCTTAAGCTGAGAAACTCGATAGTTTAAATAGGTAGAGGGATGCTGAAAGGAAGGAGATGCCGTTTGAAGCTGGATTCCTCAATTTATTTATTTCCCAGAGCAAGGCAAGATTCCAGGTCTTTTATTCAGTGGCGTGTTGGATAAAAAAGGTCATGTCCACAGCCTTAGCCCCAGATTTGCAGTCTCTTGCTGGTTCTATCCACTCTCCCCTGGATCCTTCCAGTTCTGTGTAGGGGCTCTATACCCTGCATTAGTAGCATCTTCTGCCAAGAAGCAAGACGGACTGCAAACCCCACCCCCCTCCATCCCTGCTGGCACTATGTGTGATCAAGGGGTACCAGCATCCAAGTCTCCCAGCCAAGAGATAAGGAGTACCCTGGAGTCTCTTTAATTGGCCCAAAGTCGAAAATTCCCGCTGTGTCGGCTGACCCTTCTATAATTAACTGCTGGAACAACCCTCAGCTGGGAAGTGCTAAATACACGGCCCCTTGGATCCCAGAACCTGAGCAGTAAGAGCTCTCTTAGGGGACACTTAACATCTTCTGACAGTGGCCTGGACTTGTCCGGGTGGAGTAAATAAACAGAAGGGGGAGGGGAGAGAGAAACAGACAAACCTCCAGAAATTGGCCCTATCCTCAATCATAATAACAACTCACATAGACATTTCACACTTGAGGTTGGCAGTACAAATAGCAAAGTTTTTAGAAAGGCAAGCAGTGCAGAGGGTTGGACTTGGAATTAGGACCTGGGTTCAAGTCTCCCACAAAGAGAGCAGAGCCTGGTGGGAAGATTCCATGAATAGGTCGGCTTCATCTCACAGTGTTACATGGGGGGACTGGGGAGGTCTGTGTGTCTCCCATGCCTTGACAGTGTCCTGGTGACATATTGGATATAAACTAGCAAGAATGGGTTGAGACAGTAGCAATGTTCAGTGAGGGGGAGGAAGCAGGGACTAGGGAAGGTTGCCCTGGGAAAGGCTGGGCTTGGGGTCAGAGTAACATGAATTTAGAGCTAGAAAGGACCTCTGAGGCTAACCCCCTCACTTTATGGATAGGGAAACTGAGGCCCAGGAAGACTTAGTGACTTGGCCAAGGCCACACAAGTAATAAATATCAGAGACAAGGTTAAACATCTATTAGAAGGAAGATCACCAAGCACTGGTTGGGCCAGGCATTGTGCTAACCGCTGGGAATACAGAAATTCTCAATGAGCTCACATTCTAATGGGGAGACAACCTACAAACAACTATGAGAGAGAAAGACTTGCCGTTGACCAGGTAAGGTGCTGGTCTCTATTGCTATTATTACTATTAATTGCTAACATTTATTTAGCAGCTTATGGTTTGCAAACACTTCATATATATTATGCCATTTGATCCTGACAATACCCCCCAGAGAGGGGTGCTATTATTATCACCCCCATTTTATGGATGAGAAAACTGGGGCTTGGAGAGAATAAGTGACTTGCTGAAGTTCATATAGTGATGAATAAATGACAGAGACAGGATTGGAACCCAGGCACTCCTGACTCAAGGTCAGTAGTGACTTTCTTTCCCCATCTGCTGTTCCCTACCCTCCACCCCCAGTCTCTAATGAGAGCAGGAGAAACAGAAAAGATGGAGGTAGAGGAAGAAAACAGGGAATAGACCCTGAACCTCTATAGGCAAAATGTTACTCACAAGATTGAGTTCAAAGGGAACCTAGACATCAACTGGTCCAGCTCCCTGAAACTGAGGTCCATTAAGGGGAAGTGATTTGTCCAAGGCTACCCAGATGGTTAGCAGAGTTTCCAAACTATGTCATCTGATACTGTCTAATGCTCTTTTTGCTAGACCAGGGATTCTCAAAGTAAGGTGCCAGGGCCCTCAAAATCCTTTTTTTTTGGGGGGGTCTATGAAGTCAAAACTATTTTTATAATAATACCAAATGTTTTCATTTCTAATATGGTAAATGTTGATGCATATTTTGTTACTGTTGTTGTTCAGTCCTGTCCTACTCTTCAAGACTCCATTTGGGGTTGGCAGAGATACTGGAGTGGTTTTCCATTTCCTTTTCCAGCTCGTTTTACAGATGAGAAAACCGAGGCAAACAGGGTGAAGTGACTTGCCAAGGGTCACACAGCTAAGTATCTGAGATGGAATTTGAACTCAGTTCTTCCTGACTGTGGGCTCCAATGCTCTATGCACTATGGTGCCAACTAGCTGCCCCCAGCTATAATCCATATAAACCAAAACTCTGAGAAGAGAGCCCTCAATATCTTTGAGGAGGAAAAAGGAGTCTTGAGACCAAAATGTTTGGGAGTCTCTGCACTGAACCTCACTGCCCTTCCTTTCCAGTTCCCTCACCCTTTCCTCCAGCTTCCAAGTGAGGCAACTGAGAATCAGAAGTTATTTCATAGAAAGGGTGCTGAACCCAGAGTCAAGTTTTCTTGTTCGAATTTTTTCAAAAATTTTCAAAAGTTTTCGGGTTCAAATTTCACCTCAGACACCTAATAGATGTGTGAACATAGATATGCAAGCCACTTAGCCTCTGCCTGTCTCAATTTCCTCACTTGGATAATTTACCAAAAGAGATATATGTATGTGTATGTGTATGTGTATGTGTATATATACATACACACATACATACATACATACATACACACCTCATCTATATGTATATATGTACACCTCATGTACAAATATATACACACACATATATACCATATATACATACATACATACATACACCATATATATGTGTACCTATGTAGTATATTTGGTATAATATTCCAAAAGATATCCCCACACCAGAAAAACCATAGGTTTGGACTAAATCCATTGCAGTTGATCTTGAGATGATGTAGGCTTAGAGCAGGAAGGATCTTTAGAGATTATCTGGTCCAACCCCCCCTGCAGCCCTCTCCCATTCTGAAGATGAGGAAACTGAAACTAAGATAGGTTAAGTGACTTCCAAAAAGCCACATTTCCTTCTTTAACAGATAAGTAGCAGAGCCAGTTCTCCAATCTAGGTCCCCTGACTCTAAATATGTCAGGTGGAGCTCAGAACTGAGGCTAGGAAGGGGCCCCAGTTTCCCCAATCTCCATTGTAGGCAAAGCTTCGGTCTTATCACTACCATTGGCCCCATTTAGAAATAGAATGCACTCAGTGGCCTAGCAGAGAGCCAAGAAATAATAATGCAGTTTCCTAATAGCAGCAAGACAGATGTGACCCTGAGCTCGGGAAAGACACTGATTGCTGTGCGGGCCAGCTCCCAGTTTGGACAGATTAGATTACTCCCATGATAAAAGGCAGTGAGACTTTCCAAAACTCATCTCTGTGGATTGTTGGGCAAAGTCAATATCGTCAATGCCCAGCGATGGCTGATTAAAGGGTCAAACAAAGAGCTCTGAACTCCCTCCCTGTCTCTTTCAAAAGGAGATTACCAATATCGAGCTCCAGCCCTTTAATGCCAATGAATTCTGACATGAGCTCAAACTCAAGAATGGCAGACTCCAATGGAGCTTGATGTGTGGTTGAAGAAGACAGGGCCAAGAGGCTTACATTCTGGGAGTCAGGGGACAACATGAATATATAAATAGATATAAAACATATACAAAGGGTATACTAAGTGGTACAGTGGGTAGAGCACTGGCTCTAGATTTAGGAGGACCTGAGTTCAAATCCTACTTCAGATACTTACTAGCTGTGTCTCCCTGGGAAAGTCATTTAACCCCCATTGTCTCCCCACCAAATAAATAAATAAAGCATATACAAGGTAATTTTAGTGAAGTAGGGCACCAGCAAATAGTAAAAACAGGAAAGTCCTTATGTTGAAAGGAGCAACTGAGCTGAGCCTTAAAGGGAGTGAGGAATTCTGAGAGGTAGTGATGAAAAAGGAGGAGACTTCAGACATAGGGAATACACAAACTTGTGCTAAGGTATGGAGATGGGTCCTTTATATTCCAGGATTTATACAAAAACAACAGCAATAATAAACACTAGAAGCAGTTTTGCCTATATTATTTCACTGATCCCCACCCCAGGAGGAAGGCATTATTGTTATTATTATTATTCCCCCCATTTTACAGATGAAGAGACTGAGACAGAGAAGTTAAATGACTTCCCCATAAGCATCTAAGTCAGGATTCAAACTCAGGTTTTCCTGGCACCAAATCCAATACTCTAACCACTATACAACACTATCTCTCATTGTAGTAAATTTCAGTCTCCTATTTGGTAACTGGGCAAAGCAAGAACTAGGAATGGGAAAGGTCGACAGCTTGCTAGGACACAACACGAAGGAAGATATAATAGAGAACCCATTTAGATCTTTTCATAAATGTGCTGATTGTTAATCCAGAAAATTTGGTTCTCTTTGGTCCAGGGGTACTTATGACGAATCAAGTGACACATGGCATTTTACAGGCTTAAATGATAAGCTACATGTGACTGGTGTGTAATAATGTACATGAGGACAGAATCCTCAAACACACAGCTGGGGTCAGAGGTATATAAATACTTAATATCCACTTTGCCCTTGGATCCCATAAAGTCACAGACTCATGGGATTTTAGAATAGCTCTCTCAAAGCTGAGTGGAAAAAGGAAGTGCTAAAGGGAAGAGCATGATAGAGAAGCCAATCAACCCATAGGAGATAAATCACCAAATGTCATTGCTGGGAGGGAACATTGAACACAGCATTGGGAGGGGGTGGTTAGAACAGAGAATGCCAGAATTGGGAGAGTCCTTAGAACAGAGAATGTCAGAGCTGGGAGGGCCCTTAAAATCTAGAATGTCAGAGCTGGGAAGGTCCATAGAACACAGAATGTCAGAACTGAGAGGCAGCTTAGAACAAAAATTATTAGAGAGGGAAGGACTTTTGGAACAGAGTATTAGAACATAGAATGTTAGAACTATATGGGAACCATAGAACATGAAAACGTAAGGACATAGAAGGAATATCAGAAATCACCTGGTCCAATCTTTTCATTTTACACATAAAGAAACTGAGGCTCAAAGAAGGATAATGTGCCAAAGTCGGCTCAGCTGGTTCACATGTTTGTCCTACTTCAGCCTTGGGCTGCCTTGGGTTGTGGTCATGAACACCCAAAAAGTAGGAGATGTAAAACCCTGCAGGAAAGAATCTTCCTCCTAAATCACTTGCTCACATCAAAGTACTTAATATTCTAGAGTAGAACCAAATAAATAAATGATGCCAGGATAATGTTTTAAAGATGTCATTTGCTTCTAGCCCATTGGAGTTTCATGTGGTCTTTTGAGTATATATTTTTATGAGGCTTTAAGCTTTTTTATTTCATGTATTTGGTTGGGTTTTTTTTACTACTGGTATATAAACTGGTTGAATTTGCACATGCTTATAAAGACTTCCATGTTATTATTTATGAAAAGAAAGGCCTCTGGAGTTGATGCCACTCCTTATGGTCCCAGGGTGGGGCTCCTTCTCCCAGCTTCTGTCCCAGAATTCAATGTATCCTTGTGTATAATGTGGTCGTTTGTGTGGTTTTAAATATATATGTGTGTGTGTGTGTGTGTATACATACTTAGCAAATACCAAAGTGAGTTTTTTATATCCATAGAAGAACAGAAAAAGAAGATTGTACTTGAAACTGCAGATTTCCATGATAGGCAGCTTGCTTTTCTTTTTAAGTATATAGTAAGTTCAGTCTGTAGCTTTCAAAGCTGTCTTGTTTGTCTGCAGTTCTTTCTGGCCTTCTTTCTGTTCTCTGCATATGTGCATGTGCATGTGCATGTGTATGTGTATGTGTATGAGTATGTGTATGTGTTTCAATGATTTTCTTCGTTCCTCTCTCTTTTTTCCTTCCTTCCTTCCTTCCTCTCTTTCTCTTTCTTTCTTCCTCCTTCCTTCCTTCCTTCTTTCCATCTTTCATTTTCCTTATCCCTATTCCTACTATTTAGACAGCTAGATGTCACAGTGGATAGAGCACCAGCCCTGGAATCAGGATGACACAATAGCTGAATGACCTTCATCAAGTCGTTTAATGTGTTTGCCTCAATTTCCTCAGCTATGAAGTGAGGATAATAATAGCACCTACCTCCCAGGGTTGTTGTGAGCATCAAATGAGATAATGTTTGTAAAAAGTGTTTAGCATAGCACCTGGCACATAGTAGGTGCTCTATAAATGCTCACTCCCCCGTCACCTTCTCACCCATCCCCCAACAGTAGAAAAAATAAAAACAAAGCTCAAATATGTAGCCAAGCAAAATAAGTTCTGATTAGCTGTGCCCAAGAATGCATGCATTATTCTGCATTTTGAGTTTACCATCCCTCTACATCATGAGGTAGACAGCTGGCTTCATCATTGGTCCTCTGGAATCATGGCTGTTCATCACGCTCATTGGAATTCTTAAGTTTTCAAAGTTGTTTGTCTTTACAATATTTTTGTCATGGTGTAAATTATTCCCCTGGTTCTGATGATTTCACTCAACATCAGTCTATACAGGTCTTTTCAGTTTCTCTGAAATCATCCCTTTTGTTACTTCCCTTACATTCGTGCATCATCATTGTTTATTCATTATCCCCAATGGATGGGCACCCTCTTCTCTTCTTTGTTACTACGAAACAAGCTGCTTGGAATAATTTTTGACACATTGTTCAAGGCTCTGATCAATTTCTACCACTTCCATGAAACCTTCTCCGAATTCCTTCTCCCCCAAACCTCTGGAACTTTAAGCTGGTACATTCATTTAGCATAATTTTCTTTTTTCCCTATTTATGCCTTGAGGGTAGAGATGGTCTGGCATGGTGGCTAGAAAGCCAGCCTTGGAGTCAGGAGGACCCTTGTGGAAATCCTGCCTTGGACAAACCAGCAACTCTCAGCACCCTAAACAACCCTCTAAGTCTTTGAGTTGCAGGGAATATCTTCATTTGCATGGATAGATGGGAGTGTCAAGGAAAATTCTCTATGCCAATGAAATTACAAATTTGGTTCTCCCTACCCCCAAAGTTTAAGATTATGTAAATTACTGAAGGGCAGGTAGCATAATTATTTCAAGCAATATATAATGAGAGGTGGGAAGAGGAAATAGAGCCTAGTGGATCATGAGTCATGAAGACCTAAGTTCAAGTTATGCCTTGGACACTTCCTACCTGTGTGACAACGACAAAGGCATTTAAGCTTTCAGTGCCCCAGGCAACTTTCTAACACAGTCATTTCCTGAGTAAATTAGCATCAGTGGAGAGAATTTACACTATGGAAGTTAGGTTGATGAAATGTGTATCTCTATGTTTGTGTGAGCTTTAAAAAAATATTCTCAACTTAACAAACACAAAATAAAATTAGCTTCTCCATATAGATAAAAAAGAAAACTGTAGATCACATACACATACATTTATACATACATATATTGGGTATGTGTGTATATGAATGTGTGTGTATACTTGCCAAGACAGGGCATTTTTTTTTAACGCAGAGAAGTAAAGTCAGAAAGAATAACAGTATCATTGTTCAGACCACCCCCTCCTTCCCTCCTTCCTTCCTTCCCTCCCCCCATTTCTATTTCTTTCTCTGTCCCTGTATGTGTGTATGCATAGGTATATATGTGTGTGTATGTATATATATATATATATATATATATATATGTATATGTATGTATTTATGTCTTTATCTTCCCTCCTACTTCCTAACTTCACCATTAATGTCAAGGGTGCTACTATTCTCTCAGTGACCCATGTTCACGACTGAAATATCATCTTGGACTCCTCTCTCCCCTCCCTCCCATACATAATTGGTGGCCAGATTCTGTCAACTTTACCTTTGCACCATCTCTCGAATACACCCCCTTCTCTCTTCTGACACTGTTCCCATCCTGGTACAGACATTCATCACCTTACACTTGGTCTCTTGCAATAACTGTTTTGGAGGAGGGGGAGATCTGCCTGCCTCGGGTCTTTCCCCACTACATGTCATACTCATGTCATTCTCTACTCACATGTCATACTCATCTTCCTGAAGTCCAGTGTGTAACTATGTTACACACACACACACACACACACACCCCTAATGCATTCGATAAACTACCATGATGATCAAATATAAAACCCTCTGTTTGTCTTTCAAAGGGGTGGCCCCTTCCCACCTGTCCAGTCTCCCTACATCTTACTCCTCTGCAAGTCAGTGTCCCTGGCCTCCTTGGTACTATTTGAATACAGTGTGCCATCTCCCAGCTCCAAGTATTTTCACTGGCTATCATTGGTGCCTAGGATGCTCTCACTCCTCATGTACACTTCCTGGATTCTTTTAAGTTTCAATGAGTCACCTCCTACAAGGCTTTGCCAGTCCTTCTTATCTTAATGACTTCTCTCTGAGATTAGCCCCCACTTTAGCCCATCTCTTTCTCATTTGTACACAATTTGAAAGTTGTCTCTCCAAACCCACCCCTGCCCTCACCCAGACCCCCACCTTTGACTTCAAGCTCCCTGAGAGCAAGGACTTTTGACTTTCTTTGTACTTCTAGCACTGGAACAAAGTAAGTGCTTAATAAATGCAGCCCCCTCAAGGTCCACCTCTTCCCACAAGTCAGGCCAAGATTTGAGTTCTTCCTCTCATCAATGATCCTCCTCTCCAAGAATGAAGGAGCTGTAGAAAAGACCCCCTTCTGCCATTTGGCTCCAGCTGATGGACTCAGTGCCCCTGGAGTCCTCAGTAACCCAGGAGGTTGCCTCCAAGTCTGTAATTGTCCATTTCAGTATCCCTGTTCAGTCACCTATGCTCAGGGGGTTAATAGCATTATGGGTCATAGATTTAGATCTGAAAGTGCCAAGAGGCCAAAGGGCAAGAGTCACTCCTTTTAAGCTCTACAAAATTGAGATTCAGAGGCCAGTCCTCTTTTCATGCAGCCCCCTCCAGAGACCAAGGGATGGCTATAACATCCCAAGTCACCATGTTCTCCGGGGCTGAGCAAGAGTGGCCCTTGGGAACCCAGGTTGGCTCTATGTGTGTTCCAATGGGACATGCTCTAACCTGAGTAGATGGGGGGGGTGATGGTGGAGGCCAGGGAAGGGGGTCTTGTTTACCACCATCACACAAAGAGTCTCCAGTGTAACAATAAAATATTAATAACTTAATTTAAGTAATATTTTATATCCATGATCTTATTTGATCTTTCCAACCCCCTTAGGTAGGTAAGTTGGTAGGACAAATGGGATGGGATAGTGTGTTGCATTGCATTGCATAAGTTATATATTATTATATTTTACAATTCAGACCATTCAGGTCCAGAAGACATACCTGAGGTCACACAGTGAATTGCCAAGTTGGGCCTTGAATCCAGATCTCCTAATGCTCTTTCCAAGGTGCCCTGCCCAAAGCTGGTACTCTGGTTCCATATCTTGAATGATTTATTCAAGTTGTTTTAGATTCAGGGGCCTCAGAAAACCCATTTAGCTTTTTAATGGAACAAAATCTGCAAGCTAGAAGAGGCAGTTTCATTCTGGCTGTTGATAAATGAGATAGAAAGTCTTGCAGAATCCTGCAGTTGGAAGAACACTCTATAATAGATCATGGAGTTTATCCTCCTTTCTCAAGGCAAGATGGTATCCCAAGCAAGGGAGAGGACAGTGGAGTCACAGCTTTCTTAAAGCTTTTTTGAAAGGGAAATTCCAGGACCTATTCTAAGCATCTTTAAAGACCAAGAAACTCTTGGCTAGGAACATTTAATCACTGCTATCAAATATCTAAAGAATTGTCATGAAGGGGCAGCAAGGTGGCGCAGTGGATAGAGCACCAGCCCTGGAGTCAGGAGGACCTGAGTTCAAATCTGGCCTCAGACACTTAACACTTACTAGCCGTGTGACCCTGGGCAAGTCATTTAACCCCAATTGCCTCGCTAAAAAAAAAAAAAAAAAAATTGTCATGGAGAAGAAAGACGAGTTTTGTCCTCTTTGACCCCAGAGGGAAGAGCTGGAAGCAAAGGGGAGAAATGGCAGGAAGACCTAGGGAGCTGAGGGCTCCATAGTGTACAGACCACTGGGCCTGGACTCAGTAAGACCTGAATTCACATCCAGCCTCAGACACCTCCTATCTATGTGACCCCTAGGGAAGTCACTTCTCTGCCTCAGTTTCCTCAACCATAAAATGGAGATTATAATAGACCCAACTCGGGGGCAGCTAGGTGGCACAGTGGATAAAGCACTGGCCCTGAAGTCAGGAGTACCTGAGTTCAAATCTGGCCTCAGACACTTGACACTTGCCAGCTGTGTGACCCTGGGCAAATCACTTAACCCCCATTGCCCCCGCAAAAAAAATAAATAAATAAAATAATAGACCCAACTCCCAGGGCTGTTGGGAGGACAAAATAGGATAACATTAAGCTATGCTTAGTATATTGCCTGGCAAATAGTTGTTGTTGTTCATCCTTTTTCATTGTCATTTTCAAAGAGGACCAGTGACGTCATTGGGTGATGCCTTGACTCCAGCCTTATTCTCTTTTCCAGAGTCATTAAAGTCCAGTGGCAAGACAAAAGTCAAGACAACTGGTGATGGCCCAGTTGGTGTCTTTGATGTCTGACAAGCTCTAAGTGTTCCACAGTGCCTGCTTCAGCCACTTTCATGACTGTTGAAACAAATTGTCCCATCCATCTACTCCACTAGGGGACATCTTCAACATGCTTGGGGTAGACCTTCCCACTAAACTCACTAACAGATCTGAGGCCTGTCAGTTACCCCGCAACCTGGTACTAGCCCATCTGCCAAGACGATTCTGCTAGGGTTATAACCACTATGCATGCTACAGCTTCTTGAGCCACAGGTGAGAGTTGGGTGGCAGGTGGACATAGAAGGCAGATGAGCCACCCTGAAAAGGGTTGGCAATTCCTTCTCGTTTTATCCTTCCATTATAAGGAAGAACTACTCAACCATCAGAACTGTCCAACAATGGGATGAATTACCACAATAGGTGGTGAGTTTCCCCATCACTAGGAGGTATTCAAACAGAAGCTGGATGTTCACTTATATAAGATTTTATAAAGACAATTCATAGAGAGGGTAGAGAGGTTGAATTAGGTGATCTCAAAGGTCCATTTCAACTCTGAAATTTAATAATGTTATGGTACATAATTAGGTTTAAGACTAGAATGGAGGGCAGCTAGGTGTTGCAGTGGATAAAGCACCAGCCCTGGATTCAGGAGGACCTGAGTTCAAGTCTGGCCTCAGACACTTGACACTTACTAGCTGTGTGACCCTAGGCAAGTCACTTAACCCTCATTGCCCTGCCAAAAAAAGAAGACTAGAAGGGACCTCAGAGTTCACCTAGGCTAACCTGTCATTTTATAATGAAGAACTGTGACCTAGAGAGGTTGAAAGACTGACCAAAAGTCACACGATGTGTAAGGAGCAGAAACAAGGATTTGAACACACTGCCTCCATCCTTGGCCACACCCACAGTGATGGTCTATAACCTAAATCTCTCTTGTTACCTGCTCGGGAACCTCCTCTCTGTGTGACCCTCAGGATAAAATACAAATTCCAAAGTCTGGCTCCAACCTACCTTTACCAACTTAATTTTTTACTATTCCCATTCATGCACAATGTAACACAACACGATAAACATTCATTAAGTACCTACCATGTGCCCTGTTCTAAGTACAGGGAATCTAAAATAAGAAAAAGAAAAATAGCCCCTGCCCTCAAGGAGATTACAATTTAAGGAAGGGCAAGGCAATACACAAAAGGAAGCTGAAAAGGAGGGAAGAGGGCATTGGGTACTTACTCTTTGCAGGATCATGATGATGGTGGAGTTAAAACAAAGCAGTGAAGCTGGTGGGAAATGAAGAGCTGGCTGAGTTTGGGGTCCTCTTGAAAGGGAGACTTTGGGAGGAGTTGGAGGGAAAAGGCAACTGATGATACTGATGATGTTGATGAGGTGAGTCCCAGTGCTGAAGCAGTCTCCATGGTGATGAGTTTGCTGGCGATGAGCTTATCCTGAGGTGGGGGGCGGGGTGCCAGGAAGGCGCTGATGAGGGTGGAAGTACGAATCGAACAATGCAGCTGGTAGGACCCCATCCATCCAGACTAGACCATGAGCTATTCCCCACTATTATCTTGCAGTCTTCCCCCTCTGTACTCTCTGAATCAGGAGTCATTCTCTATGCTCTGAATCTTCCTCTTCAGCTCCACCTGGGAAAATCTTTCTCTTCCCTTAAGACTCAACTCTGGTGCCATCTCCTCTAGGAAGGCTTTCCCCATCCCCCACCTTCCCAGGGGAAAACAATCTCCACCATGTCATATTTTCCTAGATCCCTTTGATTGGCATTCTCTTCTTTTTCCCTATGATGATTTACCTACCATACTGCTCTGTGATCAGATAGGTATCATATACCTGCCCCATCCCCCCAGTTAGGTTGTGAACTCTTGGAGGAGTGGTCCCTTTTTCATCCTGAGATCCCTGAGATAGAACACGCTGTCCTCCGCAAAGTAGGTGCATAATTAATGACGGTTAACCAAATTGCCCTTCTATACAATCAGTCATTGAACAAGTAGGGTTAAGTGTCTACTATGTGCTGGGCACTGTGCTCATAATAATTGCTGGCGATGTAAATACAAAGAACGAAACAATTCCTGCTCTCAAGGAGCTTATGGTCTAATAGGGAGAAAAGAAGTGTATCTATCTATCTGCCTATCTAGGGCAGCTAGGTGGTGCAGTGAATGGAGCGCTAGTCCTGAGGTTGGGAGGACCTGAGTTCAAATCTCATCTCGGACACTTACTAGCTGTGTGAGCCTGGGCAAGTCACTTAACCCCAATTGCCTGAAACATTCGGGTGTCTCTAGGCATCCTGATATATATACATATACATATATATATATACATATACATATATACATACACACATGTATGTGTGTATATATATACACATATATACATACACACATGTATATATATATGTGTGTGTATATATATACACACATATATACATACACACATGTATATATGTGTGTGTGTGTGTGTGTGTGTGTGTATATATATATATATATATATTGCCACTGGACCCAGATGGCTCTGGAGGAGAGAGTGAGGTTGGCGACCTTGTACAGCCCTCCCTCACTTAAATCCAATTCACTACAAGTCATGACATCATCCAAGATGTCATGGTTCTTTGAGAACAAAAGACAAACAACTATTTGTCTATCTATTTTATCTATCTCTATTTGTCTATTTGATCTCTCTATTTATCTATTTTATCTATCTAACCTACCTACTTGTCTATTTTATCTATCTCTATTTATCTATTTTGTCTATCTAACCTACCTACTTGTCTATTTTATTTATCTATCCAATTATCTATCCATGTTTCTTAGCACTATCCTGGCTGTCTTCTGAATTCTGTGTAGGTAGGTGGTGCAGTGGATAGAGTACTGACCGTTGAGTAAGGAGGACCTGAGTTCAAATCCAGCCTCAGATACTTACTAGCTGTGTAACCTAAGGCAAATTGCTTAGCCCTCTTTGCCTCAGTTTCCTCCTCTGTAAAGTGAGCTGGAGAAGTAAATGGCAAACCACTGCAGTATCTTTGCCAAGAGAACCCCTAATGAAGTCATGAAGAATCCAACATGACTGAGCAAGTGTTTATCTAACTATCTATCTATCTTGGCGTTATCCTGGTTATCTTCTGAATGCTCTCCAGATTATCTATCTGTCATCTACCTGTCTGCATATAGAATAAATTCCAAGATAATAAATACAAATAAATACATGAGATTTCCACGCAAGGTGGTGTGTGAGGAAGGGCACTGGTAGTTGAGGAGATCGGGAAAGGCTTCATGCAGGCATCGGTACTTGGGCTGTGTCTTAAAGGAAGAGCCGGACTCTAGGAGGTGGAGGTGAGCAGGACATGCATTCCAGGCATGAGGGACAGACAATTCAAAGACCCAGAGATGGGAGATGAAATATTGTGTATGAGGAACAGAAAGAAAACCAATTTACTTGAATCACAGAGTATGGGAGGGAGAGGAATATATAATGAGGCTAGAGAGGTTAAAGACTAGGTTGTGAAAGGTTTTAAAAGCTAAAGAGGGGAGTTTATAGTTTATATTAAAGGTAAAGGGAAGGCAGTAGAGTTTATTGAGTATGAGAGTCACATAGGGTTTTTTTTTGGAGGGTTGTCTTTTGTTGTTTTTTAAAGGAAAATCACCATAGCACCCATGGGGTGGGGATGGACGGGGCGGGGGGGGGGGTAAGGAGAATGGACTGAAGTGGAAACTTAGGGAAAGGAGTCTGTTAGAAAACTACTTCAGTAATTAAAGTGAGAGACAACAAAGGTTTGAACTAGGTTGGTGACTGTGTGAGTAGAGAGAAGGGGATAAAGGTGAGAGATGTCATAGACATAGAAGTGGGGACATCTGGCAAGTGACAGAGGGAGGGGGAGTGGCTCAGGATGATGCTGAGATAATGACCCTGAGATCGTGGAAGAAGGGTGGTACCTTTGACAGAAATTGTGAGGTCTGGCAGGTAATTGGGTTTGGGGGAAAGATAATAAATTCTGTTTGAGATATATCAAGATTGATATGTCTCTGGGTCATCTAGATAATTCCAGGATAGTAATAAACTCTAGAGGTTGTCTATCACTGCTTGGCATTTCAAACTCTTCATAGCATTCCTTCCTAATTCTTTGTGGAGGTGGGGGACTATGGGTGTGTAATACTTTAGATATTGTGAGATTTCTCTTCAAAATGTTACTTAGTTTTGCTGAACTAATTTCTTTTTTGTTATATGAAACTGCACTCTGGATGGAAGAGAAGAGGATGAGTCATCCATTGGGAAATGTGGGTGATATAAAAATTCAAGATAGTGATAAAAATTTATTTTTAATAAAACTCCTCCCGGATTGGCTCTTTCCTATGCTTCCAGTCTTCTAAATACATCACTCCTCTCTACACATTCATTGCCTCAGCCCCACTGGCCTACTTGCTGCAGCTCACTCTCCATGTCCTGTCTCTGTCCCTTTGTCCAGGCTGTCCCCCAGTGCCTGGAATCTTCTTCCTCCTCATCTTCATTTCTCAGAATCCCTGGCTTCCTTTGAATGCCACCTTTGACATGAAGGTAACTCCATCTTTTTTTGTATCGTGGCTCCCCCCCACCCCATTTTGGCAGTTTGGTCTAGCCTAGGACCTCTTCTCAGAAGACTTGTTTTCAAATGCATAAAGTTGAATATATAGGATTATGAAGGAAACCAAGTATATGAAAATACAGTTATCAAAAAATTTTTAATAAATTCATGGGCCCCAGGTTAAAAAATCCCACGATGATGATGACTAACATTCAAATAGCACTTACTATATGCTGGACACTGTGCCGAGTTCTTTACAATTATTATCCCATTTGATCCTCATGACAACCCTTCGAAGTAGGTGCTATTATTATTATTATCATCCCCACTTTACAAATGAAGAAACTGAGGCAGAGATGAATTGAACTACCCAAGATCACACAGCAAATGAATGTCTGCATCTGGATTTGAACTCAGCTCTTCCTGACTTCAGGTCCACTGCTCTATCCACTGCACCATTTTCCTCACATGTAAAAAGAGAGGTCCTTATTAGGTCTAACCTCTGATCCCATGACCTTTCCGGGTTTCAGCTGTTTCATCTATCAAATGGCCAGCTGTCAGTGCCATCCTCTCAAGAAAGAAGGTATCTTCCTTCAATCTGCTCTGAAGGTCCCTTCTATATGGCAAGTTGTGTACATGAGTGTTTTATACAGGAATGTAAGCACCTTGCCGGCAGGCACTACTTTCACTTCTTTGTATCCACAGCACCCAGCACGTGGTAAGCTCTGAATAAATACTTGTGGACTGACTGATCTTAAAGTGAAGTGAATTGGTGTCATTTAAATTCAGTTTTATCTAAGGGGGATAGGGGAGATATTTCTTACATTTCTTTCCAGCTAACCATCCCGATGAGAATAAATAAATGAGAACATTTCAAGTGGTCTTTGGCGGAAGAAAAGGAAATATTCTTGCTGTGTAATATTCTTATTCCCCCTCTGAAATCCTCCTCCGAAGCCTCATCACAGAGCTGTAATGACCCTGGGATCCCAAAGGCAAGGCTAGCGGACCACATACTCGGCACGCCCACTCTGGCGGGAAAGGCTCCCAGCCAAAGACAGCCTGTGGGCTCATCCGCCGGAGAACCAACCTTGTTGACTGCGGGAGGCTCATCAGCAGAAGGCTGGTCATTGGGAAGTGGACTGTTTGTTGTCATTGTTGTTGTTGTTGTTTTGTTTTGTTTTGCTTACTGAAACTTAGAAAAGAGTCTTCCAAAGTGATGTATACACCACTGAATCCACATCCATGAAACACCAACACCATTCTATTGTCTATTTTTCCTTTTTTTTTTTTTTTTTTTTTTTTTTTAGTGAGGCAATTGGGGTTAAGTGACTTGCCTAGGGTCACACAGCTAGTAAGGTTAAGTGTCTGAGGCCGGATTTGAACTCAGGTACTCCTGACTCCAGGGCCGGTGCTCTATCACTGTGCCATCTAGCTGCCCTTATTTTTTCCTTTTTCTATTATTATTTCTACACCTCTAGCACTTGGCTGCATTAAGAATGATCAAAACCGGGGCAGCTAGGTGGCATAGTGGATAAAGCACTGGCCCTGGATTCAGGAGGACCTGAGTTCAAGTCTGCCTCAGATATTTGGACACTAGCTGTGTGACCCTGGGCAAGTCACTTAACCCTCATTGCCCTGGAAAAAACAAAACAAACAAACAAATTTTTAAAAAGAATGATCAAAACCAAAAGAGAAGAGGTTATGGGTATAGATTGTGCGCTCCTAAAAGGCAGGACCCATTTTCCAGACTTGTCTTTGTGAACACGGCACATAGGACAGGACCTTTGACAGCACTGGCACTTATTAAATGTGTTTGTTTGAAACTGAATCATTTGGGCTGCCATCTTAAGCAGCAGTGTGCCTAGAGACCCTGATGACGCTTACTTTGGTTTTTTAATATTATATTATTAGGTTAAGATGTTTAAAACTGGGTTTAGTTTTCAGGGCCTGATGCTGTTTCCTGAGGCAAATCAAATTCCCAAATTCAGTCCAATCCAATCCAATAAGCATTTATTAAGCACCTAGTACAATACGTACTAGGTTCTGGGGTTAGAAAGACAGAGAAAAACACATCCCCTGCCCTTAAGTAGCTTGTGTTCCTTGGCCTCTATAGTGAGCTTGTCACCTCTCTGGGTTTATACGTAAATGCTGGTGTAACCAGGGCCCCCAGAGCTCCATATTATCATCAAGGCTGGTCTATCCAGTAGGCCATCATGATAATGCCTCAACCTTTCACCGAAGACTGAGCTCCATTTCAGCCAAGGAATCGCTTCTAGGCAATGGGAGGAGAGAGAAATTCTTGCCCCTCATTTCTATAAACTCGAGGTCATTTGAATGTCTGGATTCCTCCTTTGGTAAAATGAATACACACCATTGCCTGGGAATTATTTCACAATAGCCATAAGAGAAATTGAATTTTAATATATACAGATGGACAGTAAACAGTGGCAGGGGAGCTAAGGCTAGAGGCAGGATGGTGGGAAACATTCATTAACTTTGCCTCGCCAGCCTCCAGTCCTCCTATTCTCCTCTTTACCATCCAGTTCTCAGATGGAAGGCGGGTTTTATAAAAGGGCCACATTTCCCTTTGGAGAGAACAGCTTAGGTGGTAGGAAGCACTGGGCTTGAGGCTGATTTGTATCTTACCTCAGCTACTCATGTATTTCCTTATCTTTCCTGTCTGTGGACACCTCCCCGTAAAAGTAAACTCCTGGAGGGCAGAGATTGCTTGGGTTTCTTGTCTTTGTTTTGTGCCTGGCGCACAGTAGGTGATCAAAAACACTTAATTGATGTGTTTAGTTTTATTGAAATGTTTTCCCACATTGTTCTTTTCTTATTCTTTGTTACAAGGGTCAATAGGGAGGGTAGGAATATAATTAGAGATGAAGGTTATAGAAGAAAGATGATACCCCCCCTCCAAAAGAAAGATAACACAATTTTTAAAAATTCTTATTGAATGTAATTTTCCCCCTTTTTTGGGACTCAGTTTCCTCATGGGTAAAATGAGCATTTGAACTAGAGAATCTCTAAGGTCTTTACCAGGTCTAAATGATATCATCTTACTACCTCTCAAGGCCCCACTGCTTCACCTATGAAACAGAAGTGGACATACCTTCACAAGACTGTATGAGGGAGGGGGCGGCTAGATAGCACCGTGGATAAAGCACCGGCCCCTGGATTCAGGAGTACCTGAGTTCAAATCTGGCCTCGGACACTGACACTTACTAGCTGTTGTGACCCTGGCAAGTCCACTAAACCCCAATGCCCCGCAAAAAAACAAAAAAAAGATTGTATGAGGGAGTGATGCAGACCAGGAATAAGTCAGCCCCTGAGATATTGTATGTATTCTATATATAATTATATATCTACATGTCATCTAACCCTAGTAGAATGAAAGTTTCCTTGTGGCCAGGAACTTTAACTTTATATCCTAATGTCTGGAATACTTATTGTTATTATTAAGTGATGTCGACTCTCTGTGACTCCATCCGTGTGTTTTCCTTGGCAAGATACTGAGTGGTTTGCCACTCCAGCTCATTTTACAGATGAAGAAACTGGCTCAAACAGGATAAAGTGACTTGTCCAGGGTAACACAGCTAGTAAGTGTCTGAGGCCAGATTTGAACTCATGAAGATGAATCTTTCTGGTTCCAAGCCAGCGCTCTATCCACTGTGCCACTTAGCTGTCCTTATGTCTGGGAACATAGTAGATGTTAATAAATGCTTGTATCATGGATTGATTGCTTGATGGCAGGCAACTCAGAGCATAAATTTGCCAAGAATCACACTAAACACTAGGGGAAAAAAGAGACTCCAGTATCTCCTTGGCACAGGACAATATGGGAGAGGATAACCGAAGGGCAAAACCCCAAAGGAGACAGAAGGGCATGGGCATAAAGAGAGGCACAAGGGACATCTTTTCTTCTGGGAACAGAGGAAAGGAGAAAGGGGATGATGCTGAAGTGATTTGAGTCTAGAATGGAGGAGACCTCAGGAATGGTTTCCATGTTCTAGCCAGCATGTCAAGGGCCCTCCTCACCCCAGTTCCCTTTCCCTGGACATGCTCCAACTTGACAGATCCCTAATGATATCCATCAACAATCATGGACTTAATCTGTAACTCTTGATGCCTTCTTTCTGGATCTGGGGTGTTGAAATGGGAAAAAGAAAACATCCATCTGGTGGGGATCAGACTATAGGATCTCTGGTGTCCCTTCCAACCTTAAGGTTCTATTATCTGAAGGAAGAGAGACAAAGGAAATAGTGGAAGTTGGACAATAGGCACATTGAGAAAGCAACTGTGTCAGTGCTTCTAGGATGACAGGAGATGACACAGAGGAAAGAGAATTTGTTCTCTGAACCTGGGTTCAAATCCTGACCCTGATGTTTACTGTCTGTATGACCTGGAGCAAGTCACCCAGTCTCTGCATCTTGGTTTCCTATTCTGTAAAATAAGAGAATTGGACTAGATTGCCTTTGATGCCCCTTCCAGCTGTATATCTATCTATGATCCTCTGAGGAAAGGTTCAAGGGGAGGCACTGAGAAGGATGCTAGGGTGTGAGCTTATCACAGGATCAGAAGGTTAGAGTTAGAAGAGAACCTGTGTAGATCATTTGCCTAAAGGGAAGTGAGAGTCATTTGACAAAGTTTATGCTGTAGTGAGGCAGCTAGGTGACTAGTGGATAGAACACTGGGCTTGGAATCAGAAAGATTCATCTTCCTGGGTTCAAATCTGGCCTCAGACACTTACTAGCTGTGTGATCCTGGAAAAATAATTTAACTCTGTTTGCCTCAGTTTCCTCATCTGAAAAATGATCTGGAGAAGGAAATGCCAAACCACTCCAGTATCTTTGCCAAGAAAACCTCAAATTGGGTCATGAAGAGTAGGACACAACTGAACAATAAATGCGCTGGGTCACTGGACCTTAGGATCCTCCAGTCACATTTTTTCATTTTTAGGGGGAGAAACTGAGGCCCAAGACTTGCCCACGGTGACATGACTAGAAGTGGCAGGACCAGGATTCAACCCCCAGGGCTTTAATTGCAAATCCATTGCTCTTTCCACCATACCAATGTGTGGATCCCTACTAATAAAAGTGCTCAAGGTATCTGTCACTGTTCTCTCCTCCTCCCCTCCCCCACAGCACCTTCCATTGAGGTCTAGTCACCACTTCTGACAGCCCCAAGAAAGAGATGTCACTCTTGTGTAGGTGGAGTAGGCTCCCTGACAATCCCCATCGGCATCGGCCCATATCTACGACTCATCTTTCCCTGGGTCGACACCGGGGCATCTTTCATATACTCCCCACACAGCCCAAGGCTCTGCCTTTGCTCCTCGTGGAAGAGCATAGAACATCGCCTGAATGAGCAAGGTATTTATTCTAATAAAAAAGGGGGCTTCGTTGCCATGTCAACAGGTGATGGTTTTGTCAGTACTCAATGGGTCCTTTGTATCTCATGTGAGCTCAGCAGCTATAGTAAAGAAGCTTGTGGCATGACAATTCATGACTACACTAGGCTGATGGAAGAATTCTAGATTCTTGGACCTGGAAGGGACCTTAAAGGTCGTTCAGTCCAATCATCTGCCCTAGGCATGAATTCTCTCTGTAATGTCCCCAACCACTTGGTCATAGTGAGGACAGAGGGGGCACAAGGGGTGTACCACTTGGCCTGTAAGGTCCTTTCTAACTCCAAATAATCCATCTACTGAGTATCTCTGGTGATGGGGAGCTCATTCCCTCACATATTCCATAATTGGACACCTACAGTTAGAAAGTCCTTCCTTAGAATAATGAGCTGAAATCCACCTCTGAAATTTCCACCCACTGCTTCTAGTTCTGCCCTCTGAGGCAATGAAGAATCATTCTCTTACCTGTCCAACCTTCCCACCCCCAACTCATGTTGTCAATCAAGGGATACCAAGAATTCAACTCCTAACACCTATACATCCTTAAAAATTTTACATTAAAAAAGGTTCCTCAGGGCAACTAGATGGCGCAGTGGATAGAGCACTGGCCCTGGAGTCAGGAGTACCTGAGTTCAAATCCGGCCTCAGACACTCAACACTTACTAGATGTGTGACCCTGGGCAAGTCACTTAACCCCAATTGCCTCACTAAAAAAAAACAAACAAACAAACAAAAAAGGTTCCTCAAACTCAAAGTTATTCATAGGACAAAAAGATAGGAATACTCAGTGTTGGAGGCGCTATAGAAAGAGAGGGACACTAATGCATTGATGGCAGGGCTTTGAATTGGTCTGACCATTCTGGAAAGCAATCTGGGATTACGCTAAAGAAAGGGATTCAAATATTTATATCCTTTCTAGGTACCTATCCTGAGAGGTCAAAGACAGAAAGTAATGTCTTATATATGCCAAGCTATTCAGAAGACAGAAGACATATTTTGTTGGAACAGAGAACTAGAAACAAAATAGATAGATGTCGGGGCAGCTAGGTGGCGCAGTGGATAGGGCACTGGCCCTGGAGTCAGGAGTACCTGAGTTCAAATCCGGCCTCAGACACTTAACACTTCCTAGCTGTGTGACCCTGGGCAAGTCACTTAACCCCAATTGCCTCACTAAAAAAAAAAAAAAAAAAGATAGACGTCCATCAATTTGGGTAATAAATAAATTGTGACATAGGAGTGTGATGGAATAGCACTGTGTTGTAATGCTGAATATGAAGAGTACAGAGAAGCCTGGTAAGATGTGATGAACAGATGCAGGATGAAGTCAGCAGAACAAGGAAAATAATAGATGACTATAGCAATGTAAGTGGAAAGAACAAATCCCAAACCAACAGACCCTATCCCTGAAACTTGTCCCCTGAAAAAGAGATGAGAAAATGAACATCCCTTTCTTCACTGGAGAAGTGGGGATCAGCAGTGTTTGCATCTTATTGAATTATCTCCACTGACGTTCTCACTGGAAATCACATCAGAGGAGAGGCAGCAGCACCTGCTTTGCTGATTCACCCTAAGGATCATGGGACTTTTCCATCTGACTTGCAGCTGAAATCTTCCATTAGACCAGCGGTTTTCTCACATTTCCATGTGAATCCCCAGTGCTTAGTATAGTGCTTTGAGCCTAAGAGAGGTTAAGTGACTTAAGTAATTCCCCCTTTATTCTAGTGCCCTCCGTTGTTGATTATCTCCAGTTTGTCCTGTCTCTATCTTATTTGTCCAGGCAGCTAGGGGCGCCCATAAGTGCACAGAGCACCAGACCTGGAGTCAGGAAGACTCGTTTTCCTCAGTTCAAATTTGCCTCAGAAACTTCCTCGATGTATGATCCTGGGAAAGTCACTTCACCTTGTTTGCCTCAGTTTCCTCATCCGTAAAAATGATCTGGAGAGGGGGCAGCTATGGTGGCAGTGGATAAAGCACTGGCCTGGAGTCAGGAGTACCTGAGTTCAAATCCGGCCTCAGACACTTAACACTTACTAGCTGTGTGACCCTGGGCAAGTCACGTAACCCCAATTGCCTCACTAAAAAAAAAATGTTCTGGAGAAGGGAATGGCAAACCAGTCCAGTATCTCTCCGAAGAAAACCCCAATGGGGTCATGGAGAGTTGGACATGACCCAATAACAACGTTTTATTTGTACATAGATATTTACAGGATTTCCCCCGCTAGACTGTGAGCTCTTGAGGGCAGGGATTGTCTTATTTTTCTTTATATGACCAGCTTTAGTACAGGGTAAGTGCTCAATAAAAGTTGTTTTTGTTTTGTTTTAAATGACTGACTGACCTGCCCACTGACAGTAAGTGTCTGAGACAGAATTTGAACTCAGTCGTGAAGCAAAACCTAAACTGAGGGGAAGAATCATTTCACTCCAGCCTGCCCTCTGGTAGATTCCCACTTTTCCCATTCTTTCCTAAATTAGGTGCAAAATGCAGTAGTTTTCTACACTTTTTCGACGATTTCAAGTGCTGTCAATACCTTCTAAACTTAGCACCCCAGGGCAAAGCTCTGATTGCCCTACCCTAGGTATTTCTCCATCTGGGCATGAAATACAGTCTCCTTCTATTTCCTGGATCAAAGAAATATGTTCTTTTCCTCCTCTACCCACCCCAATCTCCATCCCTAACTACTTGGGTTGGAAGTTCAGCTTCCAGTCCTTAAGGGAAAAAACAGGAGGAGAAGTGGGCATACAGAAGATGAGCTAAAATATGTTTTTGGGGAACAGATAACATCAAGAGGCTTAATTTAAAATACAACTGTGCGGCTTGGAGCCCTACAAAGAATTTAAATTGCCGTCCTCAACTCACAGCGCAGATAGCAATTCACACAATATATTAAAGGAAAAAAAATTCCTCCCAGGTGGGATTATCAATTTTACCAGCAAAATCTACAGTCACGGCAGAGCGAAGCCTGTTTGGTTCTCATAAACTTTAACATTCGGAATTTTGTACAGCAGAGACGCAAATATGAAGGGAAGAGACCCATTGCGAAGATTGGGCTTTTGGCAAAAAGAATTTACGGTACCTGCCTCTCCCCACCCCCCAACCCACCCCAATAGCACTATAAGGTGGAAGCCTTGATTGGGGGAGGCTGGGGGAGGGGGAGTTATACTGAACTGACTGCCTGCTGCTTTTCTCAGCGCTCTTAATAAATACGGGACACCGTGATTCATAGCCACGGGCTGTCATTCATAGACAGGAGAGCAACGAAGAAGCAGAAAGGCTTCAGGATAGGGCCACAGGAGGATTGGACGGAGGAACTGCAGGGTTTTTTAGCCTGAGGAAAAGAAGCCTTAAGTGGAAAAGGACGATTGTAGCTACGTGTCATAGTAGCCTGACCTCTAGTCACGAAGAACAGAGTTCAAATCCAGCCTCCGCAGCAACATAATGGCCTTTGATCCTGGACAAATCACTTCACCTCTGTTTGCCTGTTTCCTCATCTGTAAAATGGGGATGTTACTAGCATCTTCCGTGTAGAATTGTTTCGAGATAGTATTTGTAAAGCACTTTACAAACCCTAAAGCGATATACAGACTATATCTATTGCTATTAGTATTAGCCTCACCATCATGATTATAGAATTTGAAGGAAGGAAGACTAGACTTGCTCTCCTTGGCCCCTGAGGATAGGAGGAGGAGGAACAGGGAGTTGCAGGGATTTTTCCCACCATTCATCACTCTCTAGCCCTCATTTGGAGAGAAGTGGAGAAAAATCCACCCAACCGTTGTGACTTAGGCTCCCTCTCCACAGCAGCTCTTCCAAACCCTTCCATCCTTCCTCCAAACCTCTCATGGTTCCTCCTCCCCACAGCACTGAGAACCTGACTCCTATTTTATAGAAAACATTCAAGCATTTGCTGTGAACTCCCTCTTCTCCTCTCTTCCTCATCTCCTATTACTCAGATACCCTGCCACTCTCCAATTCTCCCCTGTCTCACATGATGAAATGGCCTTACTCCTTACCAAGGCTAACCCTTTACCTGCTCAGCAACCCATTCCATCCACTTCCCACAGATTGCCCCTCTGTCATTCCCAATCTAGTCCTTATTTTCAGTCTGCACCTGTCTACTGGATCACTCTCTACTGCCTAAAAACATGCCCATACCACCCCTATCCTTATGACACCCCCCAAAAAATAAAATAAAAGGGTAGAAAGAAATTGCATGAAAGAAGGGGCAAATTGAATGGGGTGAATTGTCCCACAAAAAAAGAGGCATGAAAGAACTATAATAATGAAGGGGGGCAAAGATTAAACTTTACTTTCATCAAAGTTGGCTCAAATAGGAAATAACATACACACTCAGTTGGATATAGAAATCTATCTTACCCTATAAGGAAGTTTAAAAAGGGGACAGGGATAATAGAAGGGGGAGGGGGACTGATACAAGGGAAGGGCATATGGGGAAGGTAGGCTCATAAGTAAAATACTTGGGGGCAGCTAGTTGGCACAGTGGATAAAACACAGCCCTGGATTCAAAAGGACCCTGAGTCTCAATCTGACCTCAGACACTAGACACTTACTAGCTGTGTTACATGGGCAAGTAACTTAACCCTCATTGCCCTGCCCCCCCCCAAAAAGTAAGATTACTTGTGAGAAGGGAAAGGGTTGGGGCTAAGAGTGGGGGTGATAAACAGATGAAAAATAGCATGGGGGGAAAAACGGTCATCATAAACTATAACTGTGAATGGGATGAATTCACCCATCAAATGGAAGCAGACAGAAGAATGGATTAAAAAACAAAATCCTACAATATGTTGTTTACAAGAAACACATTTGAAGCAGAGAGATACACACAGGGTAAACATAAGGGGCTGGAACAGAATCTACTATGCTTCAGCTAAAGCAAAGAAAGCAGGGGTAGCAATCATGATTTCAGACAAAGCAAAAGCAAAAATAGATCTAGTTAAAAGAGATAAAGAAGGAAACTATATCTTGCTGAAAGGTACCATGGACAATGAAGTCATATCAATACTTAACGTGTGGGGCAGCTAGGTGGTTCAGTGGATAAAGCACTGGCCCTGGATTCAAGAGGATCTGAGTTCAAATCCAGCCTCAGACACTTGACACTTACTAGCTGTGTGACCTTGGGCAAGTCATTTAACCCTCATTGCCCTGCAAAAAAAAATATACTTAACATGTGCACTAAGTGGTATAGCATCTAAATTTTTGAAGAAATTGAATGAGTTACAGGAGGAAATAGATAACAAAACTGGGGGACCTAAACCTTCCCCTCTCAGAACTGGATAACTCTAACTAAAAAATAAACAAGAAAGAAGTTAAGGAAATTAATATAATTCTTGAAAAGGTAGGTATGACGGATCTCTGGAGAAAACTGAATGGGAATAGAACTTCTTCTCAGCAGTACATGGGACCTGTACAAAAATTGACCATGTATTAGGGCATAAAAACCTTACAACCAGATGCAGAAAAGCAGAAGTAGTAAACACATCCTTTTTAGATCATAATGCAATAAAAATTACATTCAATAATGGACAATTGAGAGATTAAAAATCACAATAATTAAATAATCTGATCCTAAAAAACAAGCGGGTCAAAGAACAAATCATAGAAAACATTGATGATTTCCTTAAGAACATGACGATGATGAAACAACATATCAAAATTTATGGGATGCAGCCAAAGTGGTTACTTAGGAGAAATTTTATATCCCTAACTGCTTGCATCAACTAAAAAAGAGAAAAGCAGATTAACAAATTGGGCATGCAACTAAAAAAAAAAACACTAGAAATGAACAAATTAAAAATCCCCAACTAAACACCAAATTGGAAATCCTGAAAATCAAAGGAGAGATTAATAAAAGTGAAAGTAAGAAAAACCATTGAATTAATAAATAAAACCTAGAAGCTGGTTTCATGAAAAAAATAACATAGATAAACCATTGGTTATTTGATTTAAAAAAGGAAAGACGAAAACCCAAATTATTAGTATAAAAATGAAAGGGGGGGGCAGCTCGGTGGCGCAGTGATAGCACACCAGCCCTGGAGTCAGGAGTAACTGAGTTCAAATCCGGCCTTAAGACACTTAACACTTCCTAGCTGTGTGACCCTGGGCAAGTCACTTAACCCCAATTGCCTCACTAAAAAAAAAAAAAATGAAAGGGGTGAACTCACTACCAATGAAAAGGAAATTAAGACAATTATTAGGAACTATTTTGCCCAATTATATGCCAATAAATTTGACAGTCTAAATGAAATGGATGAATATCTACAAAAATATCAATTACCCAGATTAACAGAAGAAATAAAATGCTTAAATAACCCAATTTTAGAAAAAAGAAATTGAACAAACCATATTTACCCTATCCTGAAAACACCTTCACTTGATCCTTCCATCCCTGCTATCATCCTATATCTCTTCTGTCCTTTGTAGCTAAATTCACAAAGTATGTCTACAATAAGGTAACTCCACTTTCCTCTCACTCTCTACTTTTTTATTGTTGAGTTATTTCAGTTGTATCTGTATTTGTGACCCCTCTAATTCCTCGTGACCCTATTTGGGGGTTTCTTGGACGAGATACTGGAGTGATTTGCCATTATGAGTTCCCTATCACTTAAAGGAAAATAGGTGGATTTCATTTATAGGACCTGTTGTAGACAGACTTCCTGTTCTGATTAGCTCCAAGGTCAGTCAAGTCAGTCAACAAGCATTTATTCAGAGCTTACTATATACCTGGCACTGTTGTTAAGCCCTAAGGAAAAAAAGAAAGGCAAAAATATAGACTTTGCCCTCAAGGATTCCCCATTTTATGGAACAGACAATATGCAAATAACTATGTAGATACAAGATCTATATCACAATAAATGGAAAGAAAATCTTAGAGAGAAGGAACTAGCTACCCCAAAGGGACTAGGGTAGGGCTCCTGTAGAAGATGGGCTTTGAACTGAGTATTTTTTCAAATAAAATTTTATTTATATCTTTTTTTTTAACATCACCATAATTTCTTCCAGTATCTCTCCCCTCAGAGACATCCCATAGGACAGGGGAGGCAACAGGGGGTTAAGTGATTTGCCCAGGGTCATACAGCTAGTAAGTATCTGAATCTGGATTTGAACTCAGGTCCTCCTGACTTCAGGGTCAGTTCTCAATCCACTGTGCTACCTAGCTGCTCTGAAAAATAGCATTTTTAAAGACGAAAGAGACAGACAGAGACAGACAGAGACAAACAGAGAAGAAAAAATGAGTAAAATTTATTAATTCATTTAAGTCTGAAAACATGTGCAATGGACAACATGGGAACACTCATGGACCTCCCACCCCAATAAAAGACTCTTCTTTTGACCCACCCTTGTTCTTTGTAATTTTGCAAGATTCAGTTTTGATTTTCTGTGGTTGTTCTCTCCATTGACCTCATTTTTGTCATCTTGTATCTTGTGTTCTTGGCTGGGCTTCCTTCATTCTGTGTCAGTTCAAGGAAGTCTTCTGACAGTTTTCTGCATTTGTCACATTCATCATTTCTTCTAGCACAGTAATATTCCATTACAATTACTTTATCCATTGTCCAACCAAGGGACATTTACTTTGCTTTCATTTCTCTGCCATCACAGAAAGGACTAATGAGCTGAGTTCTAAAGGAAGGCAAGGAAATTAGATTCTGTGATTCCCTGACTAAGGGGCTTGAGATACCTGAGGAAAAGGAGGGGTTTGTATTCCCTTAGAGGTGAAGGGAAATACTCTCCTATGGCTTCCCTGTGACCCAGTTCAGAGGTCGGAAGTGGTTGCTTTCTCTCCCTCTCAGGGTTCTGTGACAGCTGATGCTTCCCCCACTGGGAGGTTCAGAGGAGCTGATGCTTCTCCCACTCTCAGATTTAATGTAATTACTGATACTTCAAAGTCTTTCAGGAGATAAATGAGATTCTCAAGAGGGAACTAAGAATGAGATGGCTATCAGGGCTTCTATGCACTGAAGATCTATGAAGTGAATGCAGACAGATCCAGGGCTTGAACATGCTAATTAGCTTCAAATGAGGCAATCAGAACCAGGGTGCAACTTAATGAGATGAGTTGCTCTGGGCATTTCTTTTTTAAAGAAAAGAATAAAAAGACCAATTTTGCTATGGAAGAAATGATAGAAGAGAATGGATCACATGTGAATGAATTTTATAACAGAAGAACAGTGTCCCCGCCAGAGATTCAGTGCATTGGGTGGTTTTCTCTTTCTTTCTTTCTTTCTTTCTTTCTTTCTTTCTTTCTTTCTTTCTTTCTTTCTTTCTTTCTTTCTTTCTTTCTTTCTTTCTTTCTTTCTTTCTTTCTTTCTTTCTTTCTTTCTTTCTTTCTTTCTTTCTTTTTTTTGCAGGGCAATGGGAGTTAAGTGACTTGCCCAGGGTTACACAGCTAGTGTCAAGTGTCTGAGGCCATATTTGAACTCAGGTCCTCCTGAATCCAGGGCCAGTGCTTTATCCACTGTGCCACCTAGCTGCCCCATGGTGGTTTGCTTTTTTAAATTTTGCCTACCTGAGGTCATTTAAGGATGCAGTATGGTGGTGGCATGACAGGGCTGCTGGGTCAAGCAGTAGATACAAGCCTGGAGTCAAGAAGACCTAAGTTCAAATCTGGCCTTAGACACTTACTGACTGTGACCCTAGGCAAGTCATGTCACCCTGTGTGCCTCAGTTTCCCCATCTGTGAAATGAGCTGGAGAAGGAAATGGCAAATCATTCCAGTAACTTTGCCAAGAAAATCCCAAATAGAGTCACAAAGTGTTCGACACAACTAAAATGACTGAACAACAACAAGATGGTGTAATGGCAGTAGTCCTACCTGGAGTGATTAAGAGTTCTAACATCACCTTTACCATTAATTTGCTAAGTGAACTTGGGAAAATGACATGACCTTTCTGTGCCTCAGTTTCCTCACCTATAAAATGAGTATAATAATACTTGCTCACACTGGCTTATTGTGAAGATCAAATAAGATCAGGGATGGGGAAATGCTTTGGGGGAAAAAAAGTAGGGAGTGCTATAAATACAAATTAGGATCATAGATTTTGAATTGAAAGGAAACTTAGAGATCACCTAGTCCAGGGGTTCCTAACCTGGAGTCCCTGAATATTTCTTAAAATATTTTGATAGGGGGCAGCTAGGTGGCACAGTGGATAAAGCACTGGCCTTGGATTCAGGAGGACCTGAGTTCAAATCTGACCTCAGACACTTGACACTTACTAGCTGTGTGACCCTGGGCAAGTCACTTAACCCCCATTGCCCAGCAAAAAAAAAATGTTTTTGATAACTACATTTCAATAAAATGGATTTATTTTATGATCCTATATATTTTATTGTACAAATTTAAACACTGGAACAAATCATTCTCATCTACCCATTCCACCAGGGGAAGTCTTCATACGTTTGGGGTAGACATCTGATGGGTTTCATGCCTGTCAGTTACCCTCAACCTGGTTTAGCCTGGCTAATGACCTTTGAAGTTCCTTCCGGGTTGATTCCACAAACTGATCCTGTAGCTTTATAGAGTCTACTGGGGTCAATGAGAGTTTTGTTAAATTACCTTCCCAGGGACACACAGCCAGGATGTATCAGGAGTGAGACTTCAAGGTCTACTCTTCCCCTACCCTTCTCATAATTCCTTATTGAATTTGGCTTAGTGTTATGGCTTGTCAATGGGGGGGGGCGGGGCTGCTAGGTGGCACAGTAGATAGAGCACTGGCCCTGGAGTCAAGAGGACCTGAGTTCAAATCTCACCTCAGATACTTACTAAGTCACAACCCCAATTGCCTTAAACATCCAGGGTCATCTCCAGTCATCCTGATGTATATCTTGCCACTGGACCCAGATGGCTCTGGAGGTGAGAGTGAGGTTGGTGACCTTGCACAGCCCTGCCTCACTTAAATCCAATTCAGTGCAAGTCATGACATCACCCCAATGTCACAGTCCTCTTCGAGAATGAAGGACAAACAACAACATTCCCGAAAATCATTCAGTGTATTAGCAACCCCTCCCAGCTTTGTGTCTCTGGTCTGACCTCTGGAAGCCTGTCCATCTCTAATCAACCTCGGTCACATTGTAATGACTCTTGTCAGGACTAGATTAATCCTAATAATGCCTCCAGTTCCCCTCTCCATCTTGATCAGGAACAGAGAGCCCACATCTCTTCAGGGCCTGGTACCTTTCCTAAACAGGTTATCTCCTTCTCAAATGGTTACCATAAGGTCACAGGTCTTCTTCACAGCAACCCTATTTGATAGATGAAGAAACTGAGACCCTGAGAAACTGACTTGCTTAAGACCACACAGGCAGCAAAAGTAGGAGGGCACCGGCAAATATGACAAAAGCAATCAAATGGAAACAAGGGTGGAGGGGCTGTGGGGAAATGGGCACGTTAATTTGTTTTGGGGTGAGCTATCCGTTGGGCTAAGCATCCTGAAATGCAGTCTGCGCTAAGCTAAGAAAGGTCATTCCACTGCCTTTGACCCCAAGGAAGGAATGAGAAAAAAGAAAAGTCCTGTCCCATCTGAACCAGAATATTCATGGGGACACTATTTGTGGGAGCGAAAGCCTGGCAGTGATATGTGTAGGTACCCACTGGTTGAGGAAAGACTGAATAAACTAGTACATTAATGTAGCGGAATATTGCGGTGTCGTAAGAAACAGCTAATGCCAGGAATTCAAATAACATGGGGAAGACTCATCTGCACTAATGCAGGGGGGAAGAGAGTGGATCGATACACACAATGAACCTGGTGGCGCAAATGAAGCAACACTAGAAGGAGGCAGCTACACTGTGATTAATAATACCGCAGGGACCAGACTTGTTCCCCAAAATAAGTGATTATCCTTTCCCCATCTCCGGACCCCTCATTTTGCTCAAAACTGAGCTCCAGGTTTGCTTTCTAACGTGAAGCCCAATTCTCTACTCCTCCCCCACACCACCCCAATGCTGGACCCCTCCCTCCCCAAATTAGTTTATCTCCATTTATGTGTGGATGGATGGAGAGAGAAAGAGAAATAGAGAGATAAAGAGATATATGTGCGTATTTATGTATATATACACATATGCATACATATATACTTGTGTATATATCTACATCATGTGTGGTTTTATATATAACATATACATATATGTACATATGTAAACATGTGTGTATACATATATACACACATTCTGTGGATACCTATATATGGACCCGTTTTTTTCCTCTTAAAAAGTAAACTGGGGGGCAGCTAGGTGGTGCAGTGGATAGAGCACCGGCCCTGGATTCAGGAAGACCTGAGTTCAAATCCAGCCTCAGACACTTAACACTTACTAGCTGTGTGACCCTGGGCAAGTCACTTAACCCCAATTGCCTCACTAAAAAAAAAAAAAAGTAAACTACCGGGGGCATAGTAGATAAAGTATCTGCCCTGGATTCAGGAGGACCTGAGTTCAAATTTCAGCCTCAGGACACTTGACACTAGTGTGTGACCCTGGGCAGGGTCACTATCCTCATTGCCCTGCAAAAAAAAAAGTATAAACTACTATTTAAGGAGGAAGCTAGAGTTCATTCTTATATCCCCAGTGCTTGCACAATACATGGCATGGGTGGGCACTTCATGATTGCTTATTGATGATTGGTTGGTTGACGGAGACTGGCGTCTATGTCTATCAGATGGTTTTTGTTTTAAGTTTTTGTTATGAGAGAGGATCTCAGAATGATCATAGTTTAAGAAAAGATTATCAGGTTTGATGTGATTGTACATATATAACCTATATCAAATTGCTTTCTGTCTTGGGGAGGGGGAAGGGAAGGGAGGGAGGGAGAAAAATTTGGAATTCAAAATCTTATGAAAACAAAAAAAAGGGAAAAAAGAAAAAAGTATTTAAGATTTTTTTAAAGATTATCAATTAAATTATTTTCATGGGCAGCTAAGTGGTGCTGTGGATAGGGAGCTGGGCCTGGAGTCAGGAAGACTCAACTTCGTGAGCTCAAATGCAGCCTCAGACACTTATTAGTTGTGTGACCCTGGGAAAGTCATTTGACCCTGTTTGCCTCAGTTTCCTCATCTGTCAAATGACCTGGAGAAGGAAATAGCAAACCCCTCCTTTATCTTTTCCAAGAAAACCCCCCAAAGGGGTCATGGAGAGTCAGACACGGACCACGACCGAACAACAAAATAAGTATTTTTTGTAAAAAAGGAGGAGCAGGACTTCCGATGACTGAAGGCAGTGCCTTGACCACCAGACCAATCATTGTCCCTAAACAGAGCTGAGGCGCTCCCCATGGAGAGCTGAAAAGCACCGGCCAAAGGCCACAAGTCCCCTAAACCATCCTTCCAAGCACAATCTGTTCAGGTTCCCCAAAGAACCCTGGAAAGGTTTGCGGAAAGGCTTGCTATTCAGGGAGGTGCCAAATGAGAGCATTACCCTTTTCCTCTAATGGTGGTAACTGCTCTCGGGATAGAGCAGGATTCCGGAGCTCCTGTTGCCAGGGAGCCCAGCTCTGGAATCCCCATCATCAGTATTCGGCCTGGAGGCATCATTTAGGGCTTAAGTGACCCGTGTGGCTCACAGGGGTGAGCATGAGGAGGACAAAGGGCCGATGTCTCCTTCCCGCTCTCCTCCGAGCAATATTTAACCATCTTCCTCCTCCTCCACAACCTTCCTCCGAGGTGCCGCCGCTGCCAATTAACATTTACTGCCGCTAATGTTTATTAATGGCCGCTATGAATAGATTCCTTCCTCAGCAGCTTTTTCACAGAGCTTTTTCACAGAACTTCACAGGATCTCGACATCAGAGGGTTTCCTGTTGAGAGGGACCAAAATCACCCAGAACCGCAGAGCTGGAAGAGAAGTCAGAGAGTGCCGGGACCTACCCGAACCTGAAGAAGAATCCCCTAGGGGCAGCTAGGTGGCACAGTGGATAGAGCACCGGCCCTGGAGTCAGGAGGGCCTGAGTTCAAATTCGGCCTCAGACGCTTAACACTTACTAGCTGTGTGACCCTGGCCAAGTCACTTAACCCCAATTACCTCGCAAAAAAAAAAAAAATTAGAAGAATCCCCCACTACAGCATGCCCAAGGGTGGCCTTCACCCAGAGGCCTTGAGCTGGAGTGGACTGGCTCTAGAACCAGGGACCTGAGCTCAGACCCTCCTTCTGCCCCTTCCTCCTGGTGTAACCGTGGAGCTCAGTTATCCTCTCTGGACTTCAGCTTCCCCATCTGTAAGGTGAGGACCTTGGACTGGAAGAGCTCTGAGGGCGCATGGAGCTCCAAATCCATGATTGCCTCAGGTGGATCGGTTCTTCTTTTAGATAGTTCTAACCACTGGGGGCTAGGGGGCGCCATAGTGCATAGAGACAGGCCTGGAGTAGGGAAGACTCATCTTCCCCAGTTCCAATTTGACCTCACACCCTTCCTAGCCATGTGACCCTGGACAAGTCACTTCACACTGTCTGCCTCAGTTTCTTCATCTGTAAAACGGGCTGGAGAAGGAAATGGTAACCCCCTCCAGTGTCTCTGCCAAGAAAACTCCAAATGGGGCCACGAAGAGTCAGACACAATTGGAAAACAACAAAGTGGGGGAGAAAAGGCTAGAGATGCTTACTCTGTCTTCCAGCCACACAGTGAAACTCCCATTCTACATACAGAGGATAGTTTCACCACAATTTTAAAAAGGTGTCTGTGGAGTGTTGGAGGGAAGGATAGATTTAAATAAAGGTGATATTAAAACAACAGGTTTTGGGGCAGCTAGGTGGTACAGTGGATAAAGCACCGGCTCTGGATTCAGGAGGACCTGAGTTCAAATCTGCCCTCAGACACTTGTCACTTACTAGCTGTGTGATCCTGGGGAAGTCACTTAACCCTCATTGCCCTGCAAAAAATAAAACAATTTTAAAAAATTAAAACAATAGGTCTCAATGAAAAATTTAAAATAGCAATAAAAGCAAATACTTCTGGAAAGGGCAGGAATAATAACAGACTAAGACCAAAGAGAGGAGTTTACTCACTTTCCTCTAGAGAAGAGGGGCCTGATAGTAGGAAGGTCCTGGGGACCTGATAGGGCTGGGTCAGGGAGGTGAAAAGGTGAAGGAAATAAGCATTTATTAAGAATCTGCTATGTACCAGATACTTTACAAATATCATCTCATTTGATTCTTATAATAAACCTGTGAGGTCGGTGCTATTATTACCCTCATTTTATAGAAGAAGAAACTGAGGCAGACTGAGGTGAAGTGAGTTGCGCAGAGTCACATATCTAATAAGTACCTAAGGCAGGATTTGAACTCAGGACTTTCTGATTGCCAGCTCAGGGTTATATTCACTCTATACCTACCTACTCAGGGGACTCAGAAAGGAAGGCTGGGAAATCAAAGATTTCACAATTTTGAGGCCATTGTAGTCCTCTCTGTCCTCTGCCCTGCGTCAGACCACTCTGAAGGACGGTCAGGAAGACCTAAGTTTTAATCTGACCTTCAAACACTTTAATAGCTGTGTGGCCCTAGACGAGTCACTTCAATTCTGTCTGCCTCAGTTTCCTCATCTGTAAAATGGCGGATAATAATAGTACTTCCCCTTCCAGGGTTGATTGTAATATCAAATGAGATAATATTGCAAAGATCTTTGCATAACCTTAAAGCTCCGTATAAAGTTATGATGGGGATGATGATTTTGTATATAAAGTTATATAGGTACACAGTATCTTTTCCAGTGGAATGTAAGCTCATTGAGGGCAGGCTCAGTGTTATCTTTGTCTTTGTATATCCATCCCTAGCGCAATGCTTGGCACAGAGTGGGTACTTTGTAATTGCTTGCTGATTGACTTTTAGTGGTTTTGACTTATTCAGTTGCATCTGACTCTTCATGACCCCATTTGGGTTTTCTTGGAAGAGATACTGGAGTGGTTTGCATTTCCTTCTCTTTGTACAGATGAGGAAACTGACGGTAAATAGGTTGAGTGATTGTTCAAGGTCACACAGCTAGTAGGATTCTTCCTGACTCTAGGGTTCAGCACTCTGTTCTGCCACCTACCTGCCCCCTTCTCAAAGAAGACTTTAACAAAACAAGAGGTTGGGTCAGAGGCCACTCTGTTCTCCTCAGAGAGAGGAGGTAAGAGGCTTAGAATGACATCTATCTGCTTCCTCAAATATTAGGGGATATACTTTTCAGGTTCAAGCTAAACTTCTGGTCGTTGTTTTCATTAACAGGGAAGAAGGACCCCCCACACTCTATATCCAAGGGTAGACTTCCTTCCACAGTTCCACAATGAGCACAAACAGCACATATGCAAGGAAACCTATTTATCGAAGTCCATAGCCAAACAGAAATCAGGGAAAGTACACGGAGGAGAATGTATACCAGACAATGCGGAACAAAGGAGCTCTCCCATTGGGAAGGAGGTGAGTCACCTCAGCCGACAGAGAGAGAGTTCCAGATACTCAGACCCAGGGGGATTCTCCAAGGACTATAGTGTAGGAAGCTGGGGACGTGATGGAGGCTGCCAGTCCCTCTCGCGTCAGTTCCTTCTCCCTTCCCTGAATAGAGGTTGGCATCATCCATCTTCTCTTTCAAAGCTGGGAAGCACCTGAAGAAACCCAAAGAGAATGAAGAGACTAAGGAGCTTGAGATCTTGAGGAGCCTGGAAGCTACCTTTCTCCACACCCCGCCCCAGCCCCACCCTGAAGGTTCAGGACATCGATCTCCACCGATGAAGAAAAGAAGCTCCCTACCAATGGTCTTTGAGTTCCAGTTACAGAAAGAAAGATAGACCAAGAGAAGGCAGTTTAGCAAAACTGATCGACACACCAAGACAAGGAAAAGCAAGTCAATCAACATTTATTAAGGGCTTACTGGGGACACTGGGAATACAAATGGAAACACAAAGAAAGAGAGTCCTTGCCTTCAGGGAGCTTACAGTCTAACGGGGGTAGGGGGAGGAAGACAGCACATAAAAGGCATCTGGAGAGGGGCAAGGGAAGGTAACCACTTATCATCATGATGAGAGGGGAATGAAGGTTGGCTGGCCTGGGCTTCTCTTCAAAATGGAAGCCCTGGAAAGAACTCACCAGTGGGGGAATGGGGCTGACATGATCGGGGGAGGGGAGGAAGGACCAGAGGGAGGAAACCTCAAGAGCTGAGGGACGTTCTAGAAGGACACAGCAGCAATGGGACACAGGGATCAGAAGGACAGATGCATATTCCAGGCTGAGGAGTCTTCTAAGCACCTCCTCAACCACATCTGACAGCACATGCAATGTTCCTCACCTAGAGCCCCCCACTTCTTCAGTGAAAGAAGGGAAGTACATGTTGGGTTGTTTTTTTTTTTTCAGGGCAATGAGGGTTTAAGTGACTTGCCCCAGGGTCACACAGCTAGTAAGTGTCATAGTGTCTGAGTCCGGATTTGAACTCAGGTCCTCCTAAATCCAGAGCCAGTGCTTTATCCACTGCGGCCCACCTAGCTGCCCCCTAGGTACGTGTTCTTAACTCTTCTCTGGACCCAAGCTTGATCATTATAAAGACATATCATTCCATCTCAGTGTTCCTTAATTCTTTCCATTATATCGTGGTAGTCACTCTGTACATCGTTTTTCCTGGTTCTGCTCATTTCATTCTGCATCAGTTCATATAGATCTTCTCCTGCTTCTCTGTAGTCATGATATTTATCATTTCTTACAGCACAGTAAATATCCCATTACATTCATGTACTGCTATGCACAGAGCTATCTAGGAGTGAAATGGGCTGCTTTGGAAAGAGGATTTCCTATCATAGAGTTCTTCAAGTAGAAGAAGGAAGGAAGGAAGGGAACAAGAATGAGTAAGCACCTACTATTGCCAGTCACTGTTGTAAGCAATTTCTAATTATCTTATTTGGCCCGTCAGGACAACTCTGGGAGATAGGGTGCTATTATAGTCGCCATTTTATAGTTGAGAAACCAAGGCAGGCAAAGGTGAAGTGGCTTTCCCAGGGCAGCTAATAAATGAGTTCAGATCTGAATTCAGGTCTTTTTGCCTGCAAGTCCAGCACTCTATCCATTTTTGTCTCCGAGGAAGTTGAATGACAACTTGTCAGAAATGTCGTAGAAGGTAATTCAAATCTGGCCTCAGACACTTGACACTTACTAGCTGTGTGACCCTGTTGAGGCCATTTAACCCTCATTGCCCTGCAAAAAAAATTAAATTAAAAAAATTTATAAATATTTTTCAAAAGAAAGTAATATTATTGTTCAAGTAGGTTTTTGGCCTCAATGGCTTCTGTGGGTCTTTTCCAGCTCTGTTATTTTGTCTTTTGAGGACATTTTCATCAAGATCTGAAAAGAAATAAGTTGATACACTGGGAAAATCACTGTCTCACGGCAGCTAGGTGGCACAGTGGATAAGGCACCAGCTCTGGATTCAGGAGAACCTGAGTTCAAGTCCGTCCTCAGACACTTGACACTTACTAGCTGTGTGACCCTGGGCAAGTCATTTAACCCCAATTGCCCCACAAAAAAAGCAAAACAAAACCAAAAAACCCCACTGTCTCTACAAACAGAAGATCTGAGTTCAAATCTTTAATACTTCCCTGTATGACTTTGGGCAAGTGATTTTTCCCTCCATGGGCCTCAGTTTCCTCACCTGGAAAATGAATGGACTTTGAGGTCCCTTCCAGCTTTAGATCCAGAATTCCATGGTTCCTTGAGACATTCTCCTCCACCCTCCAAGATTGAGAGGCCCTGGAGGGAGCCCCTTGTGTTTTCTCCTTCCTTTGTTTCTGCCAGCCCACCATCTCTGACCAGCCCAACTGATGGATCAACTCACCTTCCCCCTGGTTCATATCGAGGCCTGAGGGGATGAGACAATTCTCATTGCTTAGAGAAGCAAGGGATTGGTTGATGGATGGGTTTTTTTATACTTCACCTTGCTCCAAAAAAGGATTGAAAACAGTTTTATAAGATTAAATACAAATACAAAACAGACCCCAGAAATGAGAAGAAAAAAGGTTAAAAAGAGCACAGTAGTTATTACCAGGCACCTGCACTCATGTCTTTGTTATTAAAGGTGAGCAGTGAATTTTGCCCTGAGCCGCCTTCCCTCCAAAGTGGGGCTGCTCTTCACGTGTAAATACACCCAAAAAACTGGAAATAGTCCAAGTGTTCAACAACAGGGGAGCAGATAAACAAAGTGGTGGTCCGTTCCACATAAAGAACTAACTGCAAAAAAATTAAAATTAAAAATTAAAAAAATAAATAAATGCAGTGCTGTTGAGACTTGCAAGCAGGAGGAATACCGAGAAATCTGGAAAGAACTCGATGAAATCATACAAAGTGAAAAAAGCAGGACCAGAAGAATGATGTGCTCACATTTAGCTACAACCACACAGTGAAAAGTAAGAGACAAAGAATACAGATGGGGACACAGAGGGAGTGACTGAAAAATCATTAGGAGACTGTGACTCCCATGCAACTGTGGTTGGTTGCATTGATGTTCGATATTATAAATGTTTTAATAAAACATTTACTTTTTAGAAAAGCCGGTGGGATTGCTACTTTGGGGGATAAATCCGTTCACAGCACTCAGAGCTCTGAAGCAGAGCAAATCCCAGCTTCCAGGAAGACTAACATGAAGTCTTACAAAGGGAAAGAGGAAGAAGCAAGAAAGCAATAAACCCAGTGGCTACAACCACATAGATGGAAGAACGAGAAAACAGAATGTGAAGTCTGTGTAATTACAGTGACCAAGCTTACCCCAACAGAGAAAGTGAGCAAATTCATTTCCCTCCTTTCTTTGCAGAGGTGGGGAACAATGGGTGGGAAACAGTGCGTATGCTCTCAGATTTGGTTAATAAATTGGTTGGGCAGCTGGTGGTGCAGTGGATAGACCACTCGCCCAGAAGTTGAGAGGACTTGAGTTCAAATCTCACCTCAGACATTTACCAGCTGTGTGACCCTGGCAGGTCACTTAATCCCAATTACCGGGGCCATCTCCAATTGTCCTGATGTATATTTTGCCACTGGACCCAGATGGCTCTGGAGGAGAGAGTGAGGTTGGTGACCTTGCAGAGTCCTGCCTCACTTAAATCCAATTTCCTGCAAGCCATGACATCACCTCCCGATGCCATGGTCCTCTTGGAGAACAAAGAACAAAGATTAGTTTTGCTGAGATACATTATTTTTTTCTCTTTCTTTTATTTCTTTGTTATAAGGAGTGGCACTAGGAGCAGTTAGGTGGTGCAAGTGGATAAAAGCACTAGCCCTGGATTCAGGAGGAACTGAGTTCAAATACGGCCTCAGACACTTGACACTTACTAGCTGTGTGACCCTGGGCAAGTCACTTAGCCCAATTGCCTAACTGAAAACAAAACAAAAACAAAACAAACAAATTAGGAGTGGCACTCTGGCCAAGGAAGAGGTAAGGATTCATTCAGAAAGATGATATCAAAGCAAAATATATTTATAATAACTTCAAAACAATCTTTTTTAATCCCAGCCATAATTCTAAGTGTAAGAAAGAAGAAGGAGCCTACATTTGGAGTGAGGCTACTTCACTTCCCCTAGGAGACTGTCATGTGGTTCAAGGGAAGCAGAAGAGAAATCTCTAACCTCTTCTTCCCCACCCCCATTTCCAATGGAGATTTTTATTCCTACCAGGATGGGAAGCAAGAAGTTGGGGCCAGAGGCCTTTACTCTGCTCTTTCAGAGAAAGGCTTAGAAGCATATCTATCTGCTCCCTTAAATATTATGACTCTAGGGGTTATTAACAGATTCCATCTAACTTCTGATTGCTTTGTCATTTCTGAGGGAGAAGAAGGACCTAAGTTTCTATACTCAAGGCTTAACCTCTTCCCTACCTATAGCAGTTCCACAGTGAACACACATAAGCAAACGGCAAAGTCCACTTATCCAAATCATGGCAAAACAAAGATCAGAGAAGGTATACTCAGGAGGATATATGCCAGACCACACAGCGTGAAGGAGCCTCCCACTGGGAGGGAGATGATTCAGCTCAACCGAGAGGGAGGAGAGAGCTCACCCAAAGGTGAAATTCCCCAGTCTTAAGAGTCACAAGCTGGGAACGGGGACATGATAGAGACAGACCGGCTTTTCTGGTAACAGCTCCTTCTTGAGCCTTTTTCTTTCAGCAGTCTGAAATGTGGTGTTGGCTTCTCTATCCTCTCTCATGAAGCTGGAAGCAGGAAGTCCTGAGGTAGACGAGGAGTCTGGAAAGACTGGAGCTCTCTCACTCTCCATTGATTTTTCCACAATAGGAGCTTTGAGATGAGGGTCTACATAAGGTTACAAAAAGACCGCATCTCTAAGAGGAAAAGGAAATGCAAGGCCATGAGCCTTGCTACCAGATCAGGAAACTGAGCCCAGAAGAGGCCACCTGGTACATTCATAAGCACTTCATAGATGATTCTTGATTGACTGAGGGTCACAGAGTAGTAACGTGCGCGAGTGTTTTAAATGGGGATTTGAACCCAGGTATCTCCAGATTCCCATACTCTTTCCACTATACCATACGTGGGACCAGAATCTTGAGAATATCCTCTTCCTCATTAACCTCCTAATTATAATAATAGTACTTAATAGGTACCAGGTACTTTATAATTAGCATCTCATTTGATCCTCACAACAGCCCCGTGTGGGGGTAGGGAGCAAGACTCGTTACTACCCCCATTTTACAGTTGAGAAAACCAAGGCAAATGAAGTGAAGTGACTCTCCCACAGACGTACAACTAGTAAATGTCTGAAGCTAGATTTGAACTCAGGTCTCTCCTCACATCAAGCCCCAGCATTCTATCCACTGCAACCACCTAGCTCCCTCCCATAAACATCACTCTCTGCTCTTGTTGTTTTTTTGGGGGGTTTTTAAGTGAGGCAGTTGGGGTTAAGTGACTTGTCTAGGGTCACACAGCTTAGTAATTTTTAAGTGTCTGAGGCTGGCTTTGAACTCAGGTACTCCTGACTCCAGGGCCGGTGCTCTATCCACTGAGCCATCTAGCTGTCCATAATATAAACTCTCTCTCTCTTTTTTTTATGTGTGTGGCAATGAGGTGTTAAGTGATTTGCCCACCAGTCACACAGCTAGTGTCAAGTGTCTGAGGCTGGCTTTGAACTCAGGTCCTCTGAATCCAGGGCTGGTGCTTTATCCACTGCGCCACCTCGCTGCCCCAACCATCACTCTTTATGGACTGAATGGTAAGACTGGGCAGTGAAAGGGAGACACACAGAGTAGATCCCATGTCTTTAGTCAATCAACCAGCATTATTAAGTACCTACTATATGCCATAATGCACACACTAGTGTGTGGTATATAGTAGGTAGCAGACATAGAAATACAAGTAAAAACCAATCTCTACTTTCAACGAGCTTATATTGAATGGAAGAGACAATAACATATATGTAGAGTAAGTATAATGAGAATAAATAGGAAGGATTTCAATCCAAGGTTGTTTAGGAGGGAAGAAGGGAGGTAAGGAGGGAGGGAGGGGAGGGAGGTGCTAGCATTTGGGGGAGGGAGAAGGTGGTCCCAGGGCTTCGACTTGAAGGAAGAAAGGGGTGCTGTGAGGTTGAGATTGGGGAGGGAGAGCAGGCATAGGGGGACAGCCAGCGCAAATGCATGGAGATGGGACATAGAGTGTGGAAAACAGAGAAGGTTAGTTTAGACAGAATGAAGAGTGGAGGAGAAGTCTATTCCAATGAGATTGGAATTATGGGGGAGAGCAGACTGCTTTTTTAGGAGACAACAATCCAAGCCACTCACACAGACTAGCAGGAGGTGGACCAGCCTGGTGCTCTATCCCTGCCCTCCCTTCCTCTGCCTCCAAGTGCACGGCCGTGCTGCCCCCAAGCCCTTGGACCAGATCTAAGGGAGGCAGGACAGATAAGCTGTAGGAGCTGGGTGGCAGCAGCTCCTCCCAATGGCCCCAACAAAGCATCAACTTCTCCTCCCCCCTGAGGAGTAGGAGTGGATAAAAGCAGGGAGATGTCCGATTTATGGGATGCTGCTGGTTCTTAAACCGGTCCTAAAACTAAGCATGCTGACAGGAGAGAGAACAAGAGCCAGGGGAGGGCCCGACTGTGGCTCGGGGGAGTCTGGTTACCTGGCTGGCTTTTCTTGTGTGTCTGTGTCTGTGTTCCCCTGTGTTGTCTTGTTCTAGAAGCTATACTTCAAGGCATAAAGAAAACCCAAAGGATATTCTGGGTCACAAGATCAGGGAGAGTCCTTGAAAACATCTTCTAAGCCTTTTACTGCTCTTTCATGAGTTCCTTTATCAGAAATCCCAAAACAAATCCATTCCCTAGACAGGGGAGAGAGATGGGCTCATGGATGCCTTAGGCCAGGGCCTCAGCTTTCAATCAGCCCGGCTGCTGCTCTCACTCCTCCTAGAACCTTATTGCTCATAGCGGTGCCCTGGCTTTGTCCACTGTAGCCGAGCCCCTCCCTGATGCCCCACCCCCAATCCTGGGCTTCTGCTTTGTTTCTTGTGGCCGTGTGTCCTTCTTCCTGCCCAACCTTGCTCTCACCATTCCCCTCAAACCCTGACACCTTGCCCCACGTGCCTATGGGTGGGTCACTGGTGCCTTCTGTTAGGCCTTTCTGACACCTGTCACTCGTCTTCCTGGACCCCCACCCCCACAAGCTGCCTGCAAACGGGGGGGGGCATTTCCAGGCTACACGCATCTTATAGAACCTACCTCCTCAAGCATTTAAGATTGGAGCTGTCATTGAGGTCTAATCCCATCCACCTCCTCTTGCTCTTCCAAAAAGCATATATAGACAATATATGTGTGTGCATGGATATAGATATGGATATCCATACATACAAAGAGAGCGAACCTAAGAAAGAGAGGGAAAAAGAGAAAGGGTGGGAGAGAAAGAAAGGGAGAGACAGACATCGAGAGGGAGGAGGGAAGGAGAGAGAGTGAGGGAGGGAGAAACAGAGAGAGGGGGGAGTGAGGAAGAGAGGGGGGGAAGGAGGGAGGGAGAGGAGGAGGGAGGGAGGGAAGGAGAGGAGGGGAGAAAGGGAGAGAGATAATGAGAGGGGGAGGGAGAGGGAGAGGGAGAGAGGGGAGAGAGAGAGGACAGAGAGAGAGAGAGAGAGAGAGAAGGAGGTGCGGGAGAGGGAAAGAAAGAAAAAAAAAACACACCACAGTGTCCTAGAGAGGTTAACTGATTTTATCAAGGTTCCAAGGATCCCAGCTTTCCAGGTTGAAAGGGATCTTAGAGGTCATGAATCACCACCCCCTCGTTTTACACACAAGCCCAAAACACTGAGCAACCTTGCCAGAGGAAACAGAGCTAGGAGATCTCTGAAGCCGTCCTTGAACTAGGCCCTCCAGACCACAAATCAGAACTCTCCCCACTATCCCACAATGCCTCCTGCCTCACCACCCAGCGCTGGACATTCTAACAATGACCACTTGGTTTATTTCCAGGACCACCCTGGCCTCGATCCAAATGTCTTTGCTGCTCCTCGAACATGCTAGAACCTTCTCTCCGACACTGACCATCTGTCTGCTTCAGCCTTTGCCCAGAGCCCACTGTCTGAAGCACCCAATGCCAAGGTATATGCACCTACTGGGGCCCACCCTCCATCCCCCCTTGCTTCCTGTCTTCTCTCCAAGCCTGGCCTGCCTATTGGGATCTCTGACGACCGTGTTGCGAGCCCTCCCAGTCCTTCCAGGTTTCCTCCTCGTGCCTGGATTGTTTGACACACCCTGGCAGGTCTGCTTTGTTGTGCAGTCCTTCCTTGTCTTCTGTTGCTGGTTGGGCCCATCTCACTGCCCACTGCATCCTGCACAACAACAAAACAGAAGCCCTGAACACACATGAGCAAAGGAGCAGTATTTATATCAGGATCAAGGGGGAAGGAACTGATGGGAGCAGAGGGCAAGCTGGGCAGCAGAGACAGCCCTTGGCACTGAGCTGGGAGTAACCACGGATAGAATATTAATAATGCACCATTATTTGCATAGCCTGCCATTAACCCAGCACAGAAATACAGTCTGTTCGATCAGCAAGGGGCTTCGGAATGCAGACCATCAGAGCTGGGAAGGGTCATTTCATCTGCAGGGTAGCCCAGGCACGAAAACACCTACAGGTGTAGCTCTGCAACTCTTCTACAGCTCAGTCTTTTTTTGTGTGTGTGTGAGGCAATTGGGGTTAAGTGACTTGCCCAGGGTCACACAGCTAGTAAGTAAGTGTTAAGTGTCTGAGGCCGGATTTTGAACTCAGGTCCTCCTGACTCCAGAGCCGGTGCTCTATCCACTACGCCACCTAGCCGCCCCGTACAGCTCAGTCTTAGAAAGAACCTGAAGCACTGAGAGGTTAAATCATTGTTCACAGTCCCAGAGCCAGTATGTCTCAGGGACAAAACACGAACCCTGGCCTTCCACAATTCCAATTGGTGAGTGCTTCATGTGGCCCTCTATAACCAAGCCAGCTCTACGTGTGTTTCCTTCATTCCTCTGACCAACCACCTTGCTAAAGCATACCCGCCACCCCTAAGAAAAATATACCTCTCTGGGGCAGCTAGGTGGCACAGTGGATAAAGCACTGGCCCTGGGTTCAGGAGGACCTGAGTTCAAATTTGACCTTAGACACTTGACACTTACTAGCTGTGTGACCCTGGGCAAGTCACTTAACCCTCATTGCCTCACAAAAAAGGGAAAAAAATATACCTCTCTGGCCACCATTCGTTTAAATTTAAATAAAATCCTTTTATTAAAATGTTATCTCTGAGGGCAAAAGCCATCTCTACTTTGATATTTGTATTGCTCGGCACAGAGTGAGCACTTAATAACTGCCCTTTCATTCTTTCACCCATCCCTTCATTTATTTATCCATAACACCATTCATTCATCTATTCATCTATTCATCCATCCATCCATCCATCCATCCATCCATCCATCCATCCATCCATCCATCCATTCCTGACTCTAAGGCTGACTCTCTCCCTAACATAAAATGTTGAAACACCTAGTTCCACCCCTTCATTTTACAGAAGAGTAAATGATACCCAGGAGTGACCTGACCATGATCACACAAAGGACAAGTGTCAGAGCTGGAGCAAAATCCCAAGACCCCAGGACTCTCTCTGAGTTCCTCGGGCTCACAGCCCCTGGTGAGGAGAGGAACACCACATTGGGAAATTTCATCCCCAAACTCAGTTGCTTCTACCTGCCCATCAATAGGGCAAATTCTGTCAATGGCAAGATCGTCCACCCCACAATATTTTATAGCATCATTTTAGGGATATACCAACAGGAGGACCAAGCAGATGCACCCAGATAGGGGAACAACTAAACAAACAGATACACATGAATAGATTGAGATACTTATTGCTTTGTAGTAAGAAATGAGGAACATGACTCCAGAGGACTGAGGGCTTAGGTGAGCCCCAGAAGAAGAAAGCAAACTAGAACAATAAAATCAAGTCCCTCCCAATCAGTCCAAATAATGAATCCCTAAAATGGTCACATTATTCAAATTCGAAGTATGTTTTTTCATTGGGTTGGAACCAATGACCATATTTTTACATCATTATAATTTCAAATAGTGCAAATTTGAATACATTTGACCACTTCAGGGGACTATTATTAGGGTTAATTGAGAGGGACCTAGCTGTATACACAATGACTAAAACAATGAAAATAAAAATAATGACATAAAAACAATTGAAACTGAATGTTGGAAAAGCATAATGACCAAACTTGGTCCTAGAAGAGATGTTGGAAGGCATCTTCCTCCCACCTCCCCCTCCCTCTTCCCCTCCCCTCACCCCCACCCCCATCTCCCACACACACACATTTATTTTGCAGAGACTATGGGTGTGGAACATTGCAGATAATGCCAGACTTTTTATTAGTTTTGCTGAACTGGTGTCTTTCCTTTTTTAAATTCTTTGTTATAAAGTGTGCTTCTCTGAAAAGGGGAGAGGAGGCATAAATTGGGAAATGTGATATAAAAACAGAAGATAAGGGGCAGCTGGGTGGCACAGTGGATAGAGCACTGGCCCTGGATTCAGGAGGACCTGAGTTCAAATCCGGCTTCAGACACTTGACACTTACTTACTAGCTGTGTGACCCTGGGCAAGTCACTTAACCCCAATCGCCTCACCAAAAAAAAAAAAAAAACAAACCCAGAAGATATCAATAACATTTTATTTATTTTTTAAAAAGAGGGCAAATTCTTTGGGTAGCTTCTCTCAGTGGGAATGGATTTACACTGAGCTATATACATTCTCTTATTGATTCCACTATAGTCAAGAGAGAAAGTGTAGATGCAATACTATGAATAATAATTGTAATAATAAGGTAAATCATTTATGTCAGGGCCAGCTCTATGTAAAGTAATTACATAATTATGTAAAATAAATTACGTCAGAGAACCTAGATATTTGATACTCACAACAATTCTGGGAGGTAGCTGTTATTTCATTTTACAGATGAGGAAACTGAGGCAGACAGATGATTACACAGCTAGTAAGTGTGTAAGGCTGAATTTGGACTTAGAGCTTCCTGACTCTGGGGCAGCTAAGTAGCACAGCGAATAGAGTGCTAGGCCTGGAGTCGGGAAGTTGTTGTGATTCAGTCATGTCCAATTCTTCATGATCCCATTTAGGGTTTTCTTGGCAAAGGTACTGAAATGGTTTGCCATTTCCTCCTCCAGCTTATTTTATAGATGAGAAAACTGAGGCAAACAGCTCCTTAGAGTCAGGGGTGTGTGTGTGTGTGTGTGTGTGTGTGTGTGTGTGTGTATACACACACATACAGAGAGATAAAGACATACACAGAGAGAATTAGATGCATTTATGTGTATATACACAATATATATCTATATCATTATACATATTGCATGTGTATGTGCATTTATATATACACATGTACGTGTATATATATATATGTGTGTATGTGTTATGTGTGTGTGTTTGATGTAGATTTTCCCAAAGTATTCAACAAAGTCTCTCATACTATATTCACAGATGAGATGAAGAACTGTAGCCTCAATGCTCACATAGTTAGGTGGATTTTAACCTGGAAGAATGGCTGGACCCAAAGAGCAGTCAGATAATAGTAATGGCCCAGCATCAGCTTAAAATGGAGTCTCCAATGGAGTATCCCAGGGATCTTAGAACATCCAAGATATTCCAGCTTGACCTTGTGCTGGTTAATGTTTTATCCACGACTTAGGTAAAGATATCCAAGGCATACTTATCAAATTTCAAGATGAAAAAAATCTGGGAGCTATCAATCGCTCAATAGTAGGTGAGATAACAGCCAGGATCCAAAAAGCTCTTGGCGGGCTAAAATGCTGGACTGAATCTAATCAAGTGAAATTGAATAGGAATGATTGTAAACATTTACACTTGGATTCAAAAAGTAAACTGCATGTGTCTGTGGCAGAGGATGCATGGCTAGACAGCAGATGGTCTGAAAAATACCTAGGGTTTAGCAGATCACAAGTTCAACACAAGTCAACCGTGGAATGTAAGACCGTAGATGATAGATTTAAAGCCAGAAGAGATGTTAGAGGTCATTTAATCCAACTTTTTCATTTTACAGATAAAGAAACCGAGGTCCAGAAAGACTGATATGCCCAAGGTCACATATACTGAGGCAGGATTTGAATTCAGGTCTTTTGATTCCAAAGTGAATACAATCTTAAATTGCATTGAGAGGCACAGGATCTAGGATGAGGAAAGTGACAGTCCTACACTATACTGTGTCCTAATCAGACAAAATATGGGATATTGTATTCAGTTCTGGACTCCATAGGGTAGTGGGTCACATGATCAAAAAAATGGCAGGGAGCAACTAGGTGGTGTAGCAGATAGAGCCCCAGTCCTGGAGTCAGGAGGACCTGAGTTCAAATCTGGCCTCAGACACTTGACACTTACTAGTTGTGTGACCCTGGGCAAGTCACTTAACCCTCATTGCCCTGAAAAAAAAAAGTGGCAGGCTAGACCTTTTCTCTGACCTCAAATCTCTCCAAAACAGAAATTAGGCACCAGAGAAGTCGATAAGCTAAAAAAAAAAAAAGCAGAGGATGGCCGTAGAGATGGTGAAGAGATTCAATTTCATACCATGTGAGAATCAGCTGAAGAAACTGATCATGTTTATCTGGAGAAGAGAAGGCTCAGGGGGACCTGAAAGCCGGGCTCAAGTGTCCAGAGGGCTGCCATGTCGAAAGGTTCTTGGTGGGTTTGGCTGCAGAGGACAGAAGCCCAGAGCCATCAGGAAGCTCCGGAGGAGCCCAGTTAGTCTCCAGCTTCCATTAGAGAGAGCCATCCAAAAGCAGAAGGGGATGGCTAGAATGCGTTCCAGAGCCCTAACTAGCAATGTTGGTACCCAGGGGAATTCAGATGGGGGGCTGGGGGGAGGGGCATAGTACTCGACAATGCAGGAAGTCACATGTGGTGACACCTGGGAAGAGGGGCATCCAAGTCCCACCCTGTGCCTCCTTTGTGCAGCCAAGCATTCCCAAACCCCATCAGCCACCAGGAAAGGCAGCACCTGGGATAAGGGACAGAGGAGGAACATGGGCCCTGGAAAAGGTGTAGCAGCCTGGGGCCAAGAAAGGAAAGGGAAGGGAAGGGAAGGGAAGGGAAGGGAAGGGAAGGGAAGGGAAGGGAAGGGAAGGGAGGAAGGAAGGGAAAGGGAAGGGAAGGGAAGGGAAGGGAAGGGAAGGGAAGGGAAGGGAAGGGAAGGGAAGGGAAGGGAAGGGAAGGGAAGGGAAGGGAAGGGAAGGGAAGGGAAGGGAAGGGAAGGGAAGGGAAGGGAAGGGAAGGGAAGGGAAGGAAGGAAGGGAAGGGGAAGGGAAGGGAAGGGAAGGGAAGGGAAGGGAAGGGAAGGGAAGGGAAGGGAAGGGAAGGGAAGGGAAGGAAGGGAAGGGAAGGGAAGGGAAGGAGGGAAGGGAAGGGAAGGGAAGGGAAGGGAAGGGAAGGGAAGGGAAGGGAAGGGAAGGGAAGGGAGAGTGAGGAGGAAGAAGCCATTCTGTGGGGATGTGGGGGGCTATAGCACAGGGCTGGCAGAGCACTGAGGGTGTGGGCCGAGAGCATCCAAAAAGGGTCCTCGCCCCTGGATGTCTGTGCCCGACAGAGCAGATGGCTAGCCCTAAATATGGCGTTAGCAGGTTCCTCCCCCCACCTCTACCCCAACATTGCTAAAGGTCTCCAAGCAGAGACTAGAAAGTTTCTTGAGAATATTGGGGTGATTCGTGTTTGGATTTATGGGCCCCGAGGCCCCATCTAACATCCTGTGATTTGGGGACAGGCTCAGGGCTCAGTCATCTGGGGTCAGATAGGAATTGTCTCCCTCCGCCCATCTCTGCTGACAATTCCTAAGAGGACTCTGATTGGTGATTTAACTTCCTCAGAACCGGGCTGGGCCCAGCCACCTTTAGCCACAAGATTTGGTCTTGGAGTCATGGGAGCTGGGTTCAAAACCCACCTTGGTGGGGCAGCTAGGTGGCGCAGTGGATAGAGCACTGGCCCTGAATTCAGGAGTACCTGAGTTCAAATCCAGCCTCAGACACTTGACACTTACTAGCTGTGTGACCCTGGGCAAGTCACTTAACCCCCATTGCCCCACAAAAACAAAAACAAACAAAAACCCACCTTGGTCATTGGATTACTTTTGTGTCTTTGGGCCTCAGTCTCCTGATCTATAAAAGGAGGGTTGTGAAGACCTCTAAGCTCCCTTCTGGCTCTACCCTCTGATCCTATCATCTTTTCAGTCTTAAAACATCTGAGCTAATAGGCCAAGTTGAAACCTCAAAAGCTCATTGGTCGGAGCTGGCTTCTGTAAAACCCACTGTACAGTGTCAGTGGAGACCCAGCGGCTCTGTGATTAGCAGAAACATGGGAGGTAGAGATTCTGGAGCAGAGCCTGAAGGAAATCAGAAATCCTGCCAATGCAAAGGAGGACAAGCCCCCAGGGAAATCCCAGTCAGCCTTAGGGTGTTTCAGCAGGTGGAGGGAGATTGGCCACAGAGCAGCCCCAGCTCACTCTAGTGTTCCCAGACGTCTCCAGAAAATACAAACTCCAGAGCTCTGTCCTCTGCATTATTGGGAGAGGCAGAGCAGTGCAATGGGAAGAGCAGGGAGTGAACATTTCCAGAAGGAGAGGATAGAGTGGACTTGGAGTCAGAAAGACCTGGATTCAAACCCTGACTCAGACCTTTATTCCCCATGTGACTATGAGCAAGGCAAATAACTTGGGCCTCAGTCTCCTGTCAAGTGAGAAGTTGGATGAGAAAACTGTCCTTTTGGATTCATCAGTCACAGTACTGAACATATGTACTCCAAGGAGGTCAAAGGATGGACAAATACTCCCATTGCTAACAAAATATCATTAGCCGTACCCTTTTCTGGTCAAAAGAAACTTTCCCCCAAAAAACAAAACTGGAAACCAGGTGAAAGCCCATCAGTTAGGTAATGGCTGAACCAACTGTGGCCTAGGAATGGAATATCATTTTGTCATAAGAAATCACCGGAAAGCATCATGGCACAGTGGATGGAGGGAGAGTCTCATCCCGGTCTGGGAGTCAGGATGACCTCCATTCAAATTCTGTTTCAGATGTGTACAAGCTGTGCAATTCTGGGCAAGTCACACAACTTCTCTGAGATCCAGTCAAGGCAACTCAAATTGCAGAACAATTACCGATTGGTATCGACAGAGGGAGTTTTTCCATTGGGAGTTCTCTGCGTTATTGGTCTGGGGTGTGGGAAGAAAGGAAAGATAGACGATGCTAGAAATTGAAAGCTGGGAGGACTTGTGTGACTTAAGGCAGAGAAAAGATGACGGTACTAGGAGACTGTAAATAAAGAGAACAATCAGAGTGGCCACATTGACGCCCCCTGAGGCCTGAAAAACAGCTGATGAAGCACATTTTCCTGTTCATGGTAGAGAGACAGGGTGCTCCGGCTGTAAAATGCAGCATATATCACCAATACAGTTGCTTTCCGAGAGTCAGTTTGGTCAATCATTTTTCTTTGTTACAAGAGCACAGTGTTCAATGATGCTGGAGGTGGAGGGAGGTGAGAAGTCTATCTAGAAGCAACTGTAATGGAGGGGAATGGCAATGTTTTTGTTTTTTTGTTTTTGTTTTTGTTTTTTTTTTGAGGGGCAATTGGGGTTAAGTGACTTGCCCAGGGTCACACAGCTAGTAAGTGTTAAGTGTCTGAGGCCGGATTTGAACTCAGGTACTCCTGAATCCAGGGCCGGTGCTCTATCCACTGTGCCATCTAGCTGCCCCTGGCAATGTTTTTAAAAGGAAGAAAAAGGAGAGAAAAAAGAAAAGGAGGAGTGTGGAGACCAGGGTTCTAGCCCAGATGCTGTCACTCGCTCATTTCTGACAGGAAATTCTGAGCTTTGGTTTCTCCCTCTGTAAAAGGAAGGGGTGAGACTAGGTGGTCTCTAAAATTCTTTCAGTTCTCGCCACTGTATATTCTAAGAGCCCTGCCAGCTCAGACATTGAAAGTTCTAAGGCCCCTTGCAGTTCTCTGTTCTATGTCCTTAGGTCCCTCACAGCTCTGATGCCTCCCAGGCCAGGCAGTCTTGGTTCTAAGATTCCTCTCAGTTCTGACATTCTTTGTTCTAAGGGCCCTCCCAGCTCTGACATCCTGTGTTCTAAAGTCCCTCCCCAATCTCACATCCTGTGTTCTAAGGCCCCTCTCAGTTCTGACATCCTATGTTCTAAGGGCCCTCCCAGCTCTGACCTTCTCTATTCTAAGGGCCCTCCAGCTCTGACCTTCTATATTCTAAGGGCCCTCCCAGCTCTGACCTTCTGTGTTCTAAGGGCCCTCCCCAACTCCTTCATTCCGTGTTCTAAGGCTCCTCCTAGCTCTGACATCCTATGTTCTAAAGCCCTCCCAGCTCTGGCATCCTGTGTTCTAAGGGCCCTTCTAAGCTCTGACATCCTGTGTTCTAAGGGCTCTCCCAACCCTGCCATTCTGCATTCTAAGGGCCCTCCCAGCTCTGACCTGCTTTGTTCTAAGGTTCCTCCCAACTCTGACATCCTGGGTTCTAAGGGCTCTCTCAACTCTGCCATCCTGTGTTCTAAGGGCCCTTCTAGCTCTGACATCCTGTGTTCTAAAGGTCCTCCCAGCTCTCACATCCTGTGTTCTAAGGGCTTTCCCAGCTCTCACATCCTGTGTTCTAAGGGCCCTTCTAGCTCTGACATCCTATGTTCTAAGGGCTCTCTCAACTCTGCCATTCTGTGTTCTAAGGCCCCTCCCAGGTCTCACACCCTCTGTTCTAAGGTTCCTCCCAACTCTGACATCCTGTGTTCTAAGGGTCCTCCCAGATCTCATATCCTGTGTTTTAAAGGTCCTCCCAGCTCTGACACTCTGTCCTAATATCACTCCCAACTCTATAGGTCCTGTGACTAAGAAAATGAACCCCATCCTCTAAGGTCCATAGACCTCATGCACTGTGCTTCTTTGCTGCATTTGGATCTCCCGAGACCCCCAGCTGGAGCTCAACAGCCCTTACACTCTCCTCCATCCTCTTCTCATGTCTGTTGATAGTGTGTGGTGCTGACAACCATCCAGGAACCAGGACAAGACAATGGAGCAGACAGTAGCTTCCCTCAAAGAACCCCAGGAAGCTCCTACAGAGCCTGGCTCCTGAATCTATGGGTAGCAGTGCTAGAATCTCACTCTCCAATATCCATGCTCCCCTCAAGGGACCTAGGGCAAAGATAACCCAGAGTTCTTTCTACCAGGCTGTGGGACCTGAGTGGAAGAGGAGGGAAAGAGAATATGGAAGAAGAGAATGAACAAGAGAAAAAAGAGAAGGAAGAGGAGAAGAAAGGAGAAGGAAAAAGAGTTGAAAGGGGGAAAGGAGAAAGAGAAGAGGGAGGAGGAAGAAGAGAAGGAAGCACAGGAGGAGAAGAGAGGAAAGGAAGATGAAAGAAGGAAAAATGGAAGGAGGAAAAGAAGATGGTAGGAGAAAGAGAAGAGGAAAAGGAAAAAAAAGTCAGGAAGAAGAGAGGAAAAGAAGACTGGAAACCCCTGAGGGCAGGAATTGTGCCTCCCCCTTCAGATTGGAGCTTCTAGTGGGCAAGGACTGGAATAGAGAGAATTGCATGAGACAACGTATCATCCAACAGCAGATAAGTGCTACAGAATCCTAGTTGGCTTGGCCATTGGGCACAGGAGTGGCACAGTTCATTTTCCTTCCTTGCCCACTTTGAGCTAGGGGGAGGGGGGAACTGGGCCTCCTCCCCCTCTCTGAGCCTCAGTTTCCTCATCTGTAAAATTAGGGGGTCGGATTCCATGACCAGCTCTAAGACTGCCTTATGCCCACTCTCCCAGTGGCTCCCTTACTCCAGAGCTTCCCCCTCAGGGACCTTTTTCTCTTTTCACTTTGTGGATGCCAATGGGCATGAGGATGCCCATGCCCATCTATAGCATAGCTTGCTTACCCCAGTGACTCCTGCCTACTTCTTTAAAAAAAAAAAACAACTCCCTCTCCATTATCAATTCCCTTGTCTCTGCTTTTTCACATCTTTCCTGCCTTGTCCTTTTATTAAGATTTTAATTGAATAATTTTAATTAAATTTAATGAGCTGGATCAACTTACTTATAGAGATAAAGCTGTATTCAAGGCGCTCTCCAAGTTGAAACCAAACAGCTATTGACCAACTTCCATTTCTTCCCTTTCTCTCCCAGGGTATAAAATGCAGATTCATGATGGTGGCTGGCAGGTCAGGGTGGGTTGTGTGTGCATGTATGTATACACATGTGCATGTATACATGTGTATATATGTGTGTATGTGTTATACGGGTTGACAGGTCTAGAACACAGCTTTGACTAGTAATTTGTGTGTCTTGGTTAAAAGCCATATAAACATGTCCTGAGCAAACAATAGAAAACCATTCATTGAAAGGCACCGAGGTATAATAAAAAAGAACCCTAGGTCTGACTTCTGTTCCAGGTTCAACCACCTCTTACCTGTTTGAGCTTGGGCTAGGGGCTTGGCCCTTACCCAGTGAAGGGGTTGGCCTAGATTATCCCTCAAGGTATCTTCAAACTCTGATTTCTGGTCCTCTCTGACCCTCAGTTTTTTCATCTGTAAAACAAGGAGATTGGACTAGATGACCTCTGTTGTTGTTGTTACTGTATGACAATTCAGTAATGTCAGATTCTCTGTGTTACTCTGTGGACCATACTATCTCGGCAGACACTGGGGTGGTTTGCCATTGCCTTCCCTAGTGGATTAAAGCAAACGGACTTGCCCAGGGTCACACAGATAGTAAGTGTCTGAGGCTGGATTTGAACTCAGGTTTCTTCCTGACTCTAGGACTCTATATACTGAGCTTCCTAGCTGCCTCCTAGTTAGCATGTTTAAGGTTTGCAAAGCACTTTTACATGTTATTTCATTTGATCCTTATTATAACTTATCCCCATTTAACAGATTAAGAAACTTAGGCCAAGAGAGGGTAAATGACTTGCCCAGGGTCACACAGACAGTATGTGTCTCTAACAAGATTTGAACCTATGTCTTCCTAACTCAAAGTCCAGAATAAGAATAAAAACAGCTAGCATTTATCTATTTAATAAAATACCAACTCATTTTGAGAGAGATTAAGTGACTCAGAAGGGTCACACAGCTATTAGGTGTCTGAGGCTGGATTTGAACTTGGGTCTTCCTGACTCCAAGTCCAGAGTGCTCCCCAGCAGCCTCTAGGTGCTCATTCCTCACTAAGGCTAGAGCTGAGGACCTGCAAATCAGCCTTCAGGCTGTAAGGGAAGCTGCCCAAGAGGCTCTGGTTGCTATAGATACCTCAAAGTAAAGTGTTCCATTGTCACCTGAACTGATCCATCCCTGAGGAAGCCAAGAAGAGATAGGGGCACCTAGTGAGGGAGGAAGTAAGAAGGGAGGATGCCGGTGAGCACTGATTTAGATAAAAGCAAATGGATGATCCCAAGCCATTGCAAATCGAATGCTTATAAATTACATTCCATTTTCAAAGAACCGGGTGAGAAGAGGGTAGAAATGAAGGTTTGGTTAAAGTAAAACCCATCCAGCATGCTAGAAAGCCAGATCTCCCCGGTTTTCTCCTTGGTGGGCCCCCTCTTCCTTGGGACTAAACCTAAACAGATCTTGACGGATCCTGTCTGGGAAGCCTATAGGCTATCTACAACTTTAGCAGTAAGACTGGAGCTCTCTGAAAGCACCAAAGGCCACAGAATCCCAGAGCTGAAAGGCACCTTAGCTGACCCCTAACCTTTGTGGTTGTTGTTGTTCATCCTTTGTTGTTTTTTTGTTTTTGTTTTTGTTTTGTTTTGTTTTACAAGGCAATGAGGGTTAAGTGACTTGCCCAGGGTCACACAGCTAGTGTCAAGTGTCTGAGGCCAGATTTGAACTCAGGCACTCCTGAATCCAGCGCTGGTGCTTTATCCACTGTGCCACCTAGCTGCCCCGTTCATCCTTTGTTTTTGAAGAAGACCAATGGCATCATGATGGGTGACATCTTGACTTGCCCATGAATTGGATTTAAGTGAGGCCAAGTTGCACAAGGTCATCAGCCTTGCTCTCTCTTCCAAAGCCATCAAGGTCCAGGGACAGGGAGAGTTACCTTTCCGCTATTCTGGTTCTCTCCCTGTGGTCACCCACAGTATTGCAATAAAACTTGGGAAACAAAAAAAAAAAGGTCCAGGGGCAGGACAAAAGTCAAAACAACTGGTGATGGCCCGGGATGCAGCGGATGACCTTGGTGTCTTAGATCAAGCTCTAAGAACAAGTTCTCACAACATCGGTGCTAGTCCTCCATGAACACCACATAAGCCCCAAGTCAAGGGTAACCAACAGACCTTAAACTTCTCAGTGAGTTAGGGAAATGTCTACCCCAACCACGTGAAGATGCCCAATTTGGTATCCCCCTTTACATGTTGGTCATGAAGCCTCTGCTTGAATACGTCCAGTGACAAGGAGCTTATGACTTCCTTAGGCACCCTATTCCATCATTAACACCCCTAATTGTAAGGAAGTTATTCCTTATCTTGGGTCAAAAGCTGTTTCTCTGAGAATCCATCACTCCCTCCACTCCCAACTGCTTTCAGTTCTCACCCTCTGTAGGGTCAAATTACACAAGTATAACCCCTCCTTCTCATGATAGCCATCTGAATATTGGAAGACAGTAAGTACATACCTCTCTCTTCCTCTTTGCTTCTCTAGGCTAATCACCCTCCAGTTCTTTCAACTAATTCTGATCGAGGCTCTGGCCTTCTCTTCATCTTGGTTGCCTTCCTCCAGACATGTCAGTTTGTTCAATCATTTCCAAAATGTCCCACTCTTCATGACCCCATTGGGGGTTTTCTCAGCAAAGCCACTGCAGGGGTTTGCCATTTCCTTCTCCAGTACGAGTAAGTCCTTCCTGGAACATGGCACCCAGAACTGAACAGTGCCATCCCTAAGACCTTTGGGCAAAAGCCACAAATCAAACACAGAGTGAACACAAGGACATGTTACACTCTGGAGGAATTTTATGTATCTCTGTGCATCTCTATGTGTAGCTATGTGTATCTCTTTTAGATACACATACGGCTCTGATATATCAAGAGGTGAACCTTAGGCCAGGACTTTTCTCTGGCCCTGGATCAGAGAGACGGCTGTCAAGGAAGTCTTGAGGGGCAAAGAGAAGTTCCATGCTGGAATTTATCTTTTGTTTCAAATTATGCCTTGAATCAAGCCCTTGGCCTTGAGACCCTGGGGGAGGTGACAAGAACATTGAGGGATCTGATAGTTTCCTTCAATTACAGAATGTTAAAGTAGGAAGGACCAGGCAATTTGTGAGGCACATCGGATAGAGTAGGGTCAGGAAATCCCATCCCAGACCCTCACTAGCTGCATGACCCTAAACAAGCAAACTAATCTCTCTTTGCCTCAGTTTCCCTATCTGTTTTGTTTTTTGTTTTTTAGTGAGGCAATTGGGGCCAAGTGACTTGCCCAGGGTCACACAGCTAGTAAGTGTTAAGTGTCTGAGGCCAGATTTGAACTCAGGTACTCCTGACTCCAGGGCAGGTGCTCTATCCACTGCGCCACCTAGCTGCCCCAGAAAAGTTGTAGACTAAGGGTCACAGTCCTTTTTTTTTTTTCAGGGCAATGGGGATTAAGTGACTTGCCCAGGGTCACACAGCTAGTAAGTGTCAAGTGTCTGAGGCCAGATTTGAACTCAGGTACTCCTGAATCCACTGCACCACCTAGCTGCCCCTTCCCTATCTGTTAAATGGGGATAATAACAGTACCTACTCTCCCAGGGTTGTTATGAGGATCAAATGAGCTAACATGTAAAATGCTTTGAAACTTAAACCACTAGAAAAATGGAAGCTATTAGAAAATTTGGAAGGACCTCAGAGCATAGAATGCCAGAGCTGAGAGGAACTTAGAACATAGGAGGAACCTTAGAATATAGAATGTTGAGCTGGAAAGGACCTTTGGGGGAGGAAGGGAACAAACATTTAATCCCTATTATGTAGCAGGCACTGTACTAAGTGCTTCTCATTTGATCCTCACAACCACCCTGGGAACTAGGTGCTATTACTTTACCCATGTTACATTTGAGGAAACTGAGGCAGACAGTGGTGATGTGACTTGCCCAGGGTTACACATTTAGTAAGTGTCTGAGGTTGGATTTGAACCTGGTTCTCCCTGACACTCAGCTCTCTATTCATTGCACCACCTAGCTGCCCCTTAGAACATGGAATGCCAAAGCTAGTAGGTCACAGTGGGAAAGGACCTTAGAACTGGAAGGTACCTGAGATGACCATGTCAGCACTGGGAGGGACATTAGAACAGGGAAGGTCAGGACTTGGAGGAGCCTTAGAACAGAGATGGACCCTACCATCCGTCCAGATTACCTCCAGTAACTTTGAGAAGGGAGACTGCCCAAGACCTCAGCGCTGCTTGGAGACAGAGTCAAGCATGGTCTTCTCTAAGCTGCTGGGCCAGTCTCTACAGCACCTTATCAGACTGCAAGAACAGAGAGTGGGGGCTGCTCCCCCATTTTCATCCATGGGTAAAATGTCCCTTAATGGGACAGCTGCCAACACCTCTCTTTTCTGAAGGAGAGAGCCCCAAACATTCCCATCAGCCCTCCTTCCCTTCTTCCTTCCTTCCTTCCCCAGGCACAGGAAGCCAAAACCAAGGTGAAGGGGGGATGCCATGTGTGCCCCCAATGTCACAGGAAAGAAGAGGCAAAGAGTTCTCTGTTCTAAGCACCCTTCCAGCCCAAGTCCCAGCCCCATCTTCAGACCAGGTTTTCTACTGGAGAGAAGGAGGAGAGAGAGGGGGGGGGGGGAGGGGGGGGGGGGGGGAGGGAGAGGGAGAGGGAGAGGGAGAGAAAAGGAGGAGGAGGAGAGAGGGGGGAGAGGGAAAGTGAGAGGGAAGGAGGGAGGGAGTTGCCCGAGGCAATGAGGGATTAATCCACTTGTCTGGGGACTCACAGCCAGTGGATTTCAGAGGCAAGACTTGAAGCCACCTCTTTGGGATACCCAGGCCAGCCCTGCAGTAGAGACTCATGTTTACATGACACTTTAAGGTCTTCGAAGCACTGTATGTGCGTTATCTCATTTGATCCTGGGAAGTAGGTGCCATTATCCCATTTTACAGATAAAGAAAATGAAGGAGGCAGAGGTTAGGTAACTTCTACATCTACTGCTCCACACACAGCCCATTGCTGCCCCTCATTTGTGACTTATCATCATTGCAAGGTGGTTTCCTCCTCTGGGCCTCACCTCGATCCTGTCTCAAATGAAGGGGTCAGACCAGGGAGATGTCTCCGGTCTCTTCCAGCTCCTGAGCACTATGATGCTCTGCCATCGCAGCCTCCCAGGGCCCTGGGTGACAGATGGGCAGGCAGATGGACAGACGGATGGTCACACATATGCACCCATATGCACGAGCTCCCAAGCGGACATCTAGAGCATTGATGCTGATGACACGGATAGATGAGAAACACGGCTGGAATGAGACTCAGGAAAGAGCTGGTTCCTGTTGGGACACCCACTGGGGTAAGAGGTGAGGAAAGGGATGGTGGCAAACATTGGTAGATTGTGTGTAAAAACTCCCTTGGAGCACCTTGGGCAGGTCACCTCCCAGCTCTGGACCTCTGTTTCCTCCTCTGTAAACTGGGGAGGGGGGTTGGAGGGACTGGCCAACCTCTAAGTTCCCCCCATACACTGTAAAATCTATGACTCTATGATGTGACTGGCTTATATCTGGGTAATAATTCAGTGGTAGTAATTCTCTAAGTGCCTTCCTATGCATGACCTTCCTGGTAAAGGAGGCATTATGGGAGGGATCATGGGTGTTACAGCTGAAGAGGGGCTAGGCAGCTTGGATAATGTGATGGACTCAGAAGCAAAAAGACCAGAGTTCAAATCTTGTTTCTGACGCCTATGAACTGGGCAGATTACTTTAACCTTTCTCAGTTTCCTCATCTGTAAAATGGAGATATGAGACAGTGGATGGAAGGGCAGCCTTGGAATCAAGGAGACCTGGGTTCAAGTCCTGCCCCTGACACAAATTATCAGGGTAACCATGGGGAAGTCACCCAACCTCTCCATGACAACTCCACCCCATGCCTTCCTGGGTAGCTTTCAAAGGTGTAAATTTCATACAGTTGCCCCAGTGCCCTTTGGAAGGAAGTTCTACTCCTTGAAGCAATCTACTCTCGTAAAGCCTGGTCCAGTGTTCTAGAGTCAAGGAACCTGGAATCAAATCCTAACCTGCCAATGGCACCTATCCCAGTAGGTGAGTCAGCTCCCCAGCACCCCAGTTTCATCTGTGAGAATGGGAGGGGGGTTAGAGTGAGAGCACTAGATGACTTCACAGTTGTGAATCTCAGATCCCCTATAAGCAAATCTATGGGAGGAATCTTGTCATCTATACTTCTCTTTTTTAAAAGCTAGCATTCATTAAGCACCTACTATGTGCTGGACACTGTGGTAAGCATTTTACGATTATCTCATTTGATTCTCACAACAACCCTGAGAGGTAGGTGCTATTATTCTGCCCATTTTAATAGATTAGGAAACTGAAGCTGACAGAGGTTAAGTGACTTGCCCACAGTCACACAGCTAGTAAATGTCTAAGGTCAAATTTAAACTCAGGTCTTCCTGACTTCAAGCTCTATCCACTGCACCACCCAGCTATTTCACAGGGTAGTTGTGAAATTTAAATGAGAAAATGTATGTAAAGGTCTCTGGAAACTTTAAAGGGCTTTATAAAGCTCAGTTATTCATTTATATAAAGTCCAGGGGCAGCTAGGTGGTGCAGTGGATAGAGCACTGGCCCTGGAGTCAGGAGGACCTGAGTTCAAATCCGGCCTCAGACACTTAACACTTACTAGCTGTGTGACCCTGGGCAAGTCACTTAACCCCAATTGCCTCACAAAAAAATTAAAATAAAATAAAATAAAAAATATATAAAGTCCACCATCCCCCTCATTTCAGAGGAGAAACTGAGTCACAGAGTGGGGTGGGAGGTGCCAGAGCCAGGACAAGATCCTAGGGATCTGAGCTCCCAGAACAAGACTCTTTCAAGCACACTACAAAATGACAAGCCCAGAGCATTTGATCGTTTCCCCCACCACCACCACCACCATCTTGTACTGAGCTTGGGCCAACCTCCCCCACTCCCTCCTGTAGACCCCTCACTCAAGGAAGCTACTCCCAGACCCCACACTACTGCCCAATCCCAGAAAGAGAGCAGGCACATGGAATTGGAGAGTAGTGTATAGTGCTCAATTCAAATCTTAGGATGGCTGAGCAAGCTCTTGGAGGAGAAAAAAAAAAAATCTGTGTCAGAAGGAACCTCTGAATTCATCTAGTCCAGGGCTTCTTAAACTTTTCCCATTTTCAACCCCTTTTGCCCAGGAAACTTTTATGCACCCCCAGGGTATATAGGTGTACAAAATAGGTATATATAAACTTTGTTGCCACATTTTTTCAACCCCCACATTCATTTACATGACCCCATATGGGTTGGAGACCCACATGGTGTAAACTATTCCCTACCTGAGCATGGATCCCCTACAAAACATCCCCAGAAAATGGTGCTTCAGCCTCTGCTGGAAGGTCACTGCAGAAGAGTAACTCACCCCTTGAAATGCTAGATTAGGTCTCAAGAGGCCTGGACATTACTCTTGGCCCTGCCACGAAACCAGTGTGTCACTTTGGGCAAGTCCTTTCCCTTCCCTCACCTTTAGTTTTCTCACCGATAAACTGAAAGTTCACATCCCTCCCCCAACATCTGACATTTGGGGGTATGAGACCCCTTCCAGCTCTGAAGCTCTGTGTTCCAGTAGAGGGGAATCTCCTTGAGAGTAGAGACTACCTTTTGTCTCTTTTTGGATCCCCAGTGCTTAGCACAGTGCCTGATTTTATTATAAAGCTGTTCCTAGTTATGACATCCTCTGTTCTCAGCCCCCACCCTCTCCCTGACTCTTGACATCCCGTGTTCTAAGTTTCCTCCTAGTTCTGACATGCTGTGCTCTAAGGTTCCTCCCAGCTCTGACATCCTGTGTTCTAAAGGCCCTCCCAGCTCTGACATCCTTTGTTCTAAGGGCCCTCCCAGTTGACATTCCATGTTCTTAAGATCCTCTCCAACTTTGACATTCTAGGCTCTCAGGACCCTCCCAGCTCTGACATTCTATGGATTTCTCTTCTTTTGCTGACAGGTGCCAAATAAGGGAGGAAATGGCCAAGGATGTGGAGGCCGGGGACACCTCTGCACTTTGTCACAGCCAGCAGGTCCTTTCTTGGAGGCACGGGTAGGAGTCCTCTCTACCCCCCTTCCTGCCCAGGAGTGGAGAACAAGTGTCATCCTCAGCACCAGCAATGACAACATTGGCCTGGTCTCTGCGGCACTTGAGAGCCATAGATGATCATCCAGGGCCCTGGAGAAGGGCAAGTGGAAAGCTGATCAGTTAGTGCTTGGAGAAGGTTTTTCTCCCTTCATTTCCATCATCTTTCACCTGATGATTCTTGAGCTATTTGGACTCAAATAGCTTATCTGCTCTCCCACCCACTCATCAAGGGCAAGGTTGGCATCAGCCCCCGATTTGGAGGCTCTTGTCCCTGAGTACCAGCAAAAAACCAGGGAGGGGGCCTGGAGGCCGGCTCATTTTGAAGAATTCAACAGTGCCGCCCAGGGCCAAGGGTCCCCCAAGGTAATCTGGGCTCATGCACATCAGTTTGAATCCTAGAGGCCTGACTGGGAAATAGGGGATATCTCCTGAATAAATGTTCAATGTGGCTAGCACCTATGTGCCCCCAAATATGGTAACAGAGCCCCTTCCTGCAAAGGTGTCCAGTGTAGTAAACATAAAGATCAGATGGGGCCAAAGCCTAAGCTGCAGAGAGAGGCCAGAGAGGCACGTATCAGGTATGTGACAGTGGTTATTATTTTGTGCTGTGGGTCAGTCTGGATGGCACTGGGGTCCCTGCCAACTCTAAATGCTGTGATTCTATGACTCACAGGCCTGAATGAACAAAGGCAGAAAACAGAAAACATTCATATGGCCCACTAGACTCACTAGCCTCCCCCCAGAAGGGGCTGATGAACAAACGTTTCCAATGCACCTCTGAGCTGGACCATCCCAGCAATGCACAGTGAGCCATCACAGAGCGAGATGAGGCCTAGCTCTCCTGGCTCCTAATATTTCAATCCTCCAGCGGTAGGCCCATAATGTCGGCAGTTCTCTTCTGTGATGATAAGGAAGCCCCCTTTGGGGGCCAGCGCCCCATTCTTGAACTCAAAAAGTCTCGAAGCAGATCTCTTGGGGGTTCTTGGATTTGGAATTACCCATAATGAGGCTGGAAATGTCTACTGTCAGTATGACTAAGGAAAGAGAAAGGCAGGAGACAGTGGCCAGGAACTAGAGGCCCAGTTTGTGTAGCTCTGACATTTTAAGACTCCTCTTAAGCTATTATATTCCCCCATTCTAAAGTCCCTCCCAGCTCTGACATCCTGTGTGCTAAGGGCCTTCCCAGCTCTGACATCCTGTGTTCTAAGGGCCCTCCCAGCTCTGACATCCTGTGTTCCAAGGGCCCTCCCAGCTCTGACATCCTGTGTTCCAAGGGCCCTCCCAGCTCTGATATCCTGTGTGCTAAGGGCCCTCCCAGCTCTGACATCCTGTGTTCTAAGGGCCTTCCCAGCTCTGATATCCTGTTTCTAGGGCCCTCCCTAGACAAAGAATGTCAGGGCTGGGAGGGCCCTTAGAACAGGGACTGTCAGAGCTGGGAAGGGCTTTCAAACATCAGAGGTAAGCCACAGAACATTGGAACAAAGAATCTTAAGCCTAGAAGGCACCTTGTTCCAAATTAACATGATCAATAGGGCAATGACATTGATCTGGGGCTTGTTAATTGGCTCTAAAGGCTATTCCCAAAGAGGAGTTCACAACCGCCTTGAGTATTGGAAATATCATTAGCGCTCTCCTGTGTGGCCTCTCAAGGGGACTCCTCCTTTGAAAGGCACAGCCCTCACTTGGTCCAACCTCTGGCCTATTTGTTTTAAGGTGTGATTGTTATAAAGGGGCCTGTCAGGGCTAATAGTTGTCAATCAGGGCCCTTGGAGACCTACTCCAATTCCCTCCTTTTAAAGAGGTAGAAACTGAGGCGAGAAGCTTTATGATTTTCCCAAGGTCACACAGCATTTAGACCCCGGCCATTTGACAGCAAATCTCATTACACAATGTGCAATCTTTATATCTGACTCCCCACATGCTAAATATAAAATCACGATGGTAAGGGAAGACTGGTCGTGAGAAAATTACAAGAGGTCATCCAGCCTCTATTTGGAGACCTCCAAAGATCGGGGAACTCACTACCTCCTTAGGTGGTATGTCAATTTCAACCCCATCAGACAGTGCCTCACACCATCTGGCCACCCTGTATGGCGGCAGTCCAGCTGAGGCAAGCACCTTGACACCTGCCCTGCTGCCACATACTCCTCCCTCCTACCCCTCCACCTCTTTTATCCCTCCCACAGTGACTGGCATATAGTAGCATATAGCTGGGTGATCGAGCCCTTGTTTGCTCTCTGGCTTCCAGAAGGCTCTTCCTGGTTCTTTAAGGAAATAACCATTCTGTTGGGTGTATGGCCAGATGGGCTGGAGCGTGCCAGGGGCAGGCAGGGATGCCAGCAGAGTTGGCCTTCTAACTTATGCTGGTGGGCCCACCCGGGCACAGGGAGCACCACCGTTTATCAGAAATTACAAGTCCCTTGAGAGGCTTAATTGGGGCGGATTGCTTCCTTAAAGGGAACAGTGACCCCCAAGATCTGCACCATCAAACGGAAAAGGTCACATCAAAGCAAAAAGATGGCTTTGTTCCTTCCCCACCACTATCAGTTATGCATGAACAGCCAGATGGCAAATACACTTAGCATCCATAATTTGAGATATCGGGAGACCGCAAGGGCTGGCCCAATTTAACTAGAAAGTTGAACTTGTTGGATGTCTTTTCAGATTAAGGGAAGAGAGAGAAAGGAGCCAATTGCCCTGCCACCTCCCATCCGCTCAGAATTCTGAACGTGTCTGTCCGACGCCCAACATCAAACCTCGGTGTCTCTGGGTCTCGTGTACTGGGAGCCACTTGCAAGTACCAAATATTTTATACTCTAAGACTTGAAAGAGACTGAAAGATAAATGGGAAAGGGAAACATTCACAAGGCACAGACCGGCACAAGTAGCGGAGGAGAGCCCTCTGGGTCAGGATGTCAGTTCTGATGTTTGAGGAAGCTTGAAAGGGTCTTCCTTCATCCATTACACCCTTCTATTAAGGGTCAGCCAGAAGCAGGTGGGACTCACCTCCCACCCCCCAAGAACAAGATGGTCCAGGCAGACTTGTGGCTCAGGCAGCTGTTGGGGGCAGAGAACGGTGAAGTTATGGGGCCATCTCACCCAATTCCTTCTCCCATAGAGAGAAAGGAGCCGAGCCTCTGGGAAGTGACTTTCCTCCAAACCAGTGGGAGGCATCAGGTCAAAAATGGGAACCTTGGTCCTCGACTCTGAATTTTGAGCTCCCCTATCCTGCACCAGAGATGGTCCCCAGATGTTCCCCCTAGGGCCTGGGCAGAACTCAAAAGGCCTAGTTGTTGTACCAGTTGGGGATTCCTCCATCGCTTGTCTCCAGTTCACTGGGATTCCCGAGTTTGTTCTTCATTTGAAGAAATTTTGGAGTGGTTCATCATGGTTTATGGGATAACTGCCACCAGGTGGCGCCATAGTGCACAGAGCCTTGGGCAGGGAGTTGGGAAACCAGAGCTCAAATCTGAGAAACGAATTCAAATCCAACCTTAATAGCTAGGTGACCTTGGGCAAGTTACTTAACCTATCTGCCCCAGTTTCCTCATCTGTAAAATGAAGATAATAGCATCTACCTCCCCAGGTTGTCATGAAATTATTTATAAAAGCGCTTAGCACAGTAGGTATTTAATAAATGTTTATTTCCTTCTGTTTTATTTTGCCTTTTTTTTTTTCCAGGGCAATGGGGATTAAGTGCCCAGGGTCACACAGCTAGTAAGTGTCAAGTATCTGAGACTGGATTTGAACTCAGGTCCTCCTGAATCCAGGGCCAGTGCTTTATCCACTGCACCACCTAGCTGCCCCCTTATTTCCTTCTAATGTTCCTTCCTGACTCTGGTATTCAAGACCTTCTGCAATCTAGCTCCCAGCTTCATTTCGAACCTCAATGTTCTTCATCTCTGTGCTTGTCCTGCCGTGTCTTATCTCTTCCTTTACTTCTTCCACGGTATATAGTGCTTTGCCAGGGCCTCTCCTACATCATCACCTATCACCTCATGTAATCCTTCGTCACATGCATGCTATCTATCTCCTGACATGCATTGGACTGTAAGCCTCCTGAAGGGAGGGAAAGTTGTTTTTCATGCTGGAGTTTCAAGCTCTGCCTAAATCGTCAGTGCTTTGCACATAGCAGGTACTTAATAAATGGAGTTCAGCCCCATACCATCAATTTCTCCCAACAGCTTCCAGCTGTGTCCAAATCTTCATAACCCCATTTGGGGTTTTCTTGGTGGAGATGCTGGAATGGTTGAACATTTCTTTCTCCAGATCATTTTACAGATGAGGAAACTGAGGCAACCAGGGTAAAGTGACTTGCCCAAGGTCACACATCTAATAAGTGTCTAAGGCCAGATTTGCACTCAGGAAGATGCCTTAGTAACTAACTGCAAGTCCAGTACTCTTACCCACTGCACCACACAGCTATGCCCAACACCTTACTTGCCCTATATACCCACAAGGCCTTAAGGAAAGTAAAATTTCTCAGATCCTAGAGGTAGATCATCACCCAGGAGGTGATCAAGTCCAACACCCTGCCAACATCACCAGTAACTGGTCACCTGGCCTCTACTTGAACACCTCCAGTGATGGGGAACTCAGTACTGTTTGAGGCAGCTAGCTGTACCTTTGGATATTGATCATTGTAAAGTAGGTGGTGAACAGGGTAGAATAATCTCTGATCAAATTACGGAGTCTTTCTACAAGCCAACAACCAAATGCAAAGAAGGTTCCTGGTCAACCTGAGGGAATTACAAGGCTTTTGATGAAGGAGTGAGTCCAGCTGCCGAGTGTTTGCTCATCCCCTTTTGTCTTTTACTCTTTTTTTTCAGGGCGATGAGGGTTAAGTGACTTGCCCCGGGTCACACAACTAGTAAGTGTCAAGTGTCTGACTCCAGATTTGAACTCAGGTCCTCCTGAATCCAGGGCCGGTGCTTTATCCACTGCGCCACCTAGCTGCCCCAATCTTTTACTTCTTACACCAGCATCAGGTGAGATGATTTCTCTCTCCTCCCTTTCACACTGGCAATATTGATATATTGCAGAAGAAACACCCAGCAATACCAATGTAGTTAGTCCCTGAGGGAGGGTCAAACTGGCACTGAGAAAGAGACAGAGGTTAGCACCTAGAACCTGGACTTGGTTGCTTGGGAGACAGCAAGCTCCTAAGATAAGATTCCTGCTCATCTTATGTTGTGAGCTCTGCTTTCCTTAAGGTGCCTGACAGTGCACCCGAGGTCAGGACACCTGGCAAGCTCAAAGATGGAGGTGGTTATGACTGTAGGCAATGAAGAAAGCAGCATCTAGCAGAAACTAAGGTTCTATAGCCCTAGAGGACATAAAGGGTCTCTCTGAATAGACAATGGCCACATTTAATTGCCTCTCAATTTGTTAACCCTACCTATGCATGTGCACTTCTAACTGATGCTGTGTATTTGTGAAAGTACACCCCAGGTTTATCAGAGGGGGAAAGGTTTTGTTGCCACCGTTCTTACACCATTATTCCAATAAATGCCTTTGCTTCAAGCTGATTGTGTTCTGTGGAGGCTCATGAGTCAGACTTCTTCCATTCACTTACTTGACTCATTAACTACTTTGATAATTATATTTCAACATAACTGATTTCCTTTGTAACCATGTGTTTAATTTGATGTATTTAAAACCATGGTCCTTAGAGGGAGCCCACAGACGTTCCCAAACAGCCCGAAGGGTCCAAAACACACACAGAAAAGAACCTCAATCTTTTGAGAGCTGCTTAGAAAACTGAGGGGATAAGTGACTTGTCCAGGGTCACACAAACCATGGGAGGTGGGGTTTGAACCCAGGTGGCACTCCCGAGGCCAACTTTCTATCCACTCTGCCAAATTTATGACACACATGCAGAGTCTCACCATAAAACCTAAGCTCACGGAGAGCAGGGTAGCTCAGTATCCTCGGCACCTCAGCTGTGTGACTCAAAACCTCAAAGTACTAGATCAATTTCTATTCCCCTCTCCCCAAAGAGGGAGAACTTTTCATTCTTTTCCTCAACAAAATGCAACATTAAAGAACAAAACCCTGACAGCTGGGCAGCGGCGGGGGGGGGGGCAGCAACACGGACACAAGGGACCCCGAGGAAAGTAGCCTCCCAAGCACAGGGCAGGCATGTGGGCTGATCTTTCTCAGAAAGAATTCTTGGCTCCCCACGAGTATAGCCCTTCCCTCCAGGCCCTGCCATGGGGAGGCTTCCCCCAAACCAGACCCAGAGTCCCTGGGCGCACTCGGCTCTGGGGTGAACAGCGAATCCAAGGTCTGATGAGGCAGGGACACAGAGGAAAACAGTTTCTGTTCCCACAACTGGCAGGTTCTGCTATCAGGCAAGCAGGATGCTGAGATCCTTCTACTGTTCTCAGTCCATTCACTTTAGGGAGCTGAAGAACATCTTGGGGTGGGATAAGAGAGAAGGGAGTCATACAAGGTTAAATCCAGAAAGGCCCTTAGAACACAGAATGTCAGGGCTGGGGGGGCCCTTAGAACACAGTGTTATAGCTGGCAAGGACCTTAGAAGACGTCAGAGCTGGGAGGGACCTTGGGACACACAATGTCAGAGCTGGCAAAGACCTTAGAAAACTGAACGTCAGATCTGGGAGGGGCCTTGGGACACACAATGTCATTAACTGGAAAAGACTTTAAAACATGACAACAGCTGGAAGGAATCACTTAACCCAACTCCCATATCAAATAGAAGAAGAAAAACCAAGGGGAGAAATATGCCCAAGGCCACAGACCAAGTAAATCTTTTAAAGCCAAATGACAAATTTCATAAACTTTCTGTTTCAACCAAGCAGGGCTGGAGCAAGGCTCCTAACAACAATATCCTGGACCACTGAGGGGTTCACACACTGCCGTGACTGCTAATGTCTAAGGCAGAAAAGCACAGCCTGGCGGCCTTCCGGGGTCCCCTGCCTGGCTTCCCAGGGTCAGCGTGGCTGGGCACTAGGCATCATCTGGTAACAAATCAATGCCCCAACCCCGCGTGCTCTTTCCTGGGAGGACCTGGCCAATACTGAGGGGACGAATGTCACACCAGTGACTTCCCAAATTCACAGACAGGAATGGGGCTGCTTTTCTGAACCCCAGTAAGAGTATGGAAGAGTGTGACAGAAGCCAAGTCCAAGGGCAGTCACAGGACAAATCTCATCAGTGTGATGGGGCGGCATGACAGAGGTCAGCAGAAGTCAGTTAACTTTTAATAAGGCAAAATAACAGGATGCTGGAGTTGGAAGTCCAACCCTCTCCCCCTTTGCTGAATGGGGAAGCTGAGGCCCAACGAGGGGAAAGGGCTTGGCTCAAGGTCAGGAGAGCGCCTTCCTGGCGTCTCACTCCACCCACACTACACTGCTTTTCTCTGTTCTGGGGTCCAAACCCTAACCCACCCTGAGAATGAAGACTAAAAGCTACCTACAGACTCAGCACTTTCCTTTCACCATCTTCAGGCCTGGCTTTGGGTTCATGTCTTAAAGTGCAAAGCTGTTGAGTCTTTGGATGAGAGGGGCTCTTGGAGTCAGCTCATCCTTGGGCAGCTTAATGGGCAGTATTCTGGCCTCCAGCTCACAGAGAGCCCAGTCACCCAGGCCAGCAGGGCCCCCCACCCTCCCTCCTTGTCCCCTCTCCTCCATGGGAGAACAGGAGCAGACCCCAAGGTGACTCTTTGGGGAAGGAATGAGTTAAGACCAAGCGGCCCTGGCTTTGTAAAAAGAGAAGAGGTAAGAGAGAAGCTGACCTCCCCCGGAGAGGGGCCAAAAGGCTGGTCATAATACTGTACACATCACACAGCGGAAGATGCTCAACAACGCTTGTGTCTGAGTGAGAGTCCACGGAATAAATAGGCTTGAAGCATCCTATAGTTTGTAAAGGGAAAAAAAAGCAGGATAAAAAAAAAGAGCTGCATTAATAATGCCTTTGGTCTAGTGGTTGACGGGGCCATGAGAGGCTGCCGTCTGAGGACAAGGGGACCTGCTCCTCCCCTTCCCCAAGAGGATGACTTTGGTCCATTTGCGTAGTGGTTGCTGGCCTCACTGGCCCTCAGATGCTCAGAAGCCAAAGAGGTCGTCCTGCTCAGAGGTGCCTGAGTCCGGCTTGTCCCAGTCCACAGGGGAGAGGCACTGGGCATACTGGATGTCCTGGGCCGTCAGCCCGATGTCCAGGACCTGTGGATTTGTCCGTGATTGGGCCAGCCTGGAAGAGTCCAAGAGAGCAATGTGAGAACAGAGGCCTGCAGGCCTGGAAGGATGTTACAGGGCTCAGCAACAGCAAGAAAAGGCATAGAACAGAGACTGTCTCTGACAGCTTCTGTGTGGCCTGTCAGAAGCATATGAAAGATGCTGTTGGCTTTAACCAGATCGGGGCCTCTGGACCTTAGAATACAGAACATCAGAACTGGGAGGGACCTTCTGAACTAATTTGACTACTGTATTTCAGTAGAATATGCCTCCTTTGTAATCCTATGTAATTTATTTTATTCATTTAAAAACATTCTTCTGAGAAAGGGTCCAGGGGCTCCCCCAAACTGCCAAGGAGGCCCATGACAGAAACTCTCACCTGTGGGAATTTGTTTTGCTTCATTCTACATACAAGGGATTTTCTGTCCTCTTTCTTTCTTTTCCTTTTTCTCCTTCCTTCCTTTTTTTTGTAGGGGGAGTTAGCAGGAAAGAAAATAAATACTTGTTAAGAGAAAAAATGTTTTAAAAAATCTAATCCAGGAAAAGGACCCACATGTACAAAAATATTTATAGCAGCTCTTTCTGTAGTGGCAAAGAATTTGAAACGGAGGGGATGCCCATCAATTGGGGAATGGCTGAACAAGTTGTGGCATATGAATGTGATGGAATGCTATTGTGCTGTAAGAAACGATAAGCAGGCAGATTTCAGAAAAACCTGGGAAGACTTACATGAACTGACAATGAGTGAAGTGAACAGAACCAAAGAACATTGTACACAGTAACAGTAACATTGTGTGATGATGAACTATGAATGACTTAGCTCTTCTCAGCAATAGAATGATCAAAGACAATTCCAAGACTCATAATGGAAAACATTATCCACATCCAGAGAAAAAAACTGGAGTCTGAATGCAGATTGAAGTATACTATTTTCACTTTTTTTGTTTTTTATTCTTTTTCATGGCTTCCCCCTTTGTTCTGATTCTTCTTTCACAACATGACTAATGTGGAAATATATTTAATAGGATTGCACATGTATAACCTATATCAGATTGTGTCCCAAGGGAAGAAGAAGAGAAGGGAGAGAGAAAAATCTGGAACTCAAAATCTTATAAAAAATGAACAATGAAAACTATTTTTACATGTAATTGGAAAAAATAAAATACTATTTACAAAGAAAAAAATCTAATCCAACTTGCGCACTTCATAGAAAACAGTCTCAGGCTATGTCCAAGGTCAAAATGGTTAGTCGGTAGCTGAGCTGGGTTACAAAATGCCACCTGCTGCCTTCCAAGGCCAGGGCTCCTTCCCTTATGCCTTGTGGTTAGAACGGTGAGGTGTTATACAATTCACTAAGAAGGCCTGGTTAGGAAATTCCCTGAGTAAGAGTAGGAACATAGAAGGGAAACAGAGGATGGGAAGGTTGGGGAGAGACGGATCCACTGAGTAGGGAAGAAGAAACAGATGCTAATGGCTGGGGCCTTCCACTCAGCCATGTTGAGCTGTCTCTCGACAGAGCCTCTCTCCTGAACCCCTGAACCATATCCTGCCTGGGGTGACTTGGGCCTTGGAATCAGAAGCCCGGATTTGAATGGAAGGGCTCCATGATTAATCCTGGGCAACCCACCCAACCTCCCTGAACTTCGGCTTCTTTATCTGTGAAATGGAACATCTCTGACCAGCCTATCTCATAGGTAAGGAAAGTACGTGGTAGCTAAAAACTGGGGGGAGGGGGCGGGGGGGGGGGAGGGAGGGGGAGTGACTACCCAGTGACTGGGGGATGGCCTGTGAAGGGAAGGGAATACTCTTATTTTTCTGAAAGAAAATGGTGAATAAGATGAACACAGAGCAAGGGAGGCAAAGTGAAGGAGGGGGAGCCAGACAAACAACACGTCTGAGGGACAACCATGTTAGATAGAAGTCGTCCACTCAAAACCACAAAACCAAATATTGTGAAATGAAAAGGAACCAAGTTGGCCCCAGCCTAAGAGCTACAAGAAGACATGTCCCCATGATCCTTTGCAGGGGGGCAGTTGGAGCACTGCATAGAACATCAGATTTTTTTCCAGAGGCTGATTGGTTTTGCTTTTTGTACCCCTCTCCTTCCTTTTTTTCTTTAAAAAAAAAACTCAAAAAATAAAAATGAAATGAAAAAATCTCTAGTCTAAGGGACGGCTCAGTGGGTAGGGGGAGGGGAGGGCTGCATGGGGAAATCTGGATGATGTTAAAACATAAACAAAAGATATCAACGTTGGAGAATGACCACAGGAATGGAAACGTCAAGGACTACCGAAAGGATGAACAGAACGACCATCTATCTGCGTCCCCAACGAAGAGAGGAGAAAAATGTAGCTCCCTCCCTTTCCTGGCAGACAGAGGTGGGGGGTCATGGGTGTGGAAACCTACAAATGCTGTGGTTGTGTTGCTTAGGTCGGCTGAACTGTCTTTCTTTGTTTTTGATTTCTGTTACAAGGGATGGCTCCACGTTAGGGAAGCAGGGAGAAGAGATCCATTGGGAAATGGGGGATGTAAAAACCAGAGACGGAAACAAAAACCAAAACATTAAAACAAGAGTTTGCTAAACCAAAAAAGTACAATAGGCCATCACTCTCCCCTTCCCATTAATGGAGGTGGAAGGGGCTGGGGGGTGGGGTTACACATCCTCGGGCTTTCCACGGCCCGAGCTGCCCTTCAAACAGAAATGCCAAGGGCTAGCTAACATGGAAGCCCTGGCGTGGGGGCTCAGGACTCATCATGCAGTCACTGACTAACCCCAAACGAACTGTGCTATGCACAAGGGGAGAAGAGGAGAAGAGGGAAGACAGGAGGGGTCATTCTCTCTAGCCACAAAGTACCCAGGTCAGCTGGGCATAGCTCTTCTTCCCTCTGCACTGGCCAGGGCTTCCTCCTTCTCTGATTGAAGTGGCTGGCTATTCTTTGTCTCTTCCTCCTCCCCTCCCTCCTCTCTCTTCTTTTCTTCCTATTTGTCTCTTTCTTTCTCCTCCCTCCTTCTCTTTCTCTTCTTTCTCCTTTCCCCTCTTCTTCCTTCTCTCACTCTCTCCCTTCCCTCTTTTTTCTCCCTCCCTCTCCCTCCCCGTTTCCCTTCTCTCCTTTTTCCTGATTAAAAGGGGCAGGTTCTGTCTGTCTCTGTCTCTCTTTGCCCATGAATCTAGGGAGGGGCCCTCCATCTTCCCCCAAGAGGCCTCCCCTGGAGTGTCCCTTTAGGCTGTGGTGCAGCCTCTCCCAGCATGGCAGCGCTGATTCAGTTACCTTGAGAAGGCTTCATCAAGGCCGTCATCTAGCTCCTAAAAGAAAACAAACACAAGAGGCCCATGTTAGGAGCCATGCTTGGCCTGCCATTGATCTCACGCTCCCCAGAATCAGAAGGGGCAGGAAAGGACTGTCATACAGCTGTGGGCTGGTGGGGCCAAGGGTCTCTCTCCCCAAATAACTGATGACAGCATCCAATAGCTGATGGTTGGAAGGGACCTTGGGCCTCAATTTCCCCATCTGTAAAATGAGAGGGTGAGTCTAGCCAACCTTGAATCGCCCCCCATCTATAAACCTATGCTTCTTATTCAATATCTGGATAATTGTCAAAAACACCATTGCACAACTATCCCCGGTCTTTGATCTTTTTTAAGGAGCTACACATAATGATCTTAGTTGATCCTCACCTGCAAAGTTGTTATTAGAAAAATACTCAATTTATAGATGAGGAGACTGAGGCTGAAAGGGGGGGGGCTGTCCAGGGACATACAGTGAGTCAGGGAACAAGCTGTATCTAAGTCCTTCTTGTCCCCAGAGGTTCCCCTCTGACCAGTGAGGAAGGGGTTGATGTGATAGGGAGGTTAACTTCCGTGTCTGGGCCAGGGACAAGGGCTTTGGAGCTAATCTCCCTGACCTGATCAGAGTAAGTCCTAGCAGCTGTGGGTGAGAGGGGAGCTTTGTGGAGACACAGCTGCACCACGGAGGCCAGGCCCACTGAAGAGGATCCTCTGGTTCAAGAGGACACTGTTTCCCCCCCATCCCCACCACAGCCAGCCTTGCAGGTATCCTGGGGACCCAAACAGGCACTGACCCCTACAAAGCCCAGAGAGGGCTGGGCACTGGAGCTGTCTGAGCACAAAGCAGGGCCTCCGGGTGGGGCAGACTGGACACTGGAGGAGGTGGGGTGGGGTTGGGTGGGGCCCAGCCTCCCAAGGCCCAGCACTCTCTCCCCCTTATCCTTCCACTCAGGGGACTCACCCAGACCACGTTGTTATTGGCCAGGGGCTCAGGCCTCCCCACCTCATCCAGGTTGGCGGCATTGGCACTCACAGTGGACAGGGGAGCCTTGGCTGTTTCCTCCAGGTCCAGCAGGTTTCCAGTAGTGATCGCTATAGAGGAGACCCCCCCAAGCAAGAGAACTTAGAAAGAGAGACCCCCTTCCCTCAACTTTCCCCATGTGTCCCGAGAGGGAAAGCAACAGCCTGCCATCACTCCCCCGACTGCTCAGGACAGGAAAAGGGCGGGCATGACATCAGAGCTGGGAAGGACCTCAGGGCTCATCTGCAATGGCTGCCTTCGTCACAAAGAAGAGGACCGGCCCCAGCAGGACTCAGTCATTTGGCCAAGATCACAGAGCTGCCAATAGCAGATAAGGGTCTTTGCCCAAATCTTCACCCCAACGTCTTCCAACCCTCACACTAACTACAGGATGTTCTGCCAATCTCTACTCCAACAGAGGGCCCTCCCAGCTCTGACACCCTGTGTTCTAAGGGCCCTCCCAGCTCTGACATGCTGTGTTCTAAGGCCCTCCCAGCTCTGACACCCTGTGTTCTAAGGACCCTCCCAGCTCTGACACCCTGTGTTCTAAGGGTCCTCCCAGCTGACATGCTGTGTTCTAAGGGCCCTCCCAGCTCTGACACCCTGTGTTCTAAGGCCCTCCCAGCTCTGACACCCTGTGTTCTAAGGCCCTCCCAGCTCTGACACCCTGTGTTCTAAGGCCTTCCCAGCTTTGACATGCTGTGTTCTAAGGGCCCTCCCAGCTCTGGCATTCCCTGATGAGGGTTCTGCCAGCCCTCCCCACGCTCATCATGGGCTCACAAGTTTCCTTCGGACTGCCCCAACGCCCACCTGGCAGACAAGGTCCCCACACTTCCCCCAAAGGTTCCTTTTTCTTTCTCTCTGCTTCTGGTTTGGGCCCAGCTCCTATCAGCTTCACTCCTGTCCTGTTCCTTCACTAGGCCTTTAAAGCAGTGTCTCATTACTGAGAATAATAGGTAGATGAAGACTAGCTGGCTCCACACATCCAGTGCTTCACAGCACTTGGCACACTGATCTTATCTGACCCTCCCAATACCCTGTGAGCAAGGTACCAGAAGTGTGCATTATTATTACTCGGGGTCAGCACCATGCCCAGCATACAGCAGGCACTTAATACAGGCCATCTGATTATGCCCATTTTAGAGATGAGGAAAGTGAAGGTCAGTGATTTGTCACATGACCTGTCCAGGGTCACAGAGCACGTCAATCTTTCAGGCCATGAACCATGGACCCCCACAGGATCTGTGGACCATGCACTGAGAACTTGGAAGGGAAGGGGCCAAGACATAGGTGTTCAGAGCACAGCTGGATTCCTGTGGTAGCTCTCCACCAGCCCCTTGCCTGCCTGCTCCCACCCTCCCCTCCCCAAGCCCACAGACTCACGGCCTTTTAGGGACGGGGAGCTGTCCAGCCGAGCCCCACACGCGACCTCTTCTAAGTTTGCCTTCTCCCGCTTCTCCTTCTCTACAAGCACCAAGGGAACAGAGGTTGGGGTCTTGGGGAAAGGCAAGGGAAGGAGCATCAGAGGTGCCAAGGGAGGAGTGTGGCTGAGGACAGAGTCCATGCACCGAATGGGCTGAGCGTGCTTGCCAGTCAAGCTGCCAGGAATGAGCTGGTAAACCACCTCCCTCTGTGCCCAGGCTAGACTCACCTTCCTTGGACACCTGCCAAAGCTCAAAGGCGACTTTGAAAGCCTGGGCCACCGTGAGGGTGACGGCCTGAGCCTGCAAGAGACAAAAGGAGAGGCCGAGCCTTCAGTCCCACGAGGCTCCACATAACAGAGACTTGGCCAACACGGATGGCACTGAATGAAACAGGGAATAGGAGCTACGGGCTGCAGGGCTGCAGCTTAAGAACCACCCAGGGGCTGCCAAGGGTAACAGATTCCCCTGCAGGGCTGAGGGGTGAACCAAAATGAGCCCCGAACACTGTGCTGCCAAGAGGAAAGGATGAACAGGACCTGGCCGGGGGATCCTGGGAGCCAGATGCGGGGACCCAGCATCACAGAGGTGAAGCACCCCTCACCAAGTGTCTAGTCTAACCTGTACTCGGAACAAAAATGTCCTCTAGAACACTGCTGTCAAATGGACTTCCAATGAAAAACGTCAGAAAGAGGCGTGCCTCCCATCTATCAGCAGAGGTGAAGGCCTACAGGTGCGGAATGGGGCTGACATTTTCAGACGGGTTGATTTCTTTTGCTTAACTGAAATGGTCACACAGCTTTTCCTCCAGTGGTGGGGAACTCACTACCTCCTGTGAGAAAATAATTATTGATGGGGAAATCAGATTCCCCTTTTTGTTACTTACTGTCAGCCAGACCACAGGCAGACAGTAGCCAGGGTGCAGGATCAGTCTGGGTGGGGTCCAAATTCTTTGGATTGATTACCATATAGAGATATTGTCCTGCATCAAGGGGATTTTCAGTGCCTCTAATCTGATGTAATCCACCTTTAACTACATGAACCAATTAGATCTGACTGATGTATAATGACCGGCCTCTTAATCAAAAAGGGGTAAGAACCTGGAAAAGTAGCCATGCACTCCTCTCTTGTGCGCTCTCTCTCCTGCTCTCTCTCTCTCCCTCCCTCTCCCTGTTTGGACTACAAGAAGTCAGGGAGCCATTTTGTCAGTCCCTTACCAGTAGAGTGATAAATTGATAATAGGATTGCCCAGAACTGGTGTCTGTTATTATCTCAAATGCCACACTCTCAAGACAGCACACTCCATCAGGGGTCTGCTCTGCTTCTTATGAACTAGACCAAAATCCACCTCCCTGTAATTTCACACCAACGCTCCACGTCCTGCCCTCTGTGGTGACACCAAATAAGGCCTCACCTTTCTTCCATCTGACAACCTTGAATGCCAGTGATACCACCTCCCAAGAGGCAGCAAGGTGGGATGGTGAAGTGCTAGGCCTGGAGTCAGAAAGACCCAGCTTCAAATGGAAGACCTCAGGCACTTACTAGCTATTACAACCCTAGGCAAATCACTTTATCTCTATCAGCTTCAGTTTCCTCATCTGTAAAATGGGGATAATCAGAGGTTGTTGTGAGGATCAAATGAGCTACTATTTGTAAACTGTCTAGCAGAGTGGCTGGCGAAAAGCAGGTGCTTAATCAATGCTGGTTTCCTTCCTTCCCTCCTCTGATCTCCCTTTCCAAGATGCTCCAGTCTAAGTAAACCTGGTTGCTTTAATCAACCTTCATAGAGCATGGTCTCCCCTTTGCCCCTAGCTCAGATGCTCCCTGATCGATCTCCTCCCCACCCAGATGAACTTAATTCATCAAGCCCCTTCCTGAAATGGGGCACCCAGAAGGGAACACAAGGGGACGGCCGTTGCCTGACGTAGACTGAGGAACAGTGGCACTATCAGTGCCTCGTTCTGATGCTGGGAACTGCTGACTCACAGTGAGCTTGCAGTCCACTAAGACTCCAAGGTCTTTTTTTAGCCTCTAGCTGAGGAAGGATCTGGGATCCTTTGGTAGGGAAGCTCCAGGATTGGGAGAAAATAAAGAAGGAAGAGTTGGAGAACAAAAGCTGACAGAAGCTTTGTTCCTCTCCTCCCCTTCCCTGGGAAAGGAACCTCTGACCCTCTTTTGCTAGCCTTGGTTGACTCCCTGGGGATGATGAAGCTCTGGGATCCACCCCCCTGCACCAGGGCCTTCTCCTTCTGGGGTCTGGGGGGGGGCAGAGGGGGACCATATGGGGCAGTGCTTGGGGCGGGTACAGAAGGAAAGGCCTGTGATGGAGCCAAACCACAAGATAAGGGGCCACAAACTGGGTGACTCGGCGGCAGCTGGGGAGGGTGGGTTGCCCTGAAGGACTGGGGCAGAATGCTAGGCTCTTAGGCTGCCTGCAGGGCCCAAGGAGGAAGAGGGGTTGGAAGGTCATGGGGAAGCCTCAGGGCATCAGCTCAGTCCCCTCAGCTCCATCATTTTCCAGGCTGAACCCTATAGAGCCGGTGTTCAGACAAGATCTGGGATCCCTAAGGAGGAATGAGACACACGCCCCAGCCAGCTCAGTAGAGAGCATGAGGAGAAACGAAACCCAAGAGTTCCTGCTTCCAGACACAGCCAAGGGCAGGGTCAGAGATGTTTGTTCACCTTACTTCCTGCTGACCAAGGAAATCCATCATCTCAGGGGACTCACCTCCTGCTCAATCTGGCCTCTGGGCCTTAGCTCATGCAGTGCCCCCTTCTTTAAGGGGGCAGCATGGCATAGCAAGAAGAATACTGGACAGGGGTAACTCAAGACACCTGAGGTCTAGCTCAAGTTCAACCAGGGTATAACCCTGACATGCTATGTTCTAGGGGCCTGCCCAGCTCTGACATTCCAGGTTCTAAGGGCCCTCCCAGCCCTAACATCCTGTGTTCTAAGGCCCTCCCACTTCTGCTATCCTCTGTTCTAAGGGCCCTTCTAGCTCTGACACAGTGTTCTAAGGGCCCTCCCAGCCCTGACATTTTGTGTTCTAAGGGCCCTCCCAGCTCTGACATCCTTTGTTCTAAGGGCCCTCCCAGCTCTGACATCCTGTGTTCTAAGGGCCCTCCTAGCCCTGACAACCTGTGTTCTTAAGGGCCCTGTCTGCTCTGACATTCTCTGATGAGGGTTCCTCCAGCCCTCCCTACATTCACCATGGGTTCACAAGCTTCCTTTCGGACGGCCCCAATGCCCACACAAGCAGCCTGGTCCCCCTCTTTTTCCTTTTCCCTGTGTCTTGTTATGGGCCCAGCCTGAGGCAACCTTGTGCAAATGTTCTAGCTCTGCTACGCTATGTTCTAAGGGCCCTTCCAGTGTCTAAGAACCCTTCCAGAGCTGGCACTTCTATGCCTCCACGTCCCCTGTAATTTCAGCATTCATTGGAGCCACGGTTGTGGCAGTCAGCAGGGTCATCGGCTGTGCCTGCAGATGACACAAACTGACCAATGGCCTTCCCTCACCCCAGATTTCCTGGGAGGGGCCAGGGGATGGAATCTAGCATTGGGCACCCAAGTCTTGCCAAGATGTAGGGCTGTCTGACTCTGGCATATAATTAGTCCATATTTTTAGTTCATGGCCAATTCTCAATGGTAACTGGGTCTATTAAACTTGATTCCAACGTGACAGCTTAAATTGTAAACAGCTGTGAAGAGTTTCATACTTAATTACCATATTTAAGTTTTGCCATAAAGTGTTCGCATTTCCATCAAAAATGTAAATGCCAGAGACATTCAAATGAGATTTTATACTTCATGAAGCTTAATTGGCACAAATCACTCAGCGTGTTGGGGGATTTTCAATGTTAAAAACAAAACAAAAAACCCCACTTTTCTTTCTTTTCTTGAAAAAGGCAATAGGCGACAATTCATATCTCAATTAAATCGTGTTGTTTTGGGGAATGGGCCTTGGGGAACAGAGGGAAGGCTCGGGAAGGGGTGGGGAGTGGAGGGAAGATGCATGTCTCACTGGCTCTGCCTGGAGCTCTCTGACAAGGGAGGATGTGGGGAATCAGGATGAGACTTTCTGCCCAGGCCTGGGTGCTTTCAATAGCGCTTGCTCTACACCCAAGATGGGGCAAGAGAGAGCCAAGGCCATGCTCTCCAAACCACCCTTCACAGACTGACCCTGAAGACTCCCCCTTCCACCCCGCTAAGCCAGCTAGAGTCACCAAGAAGGAGGCCCATCCCAGATGATAAGCCATGCAGTGGAAAGGGGCCTTGGCGGGCATTCCCATCCAATCTCTTCATCTTCTAAAGAAATAAAAGGAGGCTCAGAGAGGTGGGGAACTTGACTCCCCAAGGTCACACAGTAAAAGGCAGAGGCCAGATTTGTCCTTGGGTCTTCTAACTTCTGCTATAATGACCATTAAAAGTGAGAGGGAGGGGCAGCTAGATGGGGCAGTGGATAGAGCACCGGCCCTGGAGTCAGGAGTACCTGAGTTCAAATCCAGCCTCAGACACTTAACACTTACTAGCTGTGTGACCCTGGGCAAGTCACTTAACCCCAATTGCCTCACTAAAAAAAAAAAAAGTGAGAGGGAACCCAGAAACTGGGCATCCCTACTGGGGACTAAGTAAGTTTCAATTGGCTGTAGTTGGGAAGGGAGAGAGCTTTTAGAACATTCCAGAACTGTGGACCCCCAAAAAAGGGATCTTAGAGCAATGAATGTCAGAGCCAGAGGGGGAGACACCTTGGAGATTCAGCAAACATTTATTAAGCATCCCCTGTCTGCAAGAGACAAAAACGACCCCTTCCTCTCATTTTACAGAGAAAGGAAGGCCCAAAGAGGTCAAGGAACCTGCCTAAAGTCACAGCGAGCTGGGGGCTGAGCCAGGCATAAAACCCCAGACGTCCAGTCCAGGGAACACTGATATGGGAAATAAAGCAGAACGAGGAGGTCTGGACTCTTGAGGGGAGAAGCAGGCTCTGGGGCAAAGGCTGGAAACTGCAGCGGGAGCTGGAGACCCAAGGGCAGATGGTCACACAGGCAGGCCATGAATTCCTGATCCACGTCACACAGAAATAGAGCCTTCCCTTTCTAGGACCTCCCTCAGCCACGGCCCTGCCCTTGCCCAACTCTGCCTTGGCCTCTAGTGACGTGAGCCCTCATCTCATCTCCACTACTAGGAGGCCCAGCCCCTGGGGGCTTCATATCTATGGAGGGCAGTGCGGCTGGCATAAAGCCAGGAAGACCTGGGTTCAAGTCAGTCTCTGACATATACTAACCTTGGGCTTCTCATGTAACCTCTTAATGCCCCCAAGCAATAGAGGATTCTGAGAAGATACCAGCCTGAGGGATCAGGAGAGACTCTCCTCCTCTGGGAGTTTCCCTTTACAAAGGAGAGCCAGACCCTCTTGCTTTCCCCCACCGCCCATAAAGCACTTCACAGCTTAAAATCTGTTTCCCTCGCAGCAACCTCAAGAGCTGGGATGGCGAGCAAGAATGACATAACTCACTTCCCACAGCTCCTGGGAGGTTCACAGAGCTCTCTGCCAACGATGTCTTATTTCTGTCTCACAACAAGCCCGTGAGGACATGATAGATTGTCACCCCCACCTTACGGCTACAGAAACTGAGGCCCAGAGGTTACAAGACCTAACCCAAAGCTAGCGACAGGGCCAGAATCTGAGCTCACATCTTTGATACCAAGTTCTGTGTTCCTCCTACTAGGCCACACAGGCACTGGAGTGAAGGTAGGCAAGACTTGGAGTCAGAAGCCCTGGGTCAGGTCCCCTCCCCATCGCTGGCCAGCTGATGTCTCTGAACCTCAGTTTCTTCATCTGCAAAATGGACATAATACAGCTGATCGATCTCACAGTCGTGCCGAGAGTGCTCGATGATGTGGAGGAGGCAATGGGGCCCAGTGGCCAGAGGGCTGCGGAGTCACAGACCTGGGGTCTCACTAATGAGCACCTGCTGCCCAGGAACCTGGTGGGCCCTGGGATAGAAATATGAGGGTGAAACCCGTCCCATCCTAAAGAAGCTTCCCATTCTATTCATCCTCTAACCTTGGCTGGCCTCTGACTGACCCATAAAATAAGGGTGGGGTCAACTAAATTACCTCTAGGCTCCCTTCCAATGTTAATCTATGGCCCTGTGAAACAAACAGCTATATTACCACCAAGTAACAGGCATTTAGGTGGCACAGTGGACAGAGCACCAGGCCTGCAGTCAGGAAGACCCAAGTTCAAATCCTGCCTCAGACACCGACTAGCTGGGTGACCCTGGGCAAGTCACTTCACCCCAGTTGCCTCAGCTGTAAAATGTACTGGAGAAGGAAATGGCAAACCACTCTAGTATCTCTGCCAAGAAAACCCCAATGGGGTCAGGAAGAGTGGGACGCCACTGACATGACTCAATAAGACCTAAGGCAAGTCATTGAACCTCTCTCAGCCTCAGTTTCTTCACATGCTAAATGGGGCCTCATTCATCACCTTCTGACTCATGACATCGAATAAAGGCTTGGCCCTACCAGGGCTCAGTAAATGTTTGCTAAAGGCAGAGGGGAGGGTGGGGACCACTCCAGGAAACAAACACACACAGACACACAGACACACAGACACACAGACACACAGACATACAGACATGCTCACGCTCGCTCTCACGCTCTCGCTCTCGCCCTCTCCCTCCCTCTATCTCTCCCTCTCCCTCCCTCCCTCCCTCCCTCTGTCTGCATCCCTCTCCTCTCCTTTCCTTTAGTTGTAAAGACACAAGCTTGGTGCTGATGGCAAGATCTTTTCTGACCCCAGGGCCAAGTTCTATTTTAATTTGCAGAGAACCTTATCTCGGCAGAGCAGGGACAGGGGCTGCTCTGCTGAGGGGGGTCTCTGGGTGGGCATCATCTCCAAAGAAGACGGGCAGCTCTACACATCCATCTGTGGAGCCCACACCAGGTGGCCGAGTTCTCTCGGGAGACATCTTTTTCTCTGTCCTGAGGGAAGGTCCCCCTCCAACATCTCGAGCTGGGCATGAGGATGCCACCGACAGCTGGGATGCAGGATGTACCTGCGGCCTCCTCCTATACAAAGTGAGCTCCCTGAGGGGAGGGGCCGTTTTTGATCATCTGGCATATAGCAGGACATTAATAAATGTAGAAAAGCATGCTGGACAAAGAATTAGGAGGCCCCTAAGTCTTAGTGTTAACTAGGCAAGTCATTTCAGCTGGAGAGGGCCCACTTTCCTTTTCTGTAAAATCAAGGAGTTGGGAAGGGCAAACCACATGTTCTCCATGATCCCTCCCAGTTCTCACATTCCCTATTCCAAGGTTTCTCCCTGCTCTGACATCTTGGGTTCTAAGGCCCTCCCAGCTCTGACATTCTGGGTTCTAAGGGCCCTCCCTGCTCTAATACTCTGGGTTCTAGGGTTCCTCCCAGCTCTGACGTTCTATGTTCTAAGGGCCCTCCCAGCTCTGACATTCTGTGTTCTAAGGCCCTCTCTACCCTGACACTCTGGGTTCTAAGGGCCCTCCCTACTCTAACACTCTGGGTTCTAAGACCCTTCTCAGCTCTAAAGTTCTGAGTTCTATGGACTGTGACAGTCTGTGTTCTAAGGGCCCTCCTGGCTCTAACAGTCTCTGTTCTAAGGCCCCTTCTGGCTCTATCTATGTCTGACTTTTCTGCTCATTCAGAAAAGCTGAGTTAGCTAAGGTCCTTCTCAGAAGGAAAACAGCCAAACCAAAAGACCCTGCTTAACTGGACTGAGATGGTGAGAGGCCCCATTGCCACTCCTATCCCATGCTGCCCAAGGATAGGGGAGGGAGGAGGAGGGTTCATAGATCTAATCAATCCTGCAAAGTCCTCCAAGTGCAGAAGCAATGAAATTGATGAGGCTGATTTCAGGGGGGGAAATGCACAAACTGCATCCAGTTTCAGAATAAGCCAGTGTAGACTGTGCTGTTAAAAAAGAGAAAGGGACCATCCAGGCCCCAGACGGCAGGCAGACCCTTAGCCAGTACTGGGCTGGCATCTGTTTTCTTTTCTTTTTTTTTTTTTGGTGAGGCAATTGGGGTTAAATGACTTGCCCAGGGTCACACAGCTAGTAAGTGTCAAGTATTTGAGGCCAGATTTGAACTCAGGTCCTCCTGAATCTAGGGCCAGTGCTCTATCCACTGTGCCACCTAGATGCCCCTGGCATCTGTTTTCCTCCATGCTCTCATTCTTGCTGGGATGTCTTTCTGCCCTCATCTGCTGAAGTCTGGCCTATCAGGGTAGGGCCTACCCCTCCTCCCACCTATCAAGCCATGAACTCCTTGGGGCAGGAACTGTTTTCTGCCTTTCTCTGGAGTCCCAGCCCAGGGCCTGACACATAGTAGGTGCTTACTGCAGGCTTGCTAATTATTTACTGAATTGAGCCACTCACTCCTACCTTTCCCTTCCTCTTAGTCAAGCTACAAACTCTCCCATCCCAAGAAGGAGCAAAGCTTCTGGGAAACCTGCTCCTGCTCCCTTCCTCTTCTCCCTCCCACCTGCAACCCATCCCCAGGCCCCAAGCTCGGCCAGCTGCACACGACAGGACGGGAGGATGAGGGTAACAAAGGGGATTAATGAGCTGGTATTTTTAAATCTGAGCCAGCAGAATCTCAGAAGCTAAGCAATTGGCCACTGGTGACTCAGCTCGGAGACAGAAACGTGAAAGAGACGTGCCAAGGCCCCATCCCAGAACTGCCAGGCATCACAAGGCAGAGGGAGATTGAGGAGAAAAGGGAGGGAGATGGAGAAGGGAGAGGAGGAAGGAAGGAAGGGGGAGGGAGGGGGGAGAGAGGAGGGAGGAGGAGGGGAGGGGAAGAGAAAAGGGAGGGGGATGGAGAGAGGAGGGGGAGGGGAGGGGGGAGAACAGGGACAGCCCCAAATGGTGGGAAAGGCTGATCGAGGAAGCAGGGATCTGCCTGGGATTGCTGCTCCACCTTGGTTTCCCCCTGGGGGCCTCAATTTCCCCATCTGTAAAACGAGAGGGTAAGACTAGCTGACCTTGAAGTCCCCCCTAGCTATAAATCTATGATTCTTATCTGGGTTATGGCAAAACAGGGGGGGCGGAATCTTCATTTTCACTAGCCTCTAACAGAAATGTATAGCATTTGAGTCAATTATGAATTTTTTAAACCACATTGTTTCAAGAAGGGGTCCGTAGATCTCAAGATTTTGCCCCAAAGGTCCAGGACACATGAAGGTTTGAGATCTCCTGCTTTAAAGGTTCTGCAAAGCTCTGAGCCTTGTAACAAGCCTGGAAGGCAGGTGCCACGATCATGCCCATTTTACACTTGAGCATACCAGGGAGGTCTTAGTAGGACCCAGGGTCCCCAAGGACAGCCAGCACCATGAATCAAACCCAGATCTTTCTGGCTCATCTTGGGCTCTCCTCACCGAGTGAAGCCAACCAAGCAAAACACGTTTATTAAGCACCTACTAGGTGCCAGGTGTGGTTTTTAAAATGATTAGGCTAGGAGCAGCTAGGTGGCACAGTGGATAAAGTACCGGCCCTGGATTCAGGAGTTCCTGAGTTCAAATCCGGCCTCAGACACTTGACACTTACTAGCTGTGTGACCTTGGGCAAGTCACTTAACCCCCATTGCCCCGGAAGAAAAAAAAAGAAAAAAAATGATTAGGCTGAAGGTGTATTTTCTCCATTAATTGCTATCGCTACTCCTGTGTTTTATAAATTTAATTGCTATTAATTGCTACTGCACCAGTTTGGGCCATAAGCATTTATTATTAATTAATATTATATATACCAGTAAAGAATTGACTGTGTGGCAGAAAGCAGGAACAGGACGTGGTCTCAAGGAGAGTTCAGAAGATCTACAAAACCTACATTGTCCTAAGAGGAAGAGCGCACGCACATCAAGAGAACAAGGCCCTGGCGCGGCCAAGGGTTTTATCCTCTTTTGATAGAGACGGATCATTATACATTGATCAGAGCTAATTGGTTAGCATGGAATTCCATTGGTTGACATGACTTCAGGGTGATCTATATTAAAATGAACTCTACAGATAACCCTCACTCCAGTCCATTATCTAGGTGTGGTCCTTCACAGAGCCAGACAAAAGAATCTGTCTCCATTTCTTTCGTTCCCTTGGTCTTGTCCCAGAAAAGATTTGCTGAAGTTCCTCAAGAACTTTCTGGAGTAGGGGGGAGAAAGGACTGACACTGCTCTCCGGGTCCCCCAAGAAATTCATTATGAATCATTATTTTCTCATGCAGGTACTGGAGATACAAATACAAAAATGAAATGGTTCCTAACTTCCAGGAGCTTGAGTTCAAAGAGGGAGGGAGAGGGTTTGGGCCAGATCAGTTTCCCAAAATAAGCTGAGGCTAATCACAGCTGACCTTTCTGTAAGGTTCTGAGGTCTGCTAAGCACTTCCCATTTTACAGATGAGGAGACTGAGGCAGAGAGAAGTTAGGGGTCACCCAGCTAATGTCTGAGGTGGGATTTGAACTCAGGTCTTCTGACTCCAGGACCAGCGCTCTACCCACTGCGCCAGTTAATTTGGCCAGGGTCCTTTTGAGACTGAACTGCACTGCTGGAATTCTAATGCCGGTCCTGCAGTGGGATGTCCTCTTCACAGGGCACCTACTCAAGGTTTCCCAGGAGGCACCTTGGGAAGGGTCTCAAAGCAGCACAGTGGCAAAGAGGCCTGGGTTCAAGTCCTACCCCTGCCTGTGACTCAAGACCAGACTCAGACCAGTCACTTTTCCTGGGTCTCCGCCCCTCCTGCCATAGGATAAAGAGTGTTGGGGCTGGGGGGCCTCTCTGGGCCCTTCTGCTCAGCTGCTGTGTGGGGGACTGCGGGCAGAGCTAGCCTCTGAGCCCCGGGGAAGGCCTTTCTCCCTGCCGGGTGAACAGCCAAGGGCAGGAACACCATCGCTTGAGGACCCACACATTGGAGATGGCCCTGAGACCTACCCAGGAAGCCGCTCCAGGGGGGCTCACCCTCAGCACTTTGGAGCCATCATCCTCTCTGCCTCACGAGGTTCTAGGTCCATCATCACCCGGCTCTACACAGGAGGAGATAGAGGAATACCCAGGCCTCTCCTGACCCTCAGTGTGCTTTACCACCCACAATGCCCCTCCCACCAGGGCTCTGTAGTGGGCCTTAGATACTGGGTGCTTGGCAAGGGTAAGCAACAGACAGAACATGGGGGGAAGGGGGGAAAGCGGGGAGGGCTGGGTTTGGTCCTAGCTCAGCACCTGACGCAGTGTGTAGGTTTGAGCCTCATTTTCTCCCTCTGTATAATGAAGACAGACTAGTCTAAGGCTCCTGGCATCTCTGCCATTCCATGTTCTAAGGCCCTCCCAGCTCTGCTATTCCATAACTCTGGGGTTCTAGAGGACTGAGCACAGACTTAGCAAGAGAAGCAAGGGTGGGGAGAGCCGGCCATCCCACAGGCAGAACACTGTTGTGAAATCAACGTCCTCCCTGGCAGAGGCCACCTGCCTGACTTCACCCTGACTCAGGGCAGTGTGGTGATTTCCTGGACCTGGGCCTTCATTCACACGGGGCACTCTCCAGGAAGAAACTTCCTGTGCCTGGGAAGGTTGGCATCTGCTCTGCAGCTTAGTCTTGGAGAGTTTCTGCCCAGGGCATGGGTCACCAGGCATCGTGTCAGGGCAGACCCTGAGGCCTCCCTGACCCCACTCGCGCCCAGTGCATAGGACCTCATGCCTGGGTCCTCTGCACATTCACATCCGTGTTCTTTCTCTCCTGCCATGAGGAAGGGGCTAGGCCTATACCCTCAGACCCGGGGACTCATCTCCAAGGGCAGGACTTCTGTGCTGGCCCTTCCTCAAACCAAGGACAGGAGCCGTCTTCCCCTGCCCACCTCCAGCCTGGGGTCCCCCTGAGGACAGAGACTAGACTGTCATCTATTTCTCTAGAAGATGCATGGAATGACATCCAGGGCTGACAAGGAATGGAGGCCAGTGGAGGGCGGTGCACAGACCAAAACCAAGGGACCCCAACTTCCCCCCTCCCCCCTCCCCACAGGCTTTGAGGGGCGCTGGGTCTCCCACTAACCATTTTCCGCTTGGAGCAGAGAAACGCGTGGCACTCCAGGCTCTCACTGTGCTGGTTCTGGGCGATGTAGGCAAAAACCTTGTCGTGCATCTTGTCTGCCGTGCAGTAGGATATTCTGGAGGTTGGGACCAAAGGCACAGGGTTAGGAGCCCAACCAGGACCCTCCCTCAGGCAGGCCCACACCCCCAGGGTTAGGAGGGGTGGCCGCTTGGATTTTCTGGGGGAGCCAGGGAGAGCTCTGCCTGCTAAGGCTGGAAGGGTGGGGTCATCTGATCCATCCCCCTGCTCCCAAGCAGGGTGGAAGGCCTGACTTCCCATCCTGCCTCTGCCACCTGCTGGCTGTGTGACCTTGGACAAGTCACTTAACCCTTGAAACTTTAACTCTCTAATTTTCACAAGAGGAAAAGGGATTTTTTCACTGTCTGCCTCCCAGGGCAGTTATGAAGAAGGAACTTTGTAACCTAAAGCACTACAGAGATATGAGTTATTATTATCAACTCAGGGGGTTTCAGAGTCAGAAGGGGCTTCGGAAGGCACAGTAATGGCAGACACACCCTCACTTTTGGGGCTACTAGAACAGGTCAGGGAGCGGAGAGCTGGATTGTTAATCAGAGGGCCTGAGCACTGGCCAGCTTTGCAGCCCAGACAGGAAGAGCTAGATAGGGGGGCACAGTATGAGAAGGGAATAGAAAGGGAGGGTGATGCCAACTTGTGGAGGGCCTCCATGAGCAAGCACAAGAGTCTGACCTTTACTCAGCAGGTAATGGGGAGCCACAGACTATCTTTAAGCAGAGGAGCGACAGCACTAGATCTACTCATAAGGAAATTAAGACTGGCAGCTGTGCCTGAAGGAAAGACATGTGAGGTGGGGAGAGCTACTGGGGGCCACTGCAATAGCCCAGGCAGGTGGCAAGGCTCATCTGCCTTACCCTGGGGGGCTGCAGATCCCAGTGTAGTCAATGGCCAAGGCAGCCTTGGCCCCTTCCCAGCCCCCCCCCCCCAGCTCCTACAGCAATCAGAACACCCAGGCCCTCACTCTCAATTCTATGCTTGATTTCTCCTACACACTAATAAAGCCCCAAAGCATTAATATGTATTTCTGCAAACTGTAGAGTGCTTTATAAATGCCAGGTATTGTCATTATTTAATAACGATTCTCAGACAGTGTCCTACACAACTCTGCATCCTCCCGGGCCTTACTTACCCAGAGCAGAGACTATGGCTGGGCTACAAGGGCAAGGGAAGTGCTGGACTCAGGAGGCCAGCATGTGAGCCCTACTGCTGGCACTGGCCAGCCACTGGGCCCCAGGGGGTGGGAGGGGGGAAGAAAAACTTCTCTGTATGCCTCTGGACAATGGGGATAATCACGTGTTCTGCCTGCCTGGCAGGGCTGTTGGGAGAAAGCCCTTTTTACAAAAGGGCTTAACATGCTGGAAGAGAAATGGGAGCCTTGAGATAGCCTCAAAGGATGACCAGCACCACAGCCCCATGGCAGATCCCTGATCAATATCTGCTGAAGCTAAGTCACAGGGAGTGATGACAGAGACTGTCAGAGCTGGGAGGGCTCTTAGAACATGGAATGTCAGGGCTGGGAGGGCCCTTAGAACATGGAATGTCAGAGCTGGGAGGGCCCTTAGAACACAGGATGTCAGGGGAGGGAGGGCCCTTAGAATAGTGTCAGAGCTGGAAAGGCCCTTAAAACACAAATTGGCAGAAATGGGAGTGCCCTTAGACATGGAATGACAGAACTGTGAAGGGCACCAAACTTCCATTTTCAGATGAGTAAACTGAGGATCACAGAAGAGAAAAGGCTTGTTGAAAGAAAGGAAAGGTATGAAAAGGTTTTCATCCCCTCCAAAAACAAAAAAATCGTGTGTGTGTGTGTGTGTGTGTGTGTGTGTGTGTGTGTGTGTGTGTGTGTGAGAGAGAGAGAGAGAGAGAGAGAGAGAGAGAGAGAGAGAGAGAGAGAGAGAGAGAGAGAGAGAGAGAGAAGAGGCTGAGGAGAGGAGGGCAGTTACTACCACCTTCTCTCTGGCTTCCTCCCCCAGGGTGGCCTGTGCCTAGGCTCACCCTGCATGGCTCCTGCCACATCCTGCCCTATTGTGTCATCACACAAGCTTAGGCAGGAACTGTCTTCCAGGTCTCAATGACTCCATCCCGATCTGGAGGGGAGCCAGCAGGCTTCAAAAAAGGAGCTGAAGCCAGGGTCCCTCCTCCCCACACCCTCAGTCTCAGGCCATTATTCACTGATTGATGGGAGCTGTCCAGGCTTCGAGGGGAGCTAGAGTTCAAACCCGGCCTCAGGCACTTCCTGTGTGACCCTGGGCAAGTCACTTTACCCCATTTGCCTCATTTTCCTCATCTGTCAAATGAGCTGGAGAAGGAAATGGCCAACCCCTGCTATATCTCTGCCAAGAAAGCCCCTAAAGGGGTCACAAGGAGTCAGGACAGAAAAACAATAACAGCTTTAGTGAGAACGAGTTACCACATCCTTCCAGCGGCTCTGTGAGGCAGGCAGGGTAAGGCTTCTCAGCCCAGAGGGGCAGCTGCCTGCCCAGAGCCACCTGGTGAATAAGTAACAGGGCCTTCAGCTCCCGAGCTGGAAGGGGCCTAAGGGGCCGGCTGGCCCCACTGCCTCATTGTACAGAGGAGGGTGATACGACCGGCCCAGGGTCACACAGGGAGGAGGAAGCAGAGGGGCTTTGGAACCCAGGTTCTCTGCCACCAAATCCACCACTTTCCCCTGTCTCGGGCCCCGCCCATACCTCCCAGGGTTCTAGGCCCTAGCCTGGGAGCTCTCCCGAGGAAGAGGCTTCATCCTTCCTGCCTCCCGTGCAGGACCGGAGCAGCAGAAAGGGGTGCGACCCACAATTCTGGATCAGCAGAGTGCCGCCGGACAGCTCCTATGAGTGATCAGAAAGGGGCCCACAGATGGTGCAGCCGAGGGTACTGGCTGCACAAGGCCTTCACTTCTCCTTCCCTTGGCAGGCCTCAGTCTCCTTATCTGTAAAAGAGAGCTCATGGGGGCAGCTAGATGGCGCAGTGGATAGAGCACCGGCCCTGGATTCAGGAGGACCTGAGTTCAAATTCGGCCTCAAACACTTAACACTTACTAGCTGTGTGACCCTGGGCAAGTCACTTAACCCCCATTGCCTCACTAAAAAAAAAAAAAAAAGAGAGAGCTCATGGACCTCCCACGCTCCAGCTCCCGGTCACACATGGACTCTCTGACCACAGAGGTCCCAAAGTGGAGAGCAACGACTCATCATGACAGGGGTGTTGCCAAAGATGCCTCTGCCCATGTGGCTTTGGCACGAGGTCCTAGCTTGAGATATTTGGAAAAGCAAATTCACAGAGCCCCGGCAGATTGAGGACCTTGCCCCCCTCCCCATGCCTTGGTCGCAGGTACCTGAGGACGGGCATTTATGGTGTGTGGGAGGAGGCTAACTACCCTCATCGCCCAACCCACAGAACTGCTGGGAACTCAACAAATGACCATGAAGCCCCTAAGTGCCGGGCACTGCACTGGTCAGCAGGGGGTCCGGAGCAGTCCCTGCCCTCAAAGAGCTTCCATCAGTACCAAAGCTTCAGAACAGGAAGTGACCTCGGAGATCCTCTATGCCGAGGTTTCCTAACCTGTGGGCTGTGGACTTGCAGGACGTGGCTTTTTCTAAATTCTGCTAGCCTAGCCCTATTTCAAGGGCTCTCCTAGGTAATGCTAGGTGCATTTAAAAGCTTTCTTCTGAGAGAGTCCGAGGCTTCTGTCAAGGACACAAAAAAGGGTTAAGAAGCCCCGGTCCGGTCTGAGCCCTTCGGTCCACAAAGGGGGCACCTGAGGCTCCAGAGTTCAGCAACTTCCCTAAGGTGACTCAGGAGGCAGGAAAACGGCCAAGGCAGGATTCGATCTCAGGCCCTCTGCCTCCAAATCCAATAGCGTTTCCACACTGCGCCTTCTCTTACTTAGTAGGATAAGACAACGGAGCAAGAGAGCAATAACAAGGGGTCATCAGGACCGCAGGGCCACTGCCTGAGAGCCAGCCCTGGGAAGGCTAGAGGGGAGCCCTTTGCCACCAGAGGATGCATGTTTTGGTCACTGAAGCACTCAAAGAACAGTCAGTCAGTCAGTCAATAAGCCTTTATTAAGCACCCACCATATGCTATTGATGTAGAGCTAAAAGGGACCTTAAAAGATCAAATGCAGGGACAGCTAGGTGGCGCAGTGGATAGAGCACCAGCCCTGGAGTCAGGAGTACCTGAGTTCAAATCTGGCCTCAGACACTTAACTCAGACACACTAGCTGTGTGACCCTGGGCAAGTCACTTAACCCCAATTGCCTCACTAAAAAAAAAAAAATTTAAAAATTTTTTTAAAAAAAGATCAAATGCAGTCACCTCATTTTACAGATGAGGAAACTGAGGCCAAGAGAAGCTAAGGAATTTGCTCAAGGTCACCTTAGGCACAGAGGGGCTGCTGCAGGCATCAGTCAGTCAACAAACACTTATGAGGCATGCACTATGTGCTAGGCACTGTGCTAGGCCCCGGAGGGAATATTCACACTAATAAAATTAGTAATCATTATGGTATTGAAGCAATGACTTAATGTAGGCATTGAACAGACTAGAAATTGCAGTCCAGAGAAGAGTACTGGCTTTGGGGTCAGGAGATATGAGTTCAGATTCTGCCCTGGCATTTACTACCTGTGTGGCCTTGGGCAAGTCACTCAATCTCTCTGGGCCTCAGTTTCCTCATTTGTAAAATGAGGGCCCTGGCAGGTCCCTTCTGGCTCTAGGTCGATGATCGCATAATTTCTTGGTGGGGGAAACTCTGCCCACTCGTCCCCTTCACACCCTCACCCAAAAGACAAGATGGAGGCGTCTGGAGGCAGGGCCTACCTGTAGATGGAAACGTTCTCAATCAGCTCATTGGTCCCACTGTCATGTAAGATGATGCCCCTTGGGGAGACCTGGAGGGTCACTTTCCGAAGCTTCTTCCCACTAGCTTTAGCCTTAGGGAAAGAAGGACAAGGTTAGCGCAAAGTCTGGCCCAGCAACTTCACCATCTGTGAAGGCCTCCCCACGGCCTCCCCAGGCCTAAAACGGCCCCTCCCCTTCCTGGTGCTGACCCCTGTGGCTGAGCCCTGGATGGACACTCAGACCAATCCTGCCGGAGGAGAAGCAGTGTACAACTACAGGGGCACTAAGGCCCCTGCTCAGCTCTGACATCCTGTGTTCTGTTGTCCTGCAAAGTTCTGACATTCTATGTTCTAAGAACCATCCCATTTCTAACATTCTGTGTTCTAGGGGCTCTCCCACCTCTGACATTCCATGTTCTAAGGGCCCTCCCAGCTCTGACAGTATGTGTTCTAAGCTCCCTCCCAGCCCTGACATCCTGTGTTTTAAGCTCCCTCCCAGCCCTGACATCCTGTGTTCTAAGGCCCTCCAGCTCTGACATTCAGAATTCTAAGGGTCCTCCCAGCTCTGACATCCTGTGTTCTAAGGGCCCTGACATTTGAGAAGTGTGAGCTGAGGGAGATGAATGGAGAAGGGGAGACTTTAGGTTTAAGAAAGAAAAACTGATGGCAGGAGCAGCCCCAATTCTGGAGCAGGATCTCTCCACCTTCATTTCCTCTCCCCTCCTTCTGGAGCTGCTGATCAGGTGGTTGGTTGTTTTTTATGACGGAGTCAAAGGGCAGGCCCAGACCGTGCCAAGGGGGTCAGGCCCTCGGGGATGCCTCTGGAACCCCAAGCCCATCCCTTCAGCACTGTGATTCCCTGCCCTTCCTTACCCAAGGGCCCATATGAGAGTCAGCACAAGAACTGGGAAATATCAAGGCAGAGCTTTGAAAGACGTTTAACAAAAAGGGAAAACTAACCAAGAAGGGCGCTAGCGACCTTGTGGGCACCACACGAGAGTTCAGTCCTGGCCCTGGCCAGGAAAGGGGAACACCCACAGCTTGTGATCCTCAAATACCTAAGCCCCCACTTGGGCCCCGGGGGCTGCCCATTCCCATCCCTGCCCCCCTGCCTGTTATTTGGAGCCTTCCACCAAGAACTTGGGCCCAGGCCCTGGCACACATGGGCAGTCAAGAGAGCAGATCTGGAATCCACAGGGGGCTACCCGTCCAGGTCTGGCCTCTGACTCCACCCCCTCTCCCCGGGGCCCCGGACAACAGCAGGAGCTGCCGCTGCCTGTCTCCCAGAGGGTTTCAGAACAATGCCTTCTTACAGACACGGGCTCACAGACTCAGACTGTTGGAGCTAAAAGAAGCATTTGGTCCAACCCTCATTTTCCAGAGGAGGGAACCAGGGCCCCAGAGATGTGACCTGTCCATTGTGACATTACCAGGGCCTCAGCAGCCCTAGGACCTGAACCCGGGGCTGCCAACTCCAAGGCCAGGATCCCTTCTCACCTCCATACGGAGGGAGTCAAGGACCAGGGACCTGTGCCCAAGGCAAGACAAGATTCCCTCCATTCACACCCCAATCTACCACCCAAGGCAAAGGCCCAACTCCAGTTTATGTCGTCGGCACACTAAGTCAGAGAGGACTCACCGTGGCCACGATGCGCTTCACAGCAGCCGCAGAGAGCTCCTCCCCTTTGGGCTGCTCCACCAGGGTCATGCCCAGATATTTGAGATTGAACAGCATCCCCTCCAGCAGGGTCTCCCTCGTGTCTGTCCAGTTCTCAGGTAACTCTGGTTGAGGAGAAGGGAGAAGGGAACAGAGCAACCGTGACTACCCATGATTCCTATGGTCATATGCCAGGACATCCCCACGAAGGAGGGGATGCTGGGGATGGACAAAGCAACCTCGAGCCCCACGAGTCTCTCAATGACGTCAGAGTGCTCCTCAGATGGGCAAGGGCCAAGTGAGGACTTCTTGGGGGGGGGAGAGACAAGGTAACACACAAGGAGGGCAGGGGGAGTCAGGAGAGTGACAGGGATGGGAGGAGGGGAAAGCTTTATTTCATCAAACTAGACAGAGCATGGCAATGAGGGAACCACACATCCACAGGGACCCTAGCTGTCCCTATCCCCTCTGATCCAGGGAGAGCTGGGGGCTGGATTAGCTAATTTACAGGATGGCAGATGGGGTCAACCAGGTGTGGGATCCCCCAGGATAAGGATTCAAGAGACTTGCAAGTAACTTGCCCAGATTATTAAGCTCCTAAGTATCTTGAAACCAAATTTGAATTCAGGTCTTCCTGACTTCAAGTCTAGGGTGAGTGCTACCCACTTAGAGGGATGGACAGATGGACACACACACACACACACACACACACACACACAGAGGCCCAGACCATCAGCTCTGCCTCCAATGTATCTCAGCCCTGAACCCCAAGCAAATAAAAAGTATTTATAAGGAGGAGCTGGGGCAGCTAGGTGGCACAGTGGATAGAACACCAGCCCTGGAGTCAGGAGGACCTGAGTTCAAATCTGGCCGCAGCCACTTAACTAGCTGTGTGACCCTGGGCAAGTCACTGAACCCCAATTGCCTCACAAAAAAAAAAAGGAAAGAAAAAGAAAAGGAGGAGCTGAGTCCGTCCTATAAGAGGGTTCCCATTTCTGTAGCACATGCTTTAGCACATGCTTTACCACATGCCCCTGCTGCTTTGGGATACCCACCATCTGACAAATGGTGAAACTCAGGTTCCTCCAGGAGGTGGAAGGACTTGTCCAAGGTCACACAGCTGCCACGGCACATTCACACAGAGGTGTCTCAAACCTAAGTGACCCCATGCCCAACTCACTTCCCACTGTACCCCACTGCCTCTTCATATGAGAAACAACTCCCAGACAACTAGAACTTTCCAGAAAAGGGCTGGGCTGTGTGATTAGGCACGGAGCTCCCACTGGTGAATCTATCTGAGCTGGGGTTAGACAAGCACTAATCAGCTCTGATATCGAACAATTCCATGGAAAGCAAAGACAGGCAGCAAGGCCAGGGGCCCCAGTAGGCATGAGGAGGAATGTTTTGGACCTAGCATGGAAGAATAAAATGGTGTTTTCATTCATGCCCGACCTTCTTCCATGTTAGGAACCCACATTTCCCCCCTCCCCCCGGAAAAGCAGCTCAGAATGGTTTGGTCAGAGGCCGAGAGGCAACATCAGGGAGCTCTCTGGGGAGATGAGCGAAGCTGGGGGAAGAACAGGCCAGCCGGGGTCCTCGGGGGGCTAGAGGCAGAGGGCAGCCTGGAGGGTCGCCAGGGCAGGAGAGCTTATGAAAGGCAGCTCCCTGAGAAGAGCTATAGGAGCCGCAGCAGCAGGAGACCTCACGGCCCCAGCGCCCTCTCTGTGGGGCCCTGGGCGTTCAGTAAGGACCTGTTATGTTCTAGACACTGTGCTAAGTGCCAGGGGGAAAACCCACCCAACAACGAAAAGCCCCAAACACCTGTTTCATTGTGAACACCACGTTTTAGGGAAGACAATGAACAAACTGGAACTGGTCCAAAGGAAAAGAGTGAGACATGGGGAGACCACATTATATGAGAATCAAAGGAAGTGGAGCCGTGTGGCCTGAAGGATCAGTCAATCAACCAACCAGCATTTATTAGGCACATACTGCATCCCAGGCAAGCGCTAGGCACTGAGGCTTCAGAGGACTTCCATTGGAATGAGGGACCCAGTAAGTCCCAAAGAAGTCCAGAGGGCACAAAGAGAAATAAATTACACACAAAGTACTTCACCACAAGGTGGGAGGGAGGGAGGGAAGGCCCTAGCAGCTGGAGGACTCAGACAAAAGCTGCCTGCAGAAGATGGCACTTGGGCGGCATTTTACAGGCAGAGCCAAGGAGAAGAGATATTCCCAGCATGGAGATGGGAAACGAGCGTCCTGTGTTAAGAACAGAGGAGGCCGGTTTGGCCGGATCACGGAGCAGTAAGAATGGGCCCAGACTGCACAGGGCTTCTAAACGCTACCTAAAGAAAGATCAGGGAGAGCAGAATCACTGTCTTCAAGTATGGAAGAAGGATTAGATGTGGTTGGGCCGGCCCCAAAGAGCACAACTAGGAACAATGAAGGGAAGTTACAGTGGTCGTTAAGGGAAAACATCTTGACAATCAGAGCTATCCAGAAGAAGGATGGGCGGCCTCCGGAGGTGGGGGGCACCCCTTGATGGGTATCTGCAGGCAGAGCTGAGGAGGAATTTCCATCAGGGATGCTGGAGGAGGAGTTCCTGCTCAGAGAGAGAATAGGCTAAACCACTTGGGACTCAAGGTTAACGGTGGCCTCAGCCAGAGGTTCTGAGGGAAGCCCCTGGATAGTAGTGGCAGGAAGTAAATGCAGCCAGATATGGTCAGGAGCTCCGGGCTTGAATTTCTGGGGTCACTGTTTGAAACACATGCCCTGGTCACACAGTAGAGAACAGTGGACAGGGCCCAGGGAAGCCTGAGTTTGAGTCCCACCTTATCCACTTCCTAGCTCTGTGACTTCGGCCAAGCCCCCACCTCAGCAGCCTCCTACAGAGAGGGGACTCTGATGCCCTGCCGATCTCATGAGGGAGGCAGAGGGGAGAGGAAGAAGAAAGCCCTTTGCCAGGTGTGAGGCCCAAGTCAGATATAAAGGCCTCCATGTGCAACCAAATGTACATGGGAGCACTTTTCAGAAAAGCAAAGCAAAGCCAACAATGCTGAATGCAGAGAAGTACGGGAAGAGTTACACGAACGGATACAAAACAAACACCAGACACAATGACTATGACAAAACTACGACAAAAACAGAATTAAAATAACAAACCTGTGACTTCTCTTGCAGAGGTGGAGGAGTGTGAGAAGTACTACCTATACCCAGTGACTCAGCTGACACTTCTGGTCTTGCTGATCTGCCTTTTTTCCTCTATCCTATTCTTTGTTATGAAGAGGGCTCTCTGAATAGTGAAGCAGGTTTCATGGGTTCACAGCTTTAGAGCTAAGGAGCAGATCAGACCTAGACCCAGAAGGGACCTTAGCGGTCAGCTAGTCCAGCTCTGTCATTTTACAGATGAGCGAACCGACGCCCATAGGGGTTAAGTGACTTCCCCAAGGTCACCCAGGTAGGTGCTAAGTGTCAGAGGCAGGAATTGGAAACAGATTTTTCTAACTCCAAACCTGTCACTTATTCTATCACTTATTTAAAAATTAAGCAACAAAAAATGATCAATAATATATTTTGTTAACAGAAGGTAGTGCCGTTCTATGAAGGTGAACTCCAATTGTTGCTGTTATTTATTTATCCCGCATCCTAAGTTGGCTGGCCTAGCCACAGAAAGGATCCACTTGGAGCTCCATGTCCCAGAAGGAAGGCTGCCGGAGGCCGATGGCCTGCTGAAGACTGAATTTCAGTTCTGGGGCACTGTCCTATGGCCCTGACTGGGAGCAGCCGCTCTCGCCCCATTGGGACAAGGCTGTGCAGTGAGGCTGCCTCCTCAGAGGGCTGTTCTCACTCGCTGCCTGTCTGGCAGACAGGAAAGTCAAACAGGCAGCTGGGACAGGGCGTCTCCGGCAAAGCTCAGGCAGGTCCTATGGGCTTTGCTAACCACAAGCCACAACAGGCTGTGGCACTTTCATATAATTAACCCTCTGAAGGCTGTACCAGAAGATACTGTGGCTTCAGGCTGTCTCTACCCTCCACTTCCTTGGAAATGAGATGGAGAGAAATAGATAAAAACATTAGGGGGAAAGCGCTTTCTGCCCTCTGTCCTTCTGCCTTCTTCTCTCCCTGTTCTCAAGGGAATATTAGAACCTGGATGGTAGAATGAGGAGGGGTCTTCAAGGATGCCTGCTCAACCCCCTCATTTCACAGGTGAAGACACCAAGCTCTGGGAAGAGGGATCTGCCCAAAAGCTAGTCTGGAATGACCTACTGCTTGGGTGGGCCTCGAACCTCATCAGGCAGCAAACGCAGACCAGAACACGGCCCTCAGCGTGGCCCAGAACCACGCCACCCACCTCTTAACAGAGAGGTGATGGACTCATGATGAAAAATGAGGCCCGTGCAGCCAACCCAGGAACTGGTTCTGCTTGACGATGCCTATGTGCTACCAAAGTTTTGTTTTCCTTTTCTTTTTTCCCAATGAGGTGGGGGAAGAACATAAAATGTTTATTGAAAAAAAATTTAATTTTTAAATAGAGAAGAAAACCCACCAGCTAGCTTAAGCAATCAGAAGACTTTAGTGGAAAGCCCATTGTTGACACTTAAGTATGTGATTGTGGGCAACCTCCTGAGACCTCAGTTCCCTCATCTGTTCAAGTCAGGGGATTGGACGAGACAGCCTCAGCTCCATAGCGAGGATTCCCTTCGTCTCTGACAACAATCTCTCCAACTACAAGCATGACTTCCTATTTCCTTCCCAAGGACCAGCTCCCCGGGGAGGGATGTCATATTCTCCAGCCCTCACCTTCCGGCCACTGCCAACACTCGGATCTCAGGACTTTCAGGCCTGAACGATACTGCACTATGCCTCCTACAGTCTTGCTGTCTCCTCATCTTCCCCTAGGACACACGCTGTGTTTCCAACGCTCTCCTGGACCCTCTCCAATGTAGTTTCCGTTCTCTCCGATCCATGGCAACAGGCGCTTGCCAAGGTCGCCCGATGACCTCCTGGGTCTCAAAACATTTGCCACTCCCCTCTGACTTCTGGATGCTTGGCATTCAGCAAAGCTAAATTCCTCCAACTGGCCAGACTTCCTCCTTCCCAAATGAAAAATCTGAAACCCCTCCTTGGAAAAGAAGACTTCCTGGAATTAGCGGGAACAATATTATCGGCACCAGGACCTATTGTGCTCAGAGCCACTGATTCTCCCGCCTCCTCTGCCGTGGGGAAGGGATCACAGAATCTGATTGGGAAGAGACCCCAGAGGCTGTCCAGTACAAACAGGCCCAGCCCAAAGGCCGATACACCAAACAATCTAACACAGTCAAGGGAGCGCACCCCACCCTTGCCTGGGAGAAGAACCTACCTCTTCTTAAGACACTCTATTCCACTTCCACTCGGCTAAAATTGTTAGATTTCTGCTTTATGGTGAATCCAGCTGTGTTTTCTCATGCTGCCACACACCGCTCAGTTCTGCCCTAGAACAAAACTAGTGCTTCCAAGCCTTCTAACTGCAGGAGTCCCCCAGGGCTCTGACCAGGGTCCCCATCTCTTCTCGCTCTATTCTATCTCACTTGGTGATCTTCTCAGCTCCCAGGAGCTCAATTATGCTCTCAGATCTATAAAGCCAGTCTGGGTCTCTCTCCTGGGCTACCGTAATGCATTTCCAACAAATCCTAGACACCTGAAATGGGTGTCTGGGAAGCATCTCAAACTCAACATGGACAAACAGACTTCACCATTTCATCTCCCCAATCCCCACCTCCAAACCTTCCCTTTGCTGTCCAGGGCACCAAGAGGTAAAAATGACTGGCCCAGGATTCCACGGCTGGAATGTGGCTGAGGCAACACTTACTTGAACCCTGGTCTTCAAGACTCCAAGGTCAAGCCTCTATCTACTGCGTCATGTGGCCTCTCTCTACCTTTATGTCACCTGCAACTGTGCCTATGGAAAAATCGTGGCAGAGGAGAAGGAAGAGGGAAGATTTCTGACCCAGGGTCAGTGTGGTATCACTAAGGGGCATGGGGGCTCTGGTGGGAGAGGGAGTTGGGGAGCCCAGCTGGGAAGGAAGAAGAACTCGGGAGAGGCGAAATGGGCCACAACACCACCGCGAATGAGAGGCAAGAATGCTGCAGGGTGAGAGGGCCTCCAAGACTCCTCCCAGCTCTGACATTCTGGGGTCTCAGATCCCTCTTAACTTCCACATTTTGCGTTCTAAGTGGTCCCCTGAGCTCTGACACCCCACGTTCTAAGGCCCACCCAGCTGCCAACTCTGGTCATTTATGTTCCAGGATTCCTCCATGCCCTGATACTATAGATTCTAAGGTCTGACAGTTTTTGTTCTAGGGTTCTTAGTACATCCCAATCCTATGGACAACCGAGATTCTAATTCTACAATGTGTAAAGAATTGTTATTTGAGGTTTTTATGCCTCGGCGAGCACTGGCCTGGGGCTTCGCAAACCGCAAGGTGCTCCACCCACTGGTTGTAGCCCTTGCCAGGGCTCTGGCACCTCACGTCATCATGGGCCTGGCAAAATTATAATGATTGGAAGCCTAGTGAGGGCAGTCATGTGACTGTCAGAGCGGCCATCCCATTGGCTGGGACTGTGTAGGGTATTTCCAGCTTCCACCTAGAATGCCCAATTCTCCTCCCCCAAACCTAGAAACACCCCAAACAGCCCCAGCCAATGGGATGGCCGCTCTGACAGTCACATGACCGCCCTCACTAGGCTTCCAATCATTATAATTTTGCCAGGCCCATGTAGGCTCGCGAGTGGTGATGACGTGAGGTGCCAGAGCCCTGGCAAGGGCTACAACCAGTGGGTGGAGCACAGTGCGGTTTGCAGAGCCCCAGGCCAGTGCGCACCGAGGCATAAAAACCTCAAATAACAATTAATTCTTTACAAATGGCTATCAGTCACAAAGGGTACGTACCCGATCACAGATTTCAAACCAGAAGGAACCTCAGAGAACATTTAGTCTGTACCAATTTTTTACAGAAGGGATCCCAAGAGTCCTCTGGACCAACCAGGTGGTGACCAAGCAGGTGGAGGGGTCCAACCCCAAGGGGATTATGAATCAGATTAACAGGAGCTCTCCCTGCAGCCCAGGCCCCACCTGTCCCTCCTCCCTCCTCCACAGAGCCCCAGCACAAGCCTGCTTTCCTCTTGCCTTCTTTTCCTCCTTCCAACACATACACACACGCACACGCTCGCACATGCTCGCTCTCTGACTCCAGCCCTATGCTTCTTTTCAAGGTCCACACCAAGGCCTTAAAAGCCAGAGAGACATCACAGAGCTGAGAGAGAACTTGGAGGTCACCTAATCCAACCCTTTCATTTTACCAATGAGGAAACTGAGGCAGATAGAGGCTAAGTGGTTGTCCGAGGTCGCCCAAGCTAAGCATCAGAGGAAAGGTGTGAGTCTGGTGCAAGTGTCCTCCCTGCTGTACAAATACCAGGCTACCCAGGCCTCCCTCCACTTCTCTGCTTCACGCTGGGCTCTATCACTGAGAGCCCCTCACGTCATCTACTTTCCCCTAAGCTGAGGGTTTCTAAAATCCTCCCGGCAATGCCCTGATTCCATATCCCAGAGGGGCTCTTTGGAGCCCAGAGAATGCCAGGCCCAAGACCAAGCCCCCATTGCAGGGGCCTGTTTTTAGGGACATCTGTCAGGAGCCACAGTGCCACTTTAACATGGCCATTCACAGATGACCTGCTGCTGGAGCTAAATGAGGACAGAGCACATGCTCCAGCTAACTTGTTGCCTCCAGTTGGTGCACAGGCAGATGTTAATGAGAGCTGTCCATTGTCATTATCATCCGATGCCATGCAAGATTTGGAGAGGCCCTGGGGGGAGGGGAGGATCATCCACTTAAAGGAGAAGCCCTCATTCTGGGGGGATTCCTGCAAAGGCAACTGACAGGGACAGTGGGCCACCTATGGGACCTAGGTACCTGGACCCTGCCTCTTCCCATCCAAGAAGCTAGCATATTCACAGGATGTCAGAGCTGGGAGGGCCCTTAGAACATAGGATGTCAGGGCTGGGAGGGCCCTGAGAACATGGAATGTCACAGGTGGGAGGGACCTTAGTCAGAGCTGGGAGAGCCCTTAGAACCCAGGATGTCAGGGCTAGGAGGGCCCTTAGAATACAGGATGTCAGAGCTGGGAGGGCCCTTAGAACACACAGGATGTCAAAGCTGGGAAGGATGTTAGAAATCTGTTCTAACTCCCTTGAATCAAGTTCCCAGGGATGTACTGGGCAAGGAAGGGCAGTCCATTAAAGAGAAAAGGCACAGGAATGGGAGTCCAGAGAACAAGGTTATGGACAATGCCACCTCCACCTCTAACCTACAGCAAATAACTTTGTCTTGGGTTCGTCTGTCAGATGGGAGTAATGGCAGCTGTCTGAGGCACCGTGAGAAGAAAATGGGAGAAATGGCAACGTGTTCTCTAATGACCACCAGTGCTCCTGAAGGAGCTCACCCAAAAGGCCAGCTGTCAGCATGCCCTGGCGGGGAGAGTGGCTGAGAAGACCTGGGCCCGGCTGAAGCCTGGCTCTGTCTTGATGCTCTGTGCTTCAATTAGTACCTGTGGGAGCTTGGGCAGGTCACTCCTCTCGGGGCCTCTCAGTTCCCCAGAGCTCCAACAAAGGGAAGCTCTAGCTCCTTATGTGAGGGAGTCTGGGGCTCTGCTCAGGGAGTGAGCAGGGCTGGTGAGTATCCCACCAAAAGCTCCCCACAAGATCCAGTTTAATAGAAGGGGGACAAGTATCTTCCCCTCTTTCCATTCCTCCCCACCAAGCATAGACCCAGGACATCCCAAAGGTTAAAGGTCAAGGTGGTCAGGAACTACAAACAGCTCCCCAGGCAGGCCAATTTAAATTCCCCGGGGAGCAGAAGATGGCAGCAAGAGCAACAGCAGCATAAGGAGAATTCTAACACCTTGAGTCCTGCTGCCAGTTCTAGCTCAAACTATCTGCATGACCTGCCCCTCTCCTCTCTCTGAATCTCAAGGCTTCATATCTATAAAAGGAGCTAGGCTGCCTCTAAGGGCCCTCCCAGCTCTGACATCCTGGGTTCTAAGGGCCCTCCCAGCTCTGACATCCTGGGTTCTAAGGGCCCTCCCAGCTCTGACATCCTGTGTCCTAAGGGCCCTCCCAGCTCTGACATCCTGTGTTCTAAGCCCCACCCCAACTCTAGCATTTCATGTTCTAAGCCCCTTCCTAATTCCGACATCATGCTCTAAATCTGCCCTCCTCCTAGCTCTAATACCCTATTTTCTAATGTCCCTCTCATCTCCAACATTCTCTGTCCTAAGGTTTCCTCCTCAGCTCTGTTATTCTATGTCCTAAGATTTTTCCCAGCAGCGACATTCTCTGTTCCAAGATCCTTTCTCTGACAGTGTCCAGAATCCCTCCCAGCTCTGAAGATCTGAGGCCTAAGATCTCTCCCAGCTCTAACATTTTGTACTCCAAGGGCCCTCCTTTCCCCACCCCCACCCCCCAACCCCAGAGAACTAAGAAGCCTCTCTGAGGATAACTGTGACCTGGGGTCAGATCTAATATTAACTATCTCCCTGGACAAAATGTCAGTGTCCATCCAAAAGCTGACATTTTCCATGTGCCCCTGGGGGTAGGGGCGGGAGACACGTCAGCCACCAGTCCATCCCAGGAGGCAAGAGACTCTATGCCAAACCCTCTTGCAAAGTTCAAGGGGTACAAGCCACAACCGGGATCTTGGTGGCTTCCTCCACAATTTGATTCCACGTAAGCATTTCTCTAAATGCCTCCTATGTTAGTCTAAGAGAAAGCTTAAAATCAGAGGAGTCAAGGCTCTCGTAGAACCTGGAAATCTAGTCATGAAAATCACATTAGTGACAGGCACAAACTAAGCACTGACTTTGATCTGAGGAGGAAGAATGTTATTGTCTTTGTGGGGAGGAAGGAATGACAGGCTTTCTGGAGTAGGTGGCACGTCGGTGCTGACTTTGATGGAGGTAGGAATGCAGGAGAGGAACTGGGAGGAGTAACACCTGAAACTTCTGCACCTCAGGCCCGAGCAAAGAGCTGAGAAAACACAGGACACATTCTGAGGCCAGTCCAGTTTGGGTGGAATGCAGAGGATGTCAAAGAAAACAATTTTAACTAAAAAGAGAGAGTGGCACTAGATGGCAGGCAATTAGGGAGCTATGTAGGATCTTTGAGCATCAGAACAACACAACAATACGTATTAAAGATTAACTTGGCCAAATGAGATGGTGGAGTGATGATGATAATAATGGAGAGAGCACTTAGTAAAGTCATAAGAGCACTGTTTCTTGACTCAAAAGCTCTGGGTTCAAATCCCACTCCTGAGACTCACTGCCTGTGGACTTTGGGGCCAGCCTTTTCCTATCTCTTCCTCTCTGCTTCCTCATGTATAAAATGATGGGGTCAGACTAGATGGCCTCTGAGGTCCCTTCCAGCTCCAGGCCTCTTATCCTAGGATCAGTGGGGAGGTAATACAGGTATCACTAGACCCCCATTTCAGATGGGGAAACTGAGGCTCAGAGTGGGAAAGGTGACTTGCCTAAGATCCTCACAGCTGGTGTCAGGATGGAAATGTGAACTCGGGTCTCAAACCTAGTGCTTCCCTCTATACTGTGCCACTTCTGGAATGGATTAGATGCAGGAGAAGAGGCAGGAAGAACTACTAGGAGACTACTTTCTCAATCTAAGCAAGTGAGATTTCACAGACCCCTCTACCAGGAGAGAAATGTTAGAGGAAGGCAGTGCAATACAGTGGGAAGAGCATCCCAGAGAGAGGATCTAGATCTGGATCCCACCTCTGACACCAAATACCAGAGGGACCCAGGAAAAGCCACTTAACATCCTTGGTTAGCCAACAAGTATTTATTAAGGGCCTACTATGCGCCAGACACGGTGCTAAGTGCGAGAGATACAAAGAGGGGACAGCAGTCCCTGCCCTCGAAGGGCTCATAGTCTAATGATGGAGATAACACAAAAATAACTATGTAGAACCAAGCTGTAATAGAAACAATTGTTGTTGGTGTTTGTCCTTCATTCTCAAAAAGGACCATGACATCAGGGTGATGTCATGACTTGCATTGAAGGGATTTAAGTGAGGCAGGGCTATGCAAGGTCACCAACCTCACTCTTTCCTCCAGAGCATCTGGGTCCAGTGGCAAGATATACATCAGGAGGACTGGAGATGGCCCTGGATGTTTAAGGCAATTGGGGCTAAGTGACTTGCCCAGGGTCACACAGTTAGTATCTGAGGTGAGATTTGAACTCATGTGAACCACAGAGTAGGCATGCTTGGTATTAATATAGTAGGTAACGTGGAGGTATTCAACAGAGGGAAGGCATGATAGAAAATGTTCTCTACATCCAGGAAAAGGACTATGGAGTTTGAATGCAGATCAAAGCATATTATTTTCACTTTTTTTTCCTTTCTCATGATTTTTTCCCTTTTGTTCTGATTCTTCTTTTACGCCACGACTAGTGCGGAAATATGTTTAACAGGATTATACTGTATAACCTATATCAGATTGCTTGCTACCTTAGGGAAGGGAGGGGAAAAATCTGGAACTCAAAAACTTACAAAAATGAAAATGTTGAAAGCTATATTTACATATCATTGGGAAAAAATAAAATATTATTAAGATAGGGAAAAAATAGAGGGAAGGCACAAGTGTTAAGGAGGATCAGGAAAGTCTTCATGTAAAAACCAAGATTTTAACTGGGACTTGAAGGAAGCCGGGGTGGTCAGTAGTCAGAGCTGAGGAGGGAGAGAATTCCAAACATGGGGGGCAGCCAGAGAGACTATCTGGAGCAGAGTGGGGAGGGAGGGGATAATAAGACAGATGGAAAGGGAGGAGAGACACTAGCTTAGGGAGGTTTCTGAACACTAGAGGATTTTGTATTTGGTCCTGGAGGCAATAGGGAGTCACTGAATTTTACTGTGTAGGGGTGGGTCACCCAGAGCTTAGGAAAATCACTTTAGTGTCTGAGTGGAGGATAGACTGGAGTGAGGAGAGACTTGTGGCAAGCAGCCTCACCAGCATCTAGTGCAGCAGGACAGATGTGAGGTGAAGGCCTGCACCTGAGGTGGCAGCATCAGAGGAGAGAAGGGGGGTGTGCTGTTCGCAGGCCCTAGCCCTCATCTGCAAAATGAGGGTTGGAGAATGGACTAGTCTGCCTTCTAAATCAAGATCGATGGTGTTATGAAATAAGCCAGGGCCGGGGCAGCTAGGTGGCACAGTGGATAGAGCACCGGCCCTGGAGTCAGGAGGACCTGAGTTCAAATCCGGCCTCAGACACTTAACACTTACTAGCTGTGTGACCCTGGGCAAGTCAATTAACCCCAATTACCTCACTAAGGAAAAAACAAAAAGAAAGAAGCCAGGGTCTTCTGGGGTTTCTGTCGGCCATGGAGGGAGCACACAGCCATGGAGTTGACCCCCAGACTTCACTCTCACCATACCTGGCTAATTTCCTTCCTTAGCCATCCCCCAACACCTTGAGCTCTTCCTATGTCGTCCTTAGCCAACAAGCATTTATTAAGCTGTTACTACACACAAGGCAGTGTGCCAAGTGCTGAAGATACAAAGCAAGGCCAAAAAAAAAAAAGTCCCTTCCCCCAAAGAGGGGAAATAACTACATACAGTCTTTTAAACCAGGATACAACTTAGTGACCATTCGCCCCCACCCCCAACACAAAGCAAGTCCATAATGAACTCATCAAGGACAAAGATGGGAGGCAGGGAAAAAGAGGACACAGATTCTGCCACTTATGCTGTGTGACCTTGGGCAAGTCACTTTCTCTCTGAGCCTCAGTTTCCTCATCTGTAAAACAAGACGATCCCTAAAGTACCTTTCTCTTCTGAATCTATGGCCCTATAGGTCAGCTGACCTGGACTAGAGTCTGGTCAGGGACACTTACTGGCTCTAGGGCCAAGCCCCTTCATCATCCTTTTAATCCTCATGATCTTCATCTGCAGAATGGGACAAACAAAACTCATACTTCTTAACTTACAGGTCCCAGAGAGGAAAGTCCTTTACATCAAGTTCTCCAAAAAGGGTGGAAAGTTTATAAGTCTGTTGAAGGAATGGACCAAGAAAGCAGTCTCAGTTCTATAGATGAGCTGACCTGTTCATTCGATTGTGAGCTTTTGGGGGGCAAAGCCTGTCTTTTGCCTCTTTTTGAAAACGCTGGGGTTTGAGCACAGTGCCTGGCACATGGTTAGGCCACAATGAATGTTTACCGACTGACTGACTGATCTTTTAACTCAACCATTTCCTCTCCTCCTCAGGTACTGATGTTGTTGTTTCTCCCCCAATGCCCAGGAGAACCAAAGCCCAGGCCAAGAAGCAAATGATTAAAAAGACAATGGGGATAGTCAGGCCAGCTATTTAATAAGCATTTATTGGGCACCTACTATTTTGTAGGCTCTGTGCCAGGAAGACAAAGTCCCAAGCAAAACAGTCTCTATCCTTAAAGGGTTTACATTCTACTGTCCTGGGTACAGGTGGAGCCCAAGTTCTAACCTTGTCACATCACCACCAATAGCTTTAAAAACCATCAATGGCTCCCTCTTGCTTCTAGGATCAACTACAAACTACTGAGTCAGGCATTTAAAATCCTCTACCATCTGGCTCCCCCTTCTACCTTTGCAGACTTGGTTCATGTTACTCCCTTTCACATTCTCTATGGCTGACTTCTCTTCCCCCCACATGACATCTTCTCTCTCTAATGCCTGGAATGCATTCCCTCCTGACCTCCCAGGCTTAGAATGCTCAGCTCAAGCAAAGGAAACTGGGGGGGCAAGTAGTGGCAGAAAAGATGCTGCAGACAGGTCTGATCAAGAAAGGATATGGGAAGCCTGACTTCAGCAGAGGGACAATGAAAGGGGCCTTTCTCCTCTTCCTAACAAGGAGAGTCATCCCAGCGTGGAGGAGGCTGCCTCAGAAGGTGATGGGGTCCCCTTCCCTGGAGGCCTGTAAAGCGTAGGGCTTCTTTGAGGGCATAAATTGGATTAAATGGAGACCGATGTCCTTTCCAGTTCTAAACTTTGGTGATTTCATGACTGCTCTAGTAGAAAGGTGGTGAGCCTCGAGCAGAAGTGGATGGAGCACTTTGGTTGGTTTAACTCTACTTTGTCACAAGGGTGACAGTGTTTTAAAAAGCATCAATTTTAGGGGACAACTAGGTGGCACAGTGGATAAAGCACTAGCCCTGGATTCAGGAGGACCTGAGTTCAAATCCTGCCTCAAACATTTGATACTCACTAGCTGTGTGACCCTGGGCAAGTCACTTAACCCTCGTTGCCCCCCCCCAAAAAATTAAAAAAACAAAAAAGCATAAATTTTAAAAAGAAGAAAGAAGACCACGGGTTCAAGAAAAGAAAAGGGATGGAGGGCAGGGTAGGTCAGGGAGAGAATGTTGGCTCTAAAGTCAAAAGACCCAAGTTCTAAGCCTGGTTCTCTATCTGATCTAGGGGAGCTCAGGAAACTCATTTTTCTGCCCCAGGCCTCAGTTTCCCTGGCCAGGATTGTATAAAGGTCTGTCCCTTGAGCTCTAAGTCTGTGATAATATGACAACCAGAGTGAAGTGGGAGAGAATGAGAAAGGCAAGAGACAGGGAGACAAAGAGAGAGAAGATACACATAGAGGCAATAGAAACAGATAGGCAATTGAGGGACAGAGAGATAGGAAGACAATAGAAACTGATATAGCATGAGAGCAAGCTCTAATTCTGATTAACTGGTGGGGCACTGTGTACTTGGAATCCACAAAATATCAAAAGAATGAGAGGTGTGTGTTAGGGGAATTTACAGAGAGAAGTGGACAAGAATGGCAAAAGCCTGGGAGGAGATAGAGACTGAACCACTGGAAGCAGACTCCTTCATGGACCCCTGTGAGGAGGATCATGCTTAGAGACCCCTTCGTTCCCTCCTGCCCCTCTCCACACACGATTATGCCACAGTTGTTTATTGGATCATACATACAGTTTCAAGACAGATTACATCCAGTCTAATCCCTATGTTTTTTACAAATGAGGAAACTGATTTATCCAGTGGCATGAGGGACAGGGCTGAGACTTGAACCCAAGTTTCTCTCACTCACACACACAAGAGAGAATGATGCCCACTGCCTGTGCCCAACCTCCATTCTCCTATCTAGTCCCTACCCACAAGGTCCCAGCAGGGGACAGGGCACTGCCCACTGGCAGACCAAGGCCAGCCTATACACAAATAGTGGCTTTCCTCCAGAATTCTCAAAAGTTTGTTTGTAAACCTCACCCCCAAAGGTCCCTGGCCTGGGAGCCAAACGGTCCCTACCGGTTGTGGGGTGTAAGGCCAAAGGGCAGATGGTTCAAGAGTCCCAACCTGACCCACCAGCCTGCTCCGGACAGATTTAAGATTCCAGCCTCTTAATCTTCCTCCTAGGCTCCCAGGGTAGTCTGGGAGAGGCTAGGATTACCAAGGCTACTCTGGTCAGGGTAAGAGGCAGGGCTTCTCTCCATCTGTCCTGTAAGCTGTCCCCTTCCCAACTTCTCCAGGAAAAGCAAAACCTCCTCCCGCAGGAGCTGGGGGGCTTGCGGGATGTGCAGCATACGCCCAGGGGAAGGCTGCGCCCCCCACCCCAGCCTACTGAGCCAGGTGGAGCCAAGGAGAAAGATGGTGCTGCGCCCTGGCATCTCCGAGGGCCGGTGCCCCAGGGGGTCGGTCACACCAGCGCTGGCTGCTGCCAGCTCCAACAAAGGTGTGACGCCGGCGGGGCTCCTCCGGGACAGAAGCCCGCCGGGGAAGGCAGGGAACAACAGGCTTTAAAAATAGCCCAAAGGCCTCCCTCCCTCCCCACGCCCCCGCAGAAACTGGGAGGAGGAAGAGCAGAGAGGCCGAGGATGACAAAACCACATGTCCACTTTAGAGCCCTCGCCTCTCAGACCCAGCTGGGCAGGGAGGCCAAGTTTCGATGCCCTCGGTTTACAGGGAAAGAAACTGAGGCCCAGAGTGGGCACAAGGTCGCACAGCTAGAAAGTGTTTGGGGACAATTCGGTGGCGCTTGTCCTGTCTCCCAGGGCTGCCCCTCGCTGCTCGGGGACCCCCGAGTCTGGGTCAGCAGAGGGTGGGAAAAGGGTGCCCCAGGGTCCCCCAAGCAGCCCTAGAGGGACAGACTCGGGCCCAGCAAGGCTTGGGGGAGGGGGGAAGTTAAGTGGTCTCCAGAAAGTTAAGAGCTCCACGCGCGCGTGTGCACACACAAACACATACACACACACACACGCACGCGCACATACATGCACACACACAAACACGCATGCACACATGCACACGCACCCCTGGGCAGGTGCTGCACCCCCCCCCCCCCCAAACCCCAGCCATGACCCGCCATGACCTCCCGGGGCCGCGGCCAAACTTTGCAAACTCCGGACTGGAGGCCTCCCGGCGGGAGGTGGGGCGGGGCGGGGTGGGGGAGGGGAGGAAAGGGGACTCCGAGGGGCGCGCACACTCACTCCGGTGCCGCCCGCCGCCTCCCCACGTCTGTTTGGCAATGCTGGGGCTGCGGATGAGCGCCCGGCCCGCCGACTTGAGCGCGTCCATGGCCCCGCTCCGGCCGCCGCCGCCGACGCCAAAACTCTCCGCCTGGAAAAACTTTTCCGCTGGGGCCCGCGGCGCGCACCGCCCCCTCCTGGCTCCGCCCCGCCCCGCCGAGCCCCGCCCCCTCCTCCCCTCGGGCTCCCCCACACGCTCTCCAAGAGAGGGGCGGGAGGATGCAAACGAAGCCCCGCCTACCCTCACCAGAGCCTACAAGAGCGCCGGTGGAGGGGCGGGGCTTATGACCAGGAGGCGGGGTTAATGCAAATTATTTAACGTCACCGACCCGACCCCCAACAGAGACAAAGAGTGTTTAAACTAAACTGGGCAAGGAGGCTGGTTGAGATCTGGGGTTCTGGGCTCTGGGATCTGACCCAGACCCTGGGAGGCGCCGCGTAGAACGGATTGGGTTCCCTTGGCCTTCGGAGCATCCGGAAGCGGACCGAGCCTAAGAATTCCCCACCCACCCCTAGTCTCTCCGTTATTGTGCCTAGAGGTTCTCGCCCGCCCACGCCGGGCCCAGCTTCTGCCACGTGGGAGCTGAGCCACTCAGGAATGGAGGTCGGGGCAGGGTTGCCCTCCAGACCCACCTGCCTTCTCTCTGCAGTAAGGAGGGGCTTCTCTGAGCTTGCAGTAACTTGGAACCAGTGCCGAGACTAGGACTGGGCTCCTAGGCCAATGGATCTGGAAGGGATCTGAGTCCTGAATTCTAGATCGCTTTTGGCGGGGGGGGGGGCCTGCGGGGGGGGGGGGGGGGGGTCGTCCAGAGCGTTCATCAACTTGAATGGCCAGGAAAATGCATCTTTATTTTCGCTAAACTCCAAATGAAATTCAGCATTTCCTCCCATGCTTTGAAAACATTATTCTGAGGTGTCCATAGCTTTCACCAGATTGCCATCAAATGCAGGCCGCCCCCCCCCCCCACGCCAATTCCTCTAAACAAGGAAAACGAGGCCCTGGGAAAAGCAGACACTCGCTGAGTCTGAATTGAAATCCAGGACTTCTGGATTCAAAATCCACCTCTTTGGTGAGGGCTCATTAAGGCCAGGACCCAGGAAGAGAACCAAATAGAAAGGCTCATTCTAGGGAGTGACCCCAGGAAATGAAGCCTGTGCCTGTTCTTAACCTAGGACCCGCCACCACAGCAGGCTTGGGAGGTGACAGCTGGGGTTCTTATCTTTGAACAGTCTTCCTGAAGGAGTCAGAAGTGAAACCCAGCTGATGAAGAAAGAAGAAAGAAGAGGGCTGGATGGAGGATTTGGCAGGGTGGATGTGTGAGTGACTTTGAGAAATGCTCAAGCCCAGCCAGCACTGGGCAGGCATGTGAGAGTCTGTACCTGCACCACAGGTTTGGGGGAGCGCTCCCCAAAACAGAATAAGCCGCTCTGTCTCCTTCCCTTATCCTTCTCACAGAGCCCAACCCCGCCCCTCCCTAAAGATAAGGGAGGCTTTTGCCAACTTTCCCCCAGGAAGGCAGGGGGCTAAATGGGTCTCCAGGTGACTCAGGTGGATTGCCCAGAGGCTCACTCAGTCTTTACCTTTCACCTCACGCCCTGCGCAGGGGCCTCTCCTTCCGGTCTGCTCACCCACACACTCCTCCTTTCCCCACCTGTCTCTTTCACTCTGGCTCAGTCTTAATGACTCCTCTTCTCTCTCTCTCCCCCTCTCCCCCTCCCTCCCTCCCTCCCTCCCTCCCCTCCCTCTCTCCCTCCCTCCCTCCCTCCCTCCCCTCCCTCTCTCCCTCCCCCCCCTCTCTCCCTCCCCCTCCCCCTCTCCCTCTCTCCCCCCTCCCTCTCCCTCTCTCCCTCTCTCCCCCCTCTCCCCCTCTCTCCCTCTCTCCCTCTCTCCCTCTCTCCCTCTCTCCCTCTCTCCCCCTCTCCCCCTCCCTCCCTCTCTCCCTCTCTCCCCCTCTCCCCCTCTCTCCCTCTCTCCCCCTCTCCCCCTCCCTCCCTCTCTCCCTCTCTCCCTCCCCCCCTTTCTCTCCCTCCCCCTCCCCCTCCCCCTCTCCCTCTCCCTCTCCCCCTCCCTCTCTCTCCCTCTCTCCCTCTCTCTCCCTCTCTCCCTCTCTCTCTCTCTCCCTCTCCCTCTCCCTCTCCCTCTCCCTCCCTCCCTCCCTCTCCCCTCCTCCCTCCCTCCATCTCTCTCTCTCTCTTTCTCTCTCTCTCTCTCTCTCTCTCTCTCTCTCTCTCTCTCTCTCTCTCCCTCTCCTCCCTCCCTCTCTCTTCCCCCCCCTCCCCGAAGCTGACTTCTGTTCCTGAAAAGATCCTGCCCTCCTCAACCACCCAACTCTGCCTTCTTCCTGGGCTCCTTCCCACCCAGGTTCTTCTGCCAAGAGGTTGTGGTGGGGTGGGAGGCAGGGGCTGTGCTTCCTTCTTCTGGGAGGTCCTCCCAGTGTATGCACTTCAACAAACACCTTAGCTAGAGGGACCTCAAGACCGAGAGGGTCCAAGCTGGGGAGGGCCTTATGCATCATCAAGCTGACCCTGTCATTTATAGTTGGGAAAACTAAGTCCAGAGATGGGAAAACATTTGCTGAGGGTCATACAGCTAGGGCCAGAGCTAATCCCACAACCCTCTCTGAAAAAGTTATTGGAAATGTGTTTTGCATGACTGCACATGTATAATCTATAGCAAAGTACTTACCTTCCCAAGGACAGGGGAGGAGATGGGGGGGGGAAGGAATTTGGAACTTGAAAATTATTTTTTAAAATTTTAAATTATTTTTACTTGGAATTGAGGGAAACATGCTTTTAAAAAGAAAAAAATCATTTTTCTTAGCAAAGAGTCTCCAAGCTAAATTGGCTTAGGTGAATGCATTTAGGCTGTAAATTCAGTGATTCCAAAGGTCTCTTATATACTTTGTAAATATGTCTTAATGAAAAAATAATAAATAAATGAATTAATGAATGAATAAATACATCTTAATGAATTAGTAGAATCCAACAAATTGAGGTTTCTGGATTGCTTTGGTGGAGAGTGTGGTCTAATGGTTAGAGAAATATACTAAGAGGCGGGATACTGGGATTCTACTACCCCTACTACCTCAAAAACTGTGGAAATTTGGGCAAGGATGTATTCCTTTCAACCTTAGTTTCTTCATCTATAAAATGAGGCATTTGGATTAGATAATCCTTAAGGCCCCTCTCACCTCTGACATTCTGTATTCTCTCAGCTTTGTGTTCTAAGGTCCCTCCGAATTTTGACATCCTGTGTTCTAAGGTTCTTCCCAATGTTCTAAGGGCCCTATCATCTCTGACTTCCTGTCTGACATTCTGTGTTCTAAGGCCCCTCCAAGCTCTGGCATCCTGTGTTCTAGGGGTTTCAGCTCTGACATTCTGTATTCTAAGGGCCCTCCCACCTCTGACATTCTCTGTTCTATAAGCCTCAGTTTCCCCCATCTGCACAATGAGGATCATAGCAACACCTACCTCTCAGAGTTGTCATGAGGATCACATGAGAGAACATCCCTACAGAACTCTTTAAACCTGAAAGCCCTGGATGGATGCCCGTTATCGTTACATGTTCTGTGTTCTGATCACTGGTACTTAGACCCATTCCAGCTCTGACTCCATCAGAGCTGAGATAGGTACACTTGAAGGCTAATGCCTGACAGCTGCTTATGGGAGCTGGGCGGCACCAGCCCAGGCACAAGGGACTTCTCTCCAGGATCCAGAAGGGACAGTCTTGTCTGGAGCAGTGATTCTGCATTTCTTCCTGCACCTCTACAGAGGAGCCTCCTATTCTAGAGGCGGGCCTCCCTAGAGCTAGGCCAGGCCTTATAGTCCCAGATACAGGGAAGGGCTCCCTTGATTCCACATGTTGAGTCAGCATGAGGAAGGTTGGCCTCTGCCCAAGGAATTCTTCATTTACTCTCATCTGCAGCCTGCCGGCCTCCACCTCCCTGAAACTTTTAAACACAAAACCACCTTCTGTGGCAACTCTCCATTTCAAGTGGCTTAGAATGTGGCTTCCCCCTCCCCCTCTCCCAAGATGGTGTAGTGGAGACCAAACAGGGTTTGAAGTCAGAAAAACCTGAGTTTGAATCCTCAGGTGCTTATTAGCTGCATAATCCTGGCCAAGTCACACACCCACACACAAAACCCAAAACAAAAATCACTGCACCTCAGTTTCCTCACCTGTAAAAGGTTGCTAGATGGCCTTTTCCAGCTCAGAGGCAGCTAGGTGGCACCATAGTACACAGAGCCCTAGGCCTGGAGTTCAAGACCTCAATTCAAAGGTGACCCCAGATACTTACTAGCCGTGTGACCCTGAACAAGTCACATAATTTCTGCCTCAGTTTCCTCAACTGAAAAATGGAGATCCATAATAACCCCTACCTCCCAGGATTGTTGGGAAAACCAAGATACTATTCGTAAAGCACATAGAATAGTGTTTTACATGTAGAGGGCACTATACAAATGCTTGTTCCCTTCCCCAAATCTATAATAAGATCACATATAGGACATACCCTGCACAGCAATGGTGTCAAACTCAAATAGAAAATGTATAGTGAAGAGAGTAGAACCAAGAGAACATTGTGCACCTCAGAGACAGCAATATTGTTTGATGAAGAACTGTGAAAGACAGCTATTCTCAACAATACAATGATCCGAGACAATCCCAAAGGATTATTGATGAAACATACCATCCACCTCCAAAGAAAGAACTGATATTGATTGAACACAGACTGAAGCATGCTATTTTTCACTTTCTTTCATTATTTTTCTTTTATTCAAGTTTTCTTGTACAAAGTGACTAATATGGTAATGTTTTACATAATCACACATATGTAATCTATATCTGATTGCTTGCCCCCTCTGGGAGGGGGGAAGGGAGGGAGGGAAGGAGGGGTAAAAATTGGAACCCAAAACTATAAATAAAAATGTTTGTTACTTTAAAAAATAAAAAGCATTAGTGTCATCACAGAAAAAAAAAACTAAAATAGAAATGGGTCACTAAACCATACATAATGATTCCTACTATATGAGTAGTGACTTGGAAGACTACATATTAACATTATCTATGTTCTGTTGTACTTTGTTTTGTGAAATATTTCCCAATTGCATTTTAATCTGGCTTGGTCTGCACCCAGGAATATCATGGGCCGTATGTTTCACACTTCAGCTGTACAGGACACATATCCTATGTGTAATAATACTAATGACTGCTATGACAAGTGTTTTAAGACTTGTCAAGTACTTGAAACTATCAAGTATTCCTAAAGCACCTACTATGTGCGGTCTTTGAGGAGATGACAAAAAAGAAGCTATTGCTACCCACAAGGAGCTGACATTCCCATGGACAAACTATGTATACAATTCAAAACATATACAGGATAATTTGGGGAGAGGGAAGGTGTGAGCGGCTGGAGTAATCAGGAAAGGCTTCCAATGGCAAGTGGTGCTTGGGCTTTCCCCCATTACCCCATTTGCTCCTTACCATATGAGGTAGGTACCACTGATCTTATCCCCATTTTGTAGATCAGGAAAAATGATGCTCAGAAAGGATAAGTGATTTGCCCAGAGTCACATAGCTGGTGTCCAAAGCAGGATCAGAGCCCAGGTCTACTGGTATCTGAGGCTGGCATGCATCTCCATTGTGCCATACTGCCTGCCCTGTGTATCCAGCTGGGCCTCTGGCTCCTTGTGTGGCATGCAGAGAGTTTTGGTTCTTTGTACTCCCCAGAATGGCAGATAAGGCCCACACAAGCTGAAGGTGTCAGGGTCACTCCAGCTGCCAACCGACTTCTGTCTGCATTTGTGTGTTGTCGTTTGGAAGGCCTGCTGAGACCATCCATCTTCTCCTTTGGGAGGAGGGACATACTGGTCAGGACTGGGCCAGCCAAATCATAGATCAGTCCTAGAATTTGCCAATCGGTTAGGTCAGGGCCTCAGATCCTAGACAGAGGAGGCCAAGGCTTCAGATTCAGACTCTTCATGACCCCACAGAATATATCATACCAACACCATCCATGGGATTTTCTTGGCAAAGAAATGGTTTGCCGTTTCCTTCTCCAGAGGCAAACAGAGGTTGAGTGACTTATCCAGGGTCACCCAGCTAGTAAAGTGTCTGAGGCCATATTTGAACTCAGGCCTTCCTGACTTCATGCCCAGTGCTCTATCCACTGAGCCATCTAGCTGCCTCTTCAGTTCCCATGTGGATCTATAAATACTGAGCAATGAAATCTCTCTGTGGTACACTACCCCGACTGCCTGTCCCATGCCAGCAGTCCCACAAGAAGACTGAGTGAGCATCGGCCCTGGATTCAGGAGGACCTGAGTTCAAATTTGACCTCAGACACTTGACACTTACTAGCTGTGTGACCCTGGGCAAGTCACTTAACCCCAACTGCCTCAAAAAAGGAAAAAAAAAAAAGACAGTGAAAGCTCTCTCCTCCTGCCTTCTGCTGCAGCTCCTCCAAGTTCCTCACTGCCCCTTGTATATTTCCAGACTCATTACTGCATCCCCCCTTTATTCCATCTTTAAGACCCACCTCAAATCCTGCGCCCCTGGAGTCCATTAAACAAACATTTATTAATCACCATATCTGTGTCTTTACCATGTGCTAGGGATACAAAGAAAAATGAAACAGTCCTTACCTTCCAGAATCACATAATTCTGTGCTCTGCATTTGGGAAGGGATGACCTCATGCGTAGGTGGAATAAGCAGCTGCTGGGATGGTGCCTTCAAAGACCTTAGAAAGTCGTTTCTGGAAAGGATTTAATAGATTGTCATTACTGGGAGGGCCCTTAGAGCATAGAATGTCAGAGCTGGGAGGGGCCTTAGAACACAGTATGTCAGGGCTGGGAGGGGCCTTAGAACACAAAATGCCAAAACTGGGAGAGCCCTTAGAACACAGGATGTCAGAGCTGGGAGGGCTCTTAGAACACAGAATATCAAGGCTGGTAGGACCCATAGAACACAGAATGTCAGAACTGAAGGGAACTTGGAACAATATTTCATTATTTCCCAATTACATGCAAAACAAAATTTTAACATTCAGGGTTTTTTGTTTGTTTGTTTGTTTTGGCAATTAAGTAGTATTTTGGTTTTTTCCAATTATATGTAAAGACAATTTTCTTTTGTTCTTTTTTTAAAAGACAATTTTCAACATTCATTTTTATAAGATTTCAAGTTCCAAATTCTCTCAGTCCTTCCCCTCTTCCCCTCCCTGAGATGGTAAGCAATTTGATAGAGGTTATACTTGTTCAATCATTCAAAACATATTTTTTATATTAGTCATGTTGTAAAAGAAAATAGACCAAAAGAAACCCCACAAAAAAAAAATAAAGAAGGTGAAAAATAGTCTGCTTCGAGCTGCATTAAGACTCCATCGATTCTTTCTTTGGAGGTGGAGAGCATTTTTCATCATAAATCCTTCTAAATTGTCTTGGATGATTTAATTGATCAGAATAGCTAAATCCTTCACAGTTGACCAAGATAGGATGATGCTGTTACTATGTAACACTGTTCTCCTGGTTCTGCTCACTTCTCTCCCTATCGGATCATGGAAATCTTTCCAGGCTTTTCTGAAATCAACTTGCTCATTATTTCTTATGGCACAAGAGTGTTCCATTACAATCATATATCACAACTTGTTCAACCATTCTCCATTTGATAGACAACCCCTGCATTTCCAATTCTTAGCCACCACAAAAAGTGCTACTATAAATGTTTTTCTACAAATAGGTCCTTTTCCTTTTTTAAAAACAATCTCTTTGGGATACAAACCTAGTAGTGGTATTGTTGGATTAAAGGTTATTCATAGTTTTATAACCCTTTGGGTATAATTGCAAATTGTTCTCCAGAATGGTTGGATCATTTTACAACTTCACCAACAGTGTATTAGCATCCTAATTTTCCCATATCCCCTCCAACATTTATCATTTTCCTTTTCTGTCATAGTAGCCAAGCTGATAGGTATGGGGTGGTACCTTAGGGTTGATTTAATTTGTGTTTCTCTAATCAATAATGATTTAGAGCATTTTTTTATATGACCATTTATAATTTTGATTTCTTCCTCTAAAAACTCCTTGTTCATATCCTTTGACTATTTATCAATTAGGGAATGACTTTTGTCCTTATAAATTTGACTCTGCTTTCTATATATTTGAGAAATGAGGCCTTTATGAGAGACACATGCTGTAAGAATTCTTTCCCAGCTTTCTGCTTTCCTGCTAATCTTGGTTGCATTGGCTTTGTGCAAAAACTCTTTAAGACAATCAAAATTATCCATTTTACATCGCATAATACTCTCTATTTATTGTTTAGTCATTAATTCTCCCCTTCTTCATAGATCTGACAAACTATTCCATGGTCCCCTAATTTGTTTATAGTATCACCTTTATATCTAAATCATGTACCCATTTTGAACTTATCTTGGTATATAGTGTGAGGTATTAATCTATACCTAGTTTCTGCCATACTTTTTCCCAATTTTCCCATTTTTGTTTGGTCAAATACTGATTTCTTGTCCCAAAAGTTTGGGTCTTTGAGTTTATCAAACAGTAAATTATTATGGTCATTTACTACTGGGTATTGTGTACCTAATCTATTCCATTGATCCACCATCTACTTCTTAGCCAGTATTAGATTATTTTTTTAAATAAATAGTATTTTATTTTGTCCAGTTTCATGTAAAGATAGTTTTCAACATTCATTTTTTAATAAGATTTTGAGTTCCAAATGTTTCTCCCTCCCTCCACTCCCCTCTCCCCAAGACAGAAAGCAATCTGATATAAGTTATACAAGTGCAATCATGTTAAACATATTTCCACAATAGTCATATGTGAATGAAGACTCAGAACAAAAGGGAAAAGCCATGAGAAAGAAAAAACACAAAAAGCAAAAAAACATGAAAATACTATTTTTTGATCTGTATGTCATGGGGAAAATAGTCTCAGAGCCACACTCTGCCATGCCTTTCTCCCCATGAGAAGTCCAAGGATTTCTTTCATGGTTTCCGTCCCTTCCCCTGCCACTAAATAAATTACTGTCTTATTCTAATTGCTTTTTTTTGTTGTTGTTTTTGCGGGGCAATGGGGGTTAAGTGACTTGCCCAGGGTCACACAGCTAGTAAGTATCAAGTGTCTGAGGCCAGATTTGAACTCAGGTACTCCTGAATCCAGGGCTGGTGCTTTATCCACTGCGCCACCTAGCCGCCCCATTCTAATTGCTTTTGTGTGCAAGAGGGTATAATTCTTTAAAGGGGAATTCCTAAGGACCCCAAACCCCTACCCCTATCCCAAACCCCTAACCCCTATCCTGAACCCCTTATCCCATTTTCCCCATGACATTTTTTCAGAGTCCATTGTTCTTTCTCTGCGTGTGGAGAGCATTTTCCATCACGAATATTTGGGAATTGTCTTGGGTCGTTGTATTGCTGAGAAGAACTAAGTCTATCACAGTTGATCATCTCACAATGTTGCTGTTACTGTATACAATGTTCTGCTCAGTACCAGATTATTTTGATGATTACCCCTTTATAATACAGTTTAAGATGTGGTACAGCTAGGCTACGTTCCTTCACATCCCACCCACCCCCATTAATTCCTTTGATATTCTTGACTTTTTGTTCCTCTAGATGAATTTTGTTGTGATTTTTTTTCTAGGTGTATAAAATAATTTTTGGGTAGTTTGACCTGTATGGCAGTGAATAAGTAATTAATTTAAATAGAATTATAATTTTTATTATATTGGCTCATCCTACCTATAAGCAATTAATATTTTTCTAATTGTTTAGATCTGGCTTATTTGTGTGGAAAGGGTTTTGTAATTATGTTCATATAGTTCCTGGGTTTGTCTTGGCATGTAGACTACCAAGTATTTAATATTGTCTTTTTCTATCTCTTGCTGCTGGATTTTGTTGGTAATATGTAAAAATGCTAATAATTTATGTGGGTTTATTTTATATCATGCAACTTTAAATGGTTAATTATTTCAACTAGTTTAGTTGATTCTCTAGCATTCTCTAAGTATGCCATCATATTATCTACAAAGAGTAATTGTTTTGTCTCCTCATTACGTATTCTAATTTCTTCAATTTCTTTTTTTTCTTGTTGCTATAGCTAACAGTTCCTAGTACAATATTGAATAATAGTAATGATAATAGACATCCTTGCTTCATCCCCGATCTTACTTAGAAGACTTCTAGCTTACTCTCATTACACATAATGCTTATTGATGGTTTTATTGATCATTTTAAGGAAAGTTTCATTTATTCCTATGCTCTCTCATGTTTTTAATAGGAATGGGTGCTGTATTTGTCAAAAGCCTTTTCTGCATCTATTGAAATAATCATATGATTTCTGTTTTTTTTTTATTGATATGTTCAATTATGCTAATAGTTTTCCTAATATTGAACCAGCCCTGCACTCCTGGGCTATATCCCACCTGGTCATAGTGTATGATTCTAGTAATATGTTGCTGTAATTTCCTTGCTAATATTTTATTTAAAATTTTTGCATCAATATTCATTAGGGAAATTGGTCTGTAGTTTTCTTTCTCTGTTCTCACTCTTCCTGGTTTAGGTATCAATACAATATTTATGTCATAAAAAATTGGCAGGACTAATTCTTTGCCTATTTTTTGAATACTTTATATATTATTGGAATTAATTGTTCTTTCAATGTTTGGTAGAATTCACTTGTGAATCCATCTGGCCCTGGGAATTTTTTTCTTGGAGTTCATTGTTCAATTGTTCAATTTATTTTTCTAGGATAGAGTTGTTTAAATATTCTATTTCCTCTTCTGTTGATCTGGGCAATGTATATTTTTGTAAATATACATCCACTTTGCTTATATTGTCAGATTTATTGGCATATAATTGGGCAAAATAGTTCCTAATAATTGCTTTAATTTCCTCTTCATTGGTGATGAATTCATCCTTTTCATTTTTTATTATGCTAGTAATGTGGTTTTTTTCTTCTTTTTAAAAAATCAAATTAACCAAGGGCTTATTTATTTTGTTGTTTTCTTTTTTCACTAGCTCTTAGTTGAATTAGTTCAATGGTTTTCTTACTTTCAGCTTTATTAATCTCACCTTTGATTTGAAGGATTTTCAAGTTGTGTTTAAAATTAGGGATTTCTAATTTGTTCTTTTTCTAGGGTTTTTTTTTTTTTAGTTGCATGCCCAATTCACTGATCTTCTCTTTCTCTATTTTATTGACATAAGCACTTAGAGATATAAATTTTCCCCTAAATACTGCTTTGGCTGCATCCCATAAATTTTGGTATTTTGTCTCATTGTTGTCACTCTAATGAAATTAAGGATTGTTTCTATTATTTATTCTTTGACCAACTTATTCTTCAGGATTAGAATATTTAGTTTCCAATTAACTTTTAATCTATTTTTCCATGGCCCTTTATTGAATGTAATTTTTATTGCCTTATGATCTGAACAGGATACATTTAATATTTCTGCTTTTCTGCATTTGGTTGTAAGGTTTTAAAGCCCTAATACATGATCGATTTTTATGTAGGTGCCATGTTGTTCAGTCATTTTTCAGTCATGTCTGACTTTGTAACCCCATTTGGGGTTTTCTTGGCAGAGATACTGGAGTGATTTGCCATTTCCTTCTCCAGCTCATTTGACAGACAAGGAAAGTGAGGCAAACAGGGTTAAGTGACTTGCCCAGGGTCACACAGCTAGTAAGTGTCTGAGGCCAGATTTGTACTCAGGAAGATGAGTATTCCTGACTCCAGGCTCAGCACCCTATTCATTGTGCCACCTAGTCAACCAATATCACTAAGAAAAAGGTATATCTTTTCTATTTCTATTCCTATTCAATTTTCTCCAGAGGTCTATTATATCAAACCTTTCTAAAATTCTATTGACTCCCTTAACTTCTTTCCTATTTTTTTTTTTTGCTTAGATTTATCTAGTTCTAAGTGGGGACAGTTAAGGTTCCTTGCAAGTATAGTTTTGTTTTGTTTTTTAGTGAGGCAATTGGGGTTAAGTGACTTGCCCAGGGTCACACAGCTAGTAAGTGTTAAGTGTCTGAGGCCGGATTTGAACTCAGGTAGTCCTGACTCCAGGGCCGGTGCTCTATCCACTGTGCCATCTAGCTGCCCCGCAAGTATAGTTTTACTGTCTATTTTCTCTTATAATTCATTTAACTTCTCTAAAAATTTGGATGCAATACCACTTGGTGCATATATGTGTAGTATTGATACTACTTAATTTTCAATTATACTTTTAGCAAGATGTAGTTTCCTTCCTTATCTTTTTAAATTAGATCTATTCTTGGCTTTACTTTCTTTGAGATCATGATTGCTACCCCTGATTTTTTTTTTACTTCAGGTGAAGTATAATAGATTCTTTTTTCTTTTTCTCTTTTCTTCTTTTTTTTTTTGGGGGGGGGTGTATGTGTGTGATAGGGCAATGAGGGTTAAGTGACTTGCCCAGGGTCACACAGCTAGTAAGTGTCAAGTGTCTGAGGCTGAATTTGAACTCAGGTCCTCCTGAATCCAGGGCCAGTGCTTTATCCACTGCACCACCTATGCCCCCAGCATAATAGATTCTTATCCAGCTCCTTACCTTTATTCTGTGTGTGTCTGCTTCAATGTGTTTCTTATAAACAACATATTGTAGGATTCTAATTTTTAATGCACTGTACTATCCCTCTTTCATTCTATGGGTGACTCTATCCTACTCATCTTCACAGTTATGATTACTATGTATTTCCCTTCATCCTGTTTCCTCCTATTTATCCATCTCTCTCCTTTTACCCTATCCTTCCTTGCAAACATTTTGCTTCTGACCACTGCCTCCCCCAATCTGCCCTCCCTTCTATCAACACCATTGCCCCCCTTATCCTCCTCCCCTCCTACTTCCCTAGAGGGTAAGATAGATTTCTGTATGAAACTGAGTATGTGTGTATTATTCCCTTTATGAGCCAATTCCCATGAGAGTAAGGTTCAAGCATTGCCCAAACTGTACCCCCACCTTTCCCTCTTTCCCTCTTTGCCTCTTCATATAGCATGATTTACCCCATTCTACCTCTCCCTTCCCTCTGCTCCCAATATAGTCCTCTTTCTCATCTCTTAATTTTGTTTTTTGGGATATCATCCCATCATAACTAACTTATACCCATGCCCTCTGTATATATACACTTCTAACTGCCCTAATAGTGAAAAAGTTGAGTTACAAGTATCGTCTTCCCATGTATGAATGTAAACAGTTTAACATTATTGAATCCCATGTGTATTCTCTTTCCTGTTTACCATTTTATACTTCTCTTGAATGTTACATTTGAAAATAAAGTTTTCTATTTAGCTCTGGTCTTTTCATAAGAAATGCTTAAAAAGTTCTCTATTTCACTGAATATTCATTTTTCTCCTGGAGCATTATACTCAGTTTTGCTGGATAGGGTTATAGTCCTAGCTCCTTTGCCTTCTAGAATATCATATTCCAATCCTCCAATCCTTTAATGTAGAAGCTGCTGAATCCTGTATAATCCTGACTGTGGCGCCATGATACATGAATTGTTTCTTTATGGCTGTTTATAGTATTTTCTCTTTGACCTGGGAGTTCTAAAATTTGTTTATGATAACCAATTTTAATTTTGGGATCTCTTTCAGAGATATTCCACATTTTCTTCCATTTTTTTTCATTCTTTTGATTTTGTTTTATTGTTTCCTGATGTTTCATGGAGTCATTAGCTTCCACTTAATTAAAAAAATAATTCTAATTTTTAAGGAATCATTTTCTTCAGTGAATTTTTGTGCCCCCTTTTCCATTTGACCAATTGTACTTTTTAAGGAGTTTTCTTCAGTGAATTTTTGTACGTCTTTTTTCCATTTTTTGTGTTTCCTTTACCAAGTTGTTGACTCTTTTTTCATGATTCTTTTATATAACTTCCATTTCTTTTCCCAATTTTTCTTCTACCTCTCTTATCTGATTTTTAAAATCCTTTTTGAGCTGTTCCAGCAGTTCTGAAGGAACCTTAGAACACAAAATATCAGGGCCAAAGGGGCCTTGGAATGTAGAATGCCAGAGACCTTAGAACCCAGAAAATCAGAGCTGGGAGGGCCCTTAGAAAATGGGATGTTGGAACTCAGAAGGCCCTTAGGATGGTACTTCTAAACCTGAGAACCATTGAGAGGTTTAGCCTTATTATATGGATATAAATCCATATGAACCCCCAGTATTGCCATCTTTATCTTTATTTAACTCCAAATAACATTCATTATGATTCAGGATAATAAATAAGTAAACATCTTCTGTACGTGTTTTATTTCTTGAGGATTCCTTAAGGCTCTTCCATGCCCCCCTTTTTTTTAAAGTGAGGCAACTGGGGTTAAGTGACTTGCCCAGGGTCACACAGCTAGTAAGTGTTAAATGTCTGAGGCTGGATTTGAACTCAGGTACTCCTGACTCCAGGGCCGGTGTTCTATCCACTGTGCCACCTAGCTGCCCCCATGTCCCCATTTTTATGGGCTCTCTGCGCCTCAATGTTTCCATCAGAAAATAAAATGGACATGCTTCTGTCTGCCCCTTCACACTTTCCAGGAATGCCAGGAAGCCTAACAAAATAACTCCCAAGAGAGTAGCCCTTTGAGCCCTTTCTGGACACTGCTTGATACCCACCCCACCTGTGTTTGGGTCAAATTTTTCCTCTTTCCAGAATGCTTTCAATACATCATAATGGCCTTTAGTCATTGACATCATAGTCATCTCTTGTCCCAATAACAATCTCCTTCTTCCACAGGTACCACCACATATGGGAAGCCTTCAACCCCATTAACTGTCTTCCTAGGTAACTACTGCTGAGATAATGATGACCAGGAAGCAGTCAACCAACCAGTCTATGCTAAGCCCCCTACGTCCCTACAGGGGGGAAGGTGCAGGGAGATGGAGGGGAGGAGAAAACCCCCCCAGTCACTGCCACAAAGTAACTCACTGTCTGGGGGTGGCTAGATAGCACAGTGGATAAAGCACCGGCCCTGGATTCAGGAGTACCTGAGTTCAAATCCGGCCTCGGACACTTGACACTTACTAGCTGTGTGACCCTGGGCAAGTCACTTAACCCCCATTGCCCCACAAAACAAAACAAAACAAAACAAAACAAAACAAAACAAAACAAAACAAAACAAAACAAAACAAAACAAAACAAAAAAAACAAAGTAACTCACTGTCTCACCAGGAAGATGAGATGTGTCAATCAGAGACAATCAGAGAATAATACGAGACAGTGCATGATTCAAAGCAAGGCTTAGGTTAGAGATTCACAGAATTTTAGAGTTGGGAAGAGTCTTCAAACATAGAATGTCAGAGCTAGAAGGGACCTGGATGACCACTCCCTCATTTTACAGATGAGGAAACACATTCAAAAGGGAGAGATGGCCTGCTTAAGGTCACCTAGGTAATGAATGGAAGAGCTGGGACTCAGTCCCATATCTTCTTCTTCTTGGCGACAAGTAACTTACCCAGTGTTAACCCAGGGTCACATGGCTAGTAAGTGTCTGAGGCCAGATTTGAACTCAGGTCCTCCTGAGCCAGTCCTTTATCTTCTATTTTTTTTTTTTTTGGTGAGGCAATTGGGGTTAAATGATTTGCCCAAGGTCACACAGCTAGTTAAGTATAAAGTGTCTTAGGCCAGATTTGAACTCAGGTCCTCCTGAATCCAGGGCCAGTGCTCTATCCACTGTGCCACCTAGCTGCCCTTTTTTGTTTTATTGTGTTTTTATTTAGTCCTATATCTTCTAACTTCAAATTTTGTGCCCTTTTCAAAAAAGAGCCTGAGGCCCAGGTCTATGGGGGCTAGGGAGGGAGCCAGGTCTAACTTCTTGGGAGAGCCAATTGTTAAATTTTCAGTGTGAGCATGTACACCTTGGAAATTGGTGAATGCCACAAATTAGGGTTTAATTTATTGTTTTGTTGATTTTCTAGACTTAAGAAAGTGACAGAAAAAATGTTAATAATGTAGATTTAACTTAAAAGTATGTCAAGGGGCAGCTAGGTGGTGCAGTAGATAAAGCACAGGCCCTAGATTCAGGAGGACCTGAGTTCAAATCTGGCCTTGGACACTTGACACTTACTAGCTGTGTGACCCTGGGCAAGTCACTTAACCCTCATTTCCCTGACCCCCCCCAAAAAAAAGTGTGTCAAGGGGGAAAAATCCCCCCTCCCAGATCCAGTTGTTAAACATTTACAGCCCTATCTATCTCAGGCTAAAACAGAGAAGCCCAACAGTGAGGAAAGGATTGAACCCCAGACAAAGGGAATGGATAACATTATACATAAAGGAATAGGTAGTTCTTGAGCTTAACTACACTCAATTTTTCTACTTCTTTAGCTCCCAGACAAATCAACGAGGGCAGGGGATGTTGGGAAGGAAGGCTTCTTCAAAGTGGTAGGACTTCAGGAGGATGCAGAGGGGGCCACAAAGGTCCCCAGTGCAAGAGGAGTTTTCAAGACAAGAGAAGGGGAAAGAGGAAAGTCAGATCTGTGGGTTTGAGGTGACAACTGTCTCAAGCATATCATGCTTTCGGGAGAGACAAAAACAGGAAGTGCTGAAACCACTGAAGGCTGGGGGCTTCCTCCCACCCCCGAGACACTCCTGGCCTGAGGTTCTCTGGAGCTAGCTGTCTGCCCTCTTGCAGTCATCCTGGGCTCCTCATTCATCCTTACCCCCGTATTCAATTAGTTTGCCAAGTTTGTGGCTTCACCCTCCTCTTTATTTTGGAGGGCTCACTTCGGTCTGGGCCCTCAGCACCTATTGCCCCTTATAATCCTCTCCTCTTGGCTTCCTGTTCCAAGTCTCTCTGCTCACCCATTCATCCTCCACAACATGGCTGCCCAAGTGATATTCCTAAGGCAAAGCTCTGTCTCGAGTCTCTCCCCTGCTCAAGAAGCTCCAATGGCTCCCTATTGTCCCTAGGATCCTGTACAAACCCCTCAATTTGGTAATTAAAGCCCCTCACTTCCAACCACCCTTTCTGGCTTGACTACTCTCCCCTTCACAAAATCTATGATCCAGCCAAACTGGCCTTTTTCTTCCATCCTTCTCTCATGATATGCCTTCATCCTGGCTGTGCCTCTCTTACCTCTACCTCCAGGAATCCCCAGCCTCCTTCAAAGCTCAATTGAGATACTGCCTCCGATGTGACATCTACCCTGACCTCTCCAGCTACTGTGCTCCCCCTGCCCCCATTACCTCATTGACCTTGTAGGTGCTTTGTATCTCTGGCTTTATGTGCTGTTTCACTCAATAGAACACAAGCTTCCTAAGGGGAGATGCTTTTCCATCGTTGTATTTCTGACGTAGGCCCAGGCCTGGGACACAGTAGCGTCCCTGGAAAATTGGATCTTAGATATGACTCTGTTGAAGAATTACATACACAATCCAATCAGAGTCAAAAGTAAAAGTCTTTTTATTTGGCACAAGGGGCTATGGCCAAGAGAAGTCTAAACTGCAACTCCTGGGGAGGAGCAGATTAATGGCACGCTTCTCAATCAACCAGGGCAAAGACAATGTTTTTATAGGGAGACTGGGCAAGACTTGAAGTTTAAAAGTTACAGCTGTTGGGGAGTGGAGGTGCTTCAAACAGTTGGGGGCTACAAGGTTATCATCACTACCTGATCCTAGTCGTGTAATAAGGGCATCTGGGTTCCAATTAGACTCCTGCTATCAATTTCAAGGCACCTAATTTCTGGGTACCTTTGACATATCTGTTTCACTAACTGCTTTGCCTTTCCAAGAAAAAAGTACTCTCTAACTGACCCCAGCAAGTTAACCATATTATTTCTCATGGTCAGAGTGTCCTCCTCACGGTCAGGGTGCCTTCTAACTGAACCCAGGCCTCCTAGCGCTGCCACTATAGTAGTAAGTAAATAATGAAAGTTTGCTGTTAGGATAATTGTTCTTATGAATTCCAGAATGCCTTTGGCCTGCTCAGCCTTACCTAGAGGAAGAGGAAGCAGACACCTGCTTGGTGGGAGGTAAGGGGCTACCAGGAAGCACCTCAATCCCTCTGCCCTCTTGTTTTCCTGGTATAATGCCTAAAATTACACAATAGTGCTTCAATACGTGCCTTTTCTAACACCATCTTCTAAACCTGTACCCGCCCTGGGAGGTGAAGGACTAAAAGGGAGATAACACTGGACCCTGGATCAGGAGACCTGAGCTTGAATTTCAAGGCCTAGAGCTTGCTAACTTGCTGTGTCATGTTAGACAAATCACATAACCTTAGAAAACTTTTAGTCTAACTCTCTTAATTTACAGAGAAGGGAATTGAGAACTAGAGATGAAGTAACACAGGGAATAGAAGTCAAAAGGCCAGGTCTAGTGTTCTTTCCACCATACCCTGCTACCTTTATTTCACCTCTCTGGGCCTCACTTTCCCCATCTGGGAATTTCCCCAGATGGGAACAATAGCACCTGTTCTACTCATCTCAAAGGTTTATTGTTAAAGGAAAAGCTTTATAAAACTGAAAATACTAAGGAAAAATGCCTATTCCTTTTACTCTTATTAGATAAAAAAATAATAACTTATCATCAATAGGTTGGCAACTTGGTGATAGATTCTTTGGCCACAGAAGACTATGAAACCAAGAAAAATACAAAATGGCGCTCTGTCCTACGGGGTCCCTTCCTTTTTTTTTTTTTTTCGGGCAATGGGGGTTAAGTGACTTGCCCAGGGTCACACAGCTAGTAAGTGTCAAGTGTCTGAGGCTGGATTTGAACTCAGGTACTCCTAAATCTGGGGCTGGTGCTTTACCCACTGCGCCATCTAGCTGTCCCCTTCCCTTCCTCTTTTTTTCAGAGACGGGGCAGAGTCACAGAAAGGAAGGCAGAAAGTTGTATATTCTGTATTTACATATTTGGATATGTACATATCTGTACATAAATATATGCATATAGATATAAATATGTGTAGATAGATATAGAAATAGCAATAGATATAGATATAGCACACAGTAAGCACTATATAAATATTAGCTATTATGTGGATATATAGATCTAATAGAAATAGATCTAAAATAGATCTAATAGATGTGGAAATAGATCTAAAGATAGAAATAGATATGGCATATAGCAAGTGCTATAAAAATATAGGCTATTATGTCTATATTGCATAGAAATATGGATAGATAGATAGATATAGACACAGATATAGATACAGATAACAGAGTTCAAATTTAGTGTCAGATACCTGTTCAATCATTTCAGTTGCATCTGACTCTTCATGACCCCATTTGGGGTTTTCTTGGCAAAGATACTGTATCGGTTTGCCATTTCCTTCTCATTTTACAGAGGCAAACAGGGTCACACAGTTAAATAAATATCTGAGACCAGATTTGAACTCAGGTCTTCCTGACTCCAGATCTGGCACCTAGCTGCCCCCAGAAACTTACTAGCTGTAAAACCCTAGTCGGGTCATTTAATCTCTTTCTGCCTCAGTTTCCTCATCTGTAAAATGGGGATAATAATAGCACTTACCTCCCAGGTTTGATGTGAGGTGTCAATCAATCAGCAAGCACTTACTTAGCACCTACTATGTGCCATGTACTGGGGATACAAAGATAAAATTGAACCAACCCTTTCCCCAAGGAACTTAATTTTGCCAGAGAGATGTGTATTATTATTATTATTATCATTATCATTATTATTATTGATGATGATGATGATAATTTACATAGTGCTTTATAAATATTATCTCATTTTATCCTCACATCAAACCTTAGTGGTGATGGTAAATGTTCACAGTGAAAATTTAACAATCAGCTCCAATGCACCCCTGGAGGTATTCCTGTTCTATCTGTCTACCAATGCATATTGGAGGTTTTTTGTGGTTTTAGTATTTTTATGTGTGGAGTATGTATGAGGGAAATAACCCTCTACATTGTATCCTTTTTTAAAAAATTATTTTTATTTCCAGTTCAAAATTCTCTCCTTCCCACCACTCATCTCTATAACCTTTACACATATGAAGTCATGCAAAACATTTCTACACTAGCCAAGTTCTGAAAAAACACACACATACAAGAAAAATAAAAGACAAAAAATTCTTCATTCTGTCTATCAGTTCTCTCTCTGGAAGTAGACAGGATTTTACATCATGAATCTTTTGAAGTCATGGTAGATCATTGCATTGATCAGAGTTACTCTTTTTATTTTTTATTTTATTTTATTTTGTGGGGCAATGAGGGTTAAGTGACTTGCCCTAGGTCACACAGCTAGTAAGTGTCAAATGTCTGAGGTCAGATTTGAATTCAGGTCCTCCTGAATCCAGGGCCAGTGCTTTATCCACTGTGCCACCTAGCTGCCCAGAGTTACTAACTCTTTAACAGTTGAGTACCTTTGCAATACTGCTGTTACTATATACAGTGTTCTTCTGGTTCTGCTCATTTCACTTTGCATCAGTTCATATAAGTCTTCCCAGGTTTTTCTGAAAGCTTCCCTCTTGTCATTTCTTACAGCATAAGAAGAGTATTCCATCACAATCATATACCACAACTCATTCAACCATTCCCCAATTGATGGGCATCCCCTTAATTTCCAATTCTTTCCACCAGAAAAGGAGGTGCTATAAATATTTTTGTACATATGGGTTCTTTTCCTTCTTATTTGATCCCTTTGAGATACAAACTTAGTAGTGGAATTGCTAGGTCAAAGAGTGTGCACAGTTTTATAGCTCTTAGGGCATAGTTCCAAATTGTTCTTGAAAAGATCATATTGCTTCCATCTCAATTGATTCTATTTTTGTAATTAATTCTATTTCTAGTTGTTTTTATTCTGTATTTAGTCTAACCACCTAAATCCCTTTCTTTGTCTCTGAGTTAAGAAGTTCATAGGTTCAGAAGTTCAGCTTTCCTCTCTGAGCTAAGTTGTCCCATAAATCACCTTCATTTAAAGTAATATATTATCTCCACACATCTTACTGCCCATGCACAATTAAGGGAGACCTGTTATCTTACTAAGAAGCTGTGCATACCTATGTACAATTAAGGGCAAATGGTAACCTTACTAATGAGCCCTGCAGGATGCAGAAGGGCTCCACAAGTCAATCAGCGTTCCTTAATGACAAGGAGAGGTTGATGCTAGCCCAGCATTCCAAAATTCCAGGCAATCATATTGTTTTCCCCATCTATAATGCTGCCTTCTAGCTTTTGGATGCTCCTGCTTCTGTCTGTAAAAAGATCTATTTGTCCTCATTTGAGGTCTTTTGGCTTGCTGAAGAGATAAAGAACCCTTTTATTAGTCATTGCTAGCCTTACCAATGGGGGCAGCTAGGTGGTGCAGTGGTTAGAGTGCTGGGTTTAGAGACAGGAGGACCTGAGTTCAAATATGGCCTCAGACACTTACTAGGCAAGTCACTTAACCCTGTTTGCTTCAGTTCCTCATCTGTAAAATGAGCTAGAGAAGGAAATGGCAAATCACTCTAGTATTTTTGTCAAGAAAACCCCAAATGGGGTTATCATGGGGTGCAGAGCACCCCAGAAGTTCTCTAGGGGCACATCAAGGAACCTTCTCCTTGAGAAACTAAACCAGAGGACAGATAAGGCCTAGAGAGATGAGTGGAACCAAATTGGACTGAGCTAGCTTCAGATTCCCACCCTTCATTCTGTTCTCCCTTACCCCTGGGGAGATAAGTTTGGGTGTGGCTGTGGCCTTTGTGTCCTGAAGAGAGATCTGTAGCCACCCCTCACCCAATTCCTCTAGTCACTACCACTGAGGGATGGTCCTCCACTCTTCATCCAATTCCCCCAGCTACCACCAGTGGGGGATGGTCCTCCCTCACTAAAGGAACTTTCCACAGTCAAATGGTCACCCCTCCCCACCATCAGTCCTATAAAAGTACCTGCCATTCTCCTGTTCGAAGAGATTGGTACCTCTTAGCCACTGATTTGTGGCTATCTCCCCATGAGAAGTCCAAGGATTTCTGTCATGGTTTCCCTTCCCTTGCCCCTAAATAAACTACTACCTTATTCTAACTACTTTTGTGTGCAAGAGGGTGTAATTCTTTAAAGAGAAATTCCTAAGAACCCCAACCCCTAACCCAACCCCATACCCTATTTCCCCCCATTACAGGGTCATATAGAGTTGGAAAGGACTGAAAGAACCCCAAAACAACAAGAAACCTTATAAATGAATTGAATGTGCTCAGAACTTTGTGCCTCAGTTTATCTTAATTTCAACTGCAACATTCTATAGAATGATTGGATTAGTTCACAGCTACACCAACAATACATTAGTGTGCCTGTTTTCCCACAGCCCCTCTAGTATTTGTCATTTTCCTTTTCTGTCATATTAGTCAATCTAATGGGAATAAGGTGGTACCACAGTGTTGTTTTAATTTTAATTTTTCTAATTATTAGTGATTTAAAGCATTTTTATATGACTTTTGATAGCTTTGACTTCTTCTCCTGAAAACTGCCTGTTCATCTCCTTTGATCATTTATCAACTGGGGAATGGCTCCTATTTTTATAAATTTGGGTCAATTCTCTCTATATTTTAGAAACTAGGCCTTTGTCAGATAAAATAATTTTCAAATTATTGGACTACCTAAAAGCCATGAACCAGAGGGTAAAATAGAAATTGAAATAATCCACTAATCACATCCTGAAAAAGATCCCCAAATGAAAACTTCTAGGAATATGATAACCAAATTTGAGAGCTCCCAGGCGAAGGAGAAAATAACGTAGGCAACTATAAAGAAACAATTCAAGTACTGTGGAGCCACAGTCAGGGCAACACAAGATTTAGCAGCTTCTACATTAAAAGATTAGAGGGCTTGGAATATGATATTCTGGAGGGCAAAGGAGCTCGTATTACAACCAAGAATTACTTACCCAGCAAAACTGAGTATAAGCCTTCAGGGGGAAAATGGACATACAATGAGGACTTTCAAGCATTCTAGATGAAAAGACCAGAATTGAATAGAAAATTTGACTTTCAAATTCAACACCTGAAAGAAGCATAAAAAGGTAAACAGGAAAAGGAAATCATAAGGGATTTAATAAGGTTAAACTGTTAGATTTCTACATGGGAAGATGATATTCGTAACTGGTAAGAACTTTCTCATTATTAGGATAGTTGGAAGGAGTATTTATAGACAGAGGGCACAGGTTTGAGTTGAATATGAAGGGATGATATTCAAAAATATAAAATTAAGGGGTGAGAGAGAAATGCACTGGGAGAAAGGGAAAGGGAGAGATGGAATGGGATAAATTATCTCACATAAAAGAGGCAAGAAAGAGCTTTTACGATGGAGGAAAAGATGGGGGAGGTGAGGGAAAGTGAGTGAACCTTACTCTCATCAGAATTGGCTCAAAGAGGGAATAACATACACACTCAATTGAGTATAGAAATCTACCTTACCCTACAGGAAAGTAGGAGAGGAAGGGGATAGTGGGGGGGGTGATTGAAGGGAGGGCAGATTGTGGGAGGGGGTAGTCAGAAGCAAAACACTTTTGAGGAGGAACATATTGAAAGGAGAATAAATGGGGGAAATAGGATAGAGAGAAATACAGTTAGCAAAAGTAACTGAAAAAAATTGAAGCAAGTTTCTCTAATAAAGGCCACATTTCTCAAACATATGGAAAACAGTCAAATTTATAAAAATAAGATCCATTCCCCAATTGATAAATGATCAAAAGATATGAACAGTTTTCAGATGAAGTAATCAAAGCTATCTATAGCCATATGGAAAAAAAAAAGCCCTAAGTCATTATTGATTGGAGAGATGCAAATCAAAATAATTCTGAGGTAATACCTCATAGCTATTAGATTGGCTAACAGGACTGAAGAGGAAAGTAACAAATATTGGGGGGTGAGGTGGGGAAAATGAGACATCAATGCATTGTTCGTAGGGTAAGGAACTGATTGTAGAGCAATTTGGGACTGTGTCCAAAGGGCTATAAAACCACAGATACACTTTGACCCAGTAAAACCACTACTAGATGTGTGTCCAAAAAGAGATTAAAAAAAAAAAAAAAGGAAAAGGACCTGTGGGTACAAATATATTTATAGCAGTTCTTTTCCGGTGGCAAATAATTGGAACTCAAGGGAATGCCCATCAATTGGGGAATGGCTGAACAAGTTGTAGTATATGATTGTGATGGAATATTATTGTGCTATAAGAAATGATGAGCAGGATGCTCTCAGAAAAAAAAACTGGAAAGATTTACATAAGCTGATACAAAATGAAATGTACTATGTACAAAGTAACAGCTATGTTGTAAGATGATAGGCTGTGAATGACTTAGCTATTCTCCGCAATGCCGTGATCTAAGACAACTCTGAAGGACTTACGATAAAAAATGCGATCCCTCCCCAGAGAAATAACTGATGGTGTCTGAATGCAGGTTGAAGCATACTCTTTTAACTTTATTTTTCTTGAGGTTTTTTTGTCTATGTTTTCTTTCACAACATGACTAATACAGAAATGTTTTGCATGACTACACACTACTGCCTATATCAAATTGCTTTCCTTCTCATTGGTGGGGCGGGGGTAGCAGGGAAAGGGGGGGACATAGGAAGGGAGGAAATTTGGAAATTTTTTAAGTTTAAGAAGTTTTTTAAAAAGAATGTTAAAATTGTTTTTACATATGATTAGGGAAAATAAAATACTAAATAATTTTTTAAATTAAAAAAATGGGGGGGGGGGGAATTCTTATTTCCAGTCTTCATTTTTCTCTGAGGCTCTGCTTGCAGATATTTCCAAGTCATTGTCTTCTGAGTTTGTGTCACAATAGCTTCCCTGTCACAATAGTAGTTTTTTTATGGCCAGGTTCTTTTTGTTGTTCTATCATTTCCCCAGCCTATTTCTTGTCTTTGGACTTTACAATAGAGTTGGACTCTGCTCACCTTTGAGGGGGATAATAAACCTGAGTTTCCAGTCTTTTATGTCCCTCTGTTGCTTGATCTGGGGGCTTATAAGTTTTTGGTGCTTCCAAAGTAGTATGATTTGGAAAGAGGTCTGGTTACTGCCCTTCTGATCTGAGCTCTGGTCCTTACAGGTAGAGCCTCTGATCCCTCATGACCACAACCATTCCTCTCCATCTCTCAACTGAGACCCCAAATTGGGTAATGGGCAGCAGAGCTGCCAAATGGTGCACAATCCTGTTCCCAGTGCTTGCACAGCATTCCTATGGAATCTTTTTCTGACCCTGTGTTCAGTCCCCTTACCATCTCTATGCACTGGGCTGCCACCACCACTAGTACTTCCTCCAAAGCCCACAGGTAATGTCATTTCCTCCACGCCACACACATGTCCAGCCCCCACTGTAGGGTCCACTGATATCTCTTTTTGTCTTCCTAAGCTACCCTGGGCTGAAGAAATGTCTCACTATGGCTTTTTGTTGGCTATTCTACTCAGAATTCTGTTTGTTGAGCTTTTAAAAAGTTGGTTAGAGGGAGAGCTTGGCAAAGATGCTCACTTTACTCTACCATCTTGTCTCTGCCCCCATTGAGTACTTTTCTAAAATGGACCCTGTTAATGTCTTTTGGGGAGCTCCTAGTCATGAGCCAAAGTCAAGCTGTTTCAAAGAGATTTGGAAGAATGAGATAGAGTGTGTGTGTGGAAAAAAGAACCTTGCCTTCAAACCCTCTCTTTTCAAGGTCTGTCTTCCCCAGGACTGAACTCAAACCACATGATTCTGAGTAGGACCCCTTTAGTCAAATCAGTAAGCATTTATGAAGCTCCTAGATAGAGATAACAAGCATTTATTAAGCACCTTACATTTACTATGCTCCAGACATGGTGCTAAGGACTTTATAAACATTATCTCATTTTATCCCCACAACAACCCTGGGGAGGTAGGTGCTACTATTATCCTCATTTTGCAGATGAGGAAATTGAGTCAAACAATATTAAATGACTTGCCCAGGTCCCACAGATTTGAACTCAGGTCTTCTTGGTTCCAAGTCCAGGCTTTATCCACATTGCCTCTCAGCTAAATCTACTTGGTGCCCTGCAGGCACTGTGCTAAGAATTGGGAATACAAAGAAAAGCAAAAGCCAATTATTTCCTACTCTTGGGGAGCTCCCAGGCTAATGGATGAGACAACATGCAACCAAATACAAATAAAATACCGGCAGGATAGACTGGAGGTAGTCTCAGAGAAAAGGCACTAGCACTAAAATGGATTGGAAAAGGGTTCTTACAGAAGGTGGAATTTTACCTGGCTTTTTTGTTCTTTGGTTTTGGTTTGTTTTTTGGTGGGGCGATGAGGGTTAATTGACTTGTCCAGGGTCACACAGCCAGTAAGTGTCAAGTGTCTGAGACCGGTTTTGAACTCAGGTCCTCCTGAATCCAGGTGCTTTATCCACAGCGCCACCTAGCTGCCCCCAGAAGGTGGAATTTTAGCTGGAGCCAGGAGGTGGAGATAAGGCCATATGGGACTGAGCCAATGAAAAAGCAGGGAATCTGGAGATGGAATATCTTGTTTGGGAAACTGCAAAGAGGCCAGTGTCACAAGATCTCAGATGACAAGAGAGAGATTAAATCTAACATTAGAAAAGTGGGAGGAGGGTGGGTTATGGGGAGCTTTGAAACAACAAAAGATTTTATATTTGATCCCAGAGATGAGAGGGGGCTGCTGGGAATTATTGAATGGGGGAGGGGCAAAATGGTCAGATTTGTGCATTAGGAAGAGCACTTTGAGAGGTGAGTAGGGAAAGGCTTGAGGCCTCGAGACCCACCAGCAGCGATGAGGACCTACCTCAGGAAGCCGGCAGTGTCAGAGGACAGAAAGGGGTTAGAGGTGTTTGGCAACAGATTGTCCCATGGGGGGTGAGAGAGGGTGAGGAGTCGATGATGACACCTATGTTGGGAGCCTTCGGAACAGTAGGAGGATGGTCATACCTTGGAAGGTAATAAAAAAGGTCAGGGATGGACAGAACTTGACAATAGTTTGGATACGGGGCACAGGGTAAGAGTAGGGGGTTGAGTCAGACTCTTAGGTTTCCAGTATTTGTGGGAGACAGTGAACCACTGGTTTTCTAGCATGAAGAGAAGACTGGAAACTCAGCAGCCCAGCCTTGATCTCCCCACCCCCACCCCCACCCCCACCCCCCATGCAGCAGGCTGCCAAAGTGATTGTTACTAGAATATGGCAGCCTCTTAAAGGACCCCAAGCCCAATCAGGCTCCAGCATCCTGGCCTCGATCCCCCCCACCCCGCCCCAGTGTGGCAGGCCCCTTAAGTGTTTGTTCATTGAAATCATGGAAGCCCCCCAAAAGGGCCCGAGTCCAATTAGGAGATAGCAGCCCTGGGGGCGGGGGTGGGGTAATGAGGCTGCCCTTTGTCAGGAACAACACATGCTTAGGTACCTACATGTGTAGACATGGCCGGGGTGTATTTTTAAAAACAATTAATTACCAGCCAAATTGGAAGGAAAGCGAGATCTCACTGTGCTGATTGAGTTACCAAGGGACTGGCACGTACCATTTGGAAAATGATTTTCATGACAATCAGCATGAAAAAAAAGTCGGCATGTGTAATGGCTGTAATTTTGCATCTATAATTCTCTCTCCCGTTGTGTCTGATGCTTTCCTTACCCTTCTCCCCACCCCCAGTCGAGGGCTGGCTCCAGAGACCTCTCATAACCGCAGAGTGCAATTCATCCACAAGCCTCTCAGCAAGTATTTATTGATCTAGGGCTGTGTGGCCTGCACCTTCCCCCCTGGCCAGAGGCCAAGTGACCTGAGCACTTCAACCAGGTGCTAGGGAAAAGGAAGCAAAAATTTAGCTTTTGTCCATTCATAAAACCACAGACCGTGAAGGTTGGGAGAACTAGAACCTAGAATGTCTGAGCTGGGAGGGCCCTTAGAACACAGGATGGCAGAGCTGAGAGGGCCCTTAGAACATAGGATATAAGAGCTGAAAAAGACTTTAGAACTCTGTCAGATTTGGATGGACCTCAATACAAAGAAAAAGAAAGTCAGATGCTGCAGCTGAAGGGGCCCTGTGGCTATAGAATACTGGACTTAGATGGAATCTTGGAAGGTCTCTTCCAACTCATACCTTTTTCGGTTCAGTTCACCAAGTATCTACTGAACACCTACTGTATACGGGCCTTGCCTTGTGCCAGACTCTGTGAGGAATAGAGGAATGGAAACATGTGGTCACTGCTTTGAGGAAGCTCTCAGTCCCGTTGAAGAAGGGAGGCTTGTGCAGTCTCGGAGCAGATGGGATTCTGAGGAGCACAGGCAGTGACTGCCACGGTAATTCTTGGGGCCCAGAGGAGGCCCATGTGGGAGAAGGCTTCCCAGAGGAGGCGGATTTAAGCTTGACCTTAAGGTGGCAGGGTTTAAATGACCGGGAGGGGACCAGGTAGGTGAGCAGTGGCCAGGGCATGTTTGGGGACCATAAGGGGGCTGTCTGAGTCTGAGTGAAGGGTGGGTGTTGAGGAGCAGAGGGAGAGCATGGAAAGATCCAACTCCAGTATCTATCTCCCCCGGGGAACACACTTATAGGCTCTATATTACGGTAATTGCAGTTGACCTTGGCCTTGCTCCTAGGGGCCCTGATGGGGGAAGGGTGAGGGACAGAGGAGCTGACTCTCCCTGACCTGTCCCTCCTCTGCTCCTCCTTTCCCTGTTTGTGCCTCCTCCCAATGCCCTACTTACCAGACTGCCCGCTGATGCTGTCATCACTGATCAGTGTCAGCCTAGAATCCTGGTCCCTGGGGCCAATGTATTCCTTTCCCTTTCCCCTCCCTCCCCAGGCCACCAGCTGCCACAGAGACACTAGCAAGAGCAGCCTCTAACCTGATCAGACCTGGCTGCCTCCCCAGGTCACAATGTTCCAGGGGCTGAGCCTCACACGAGGACAGGTCACGTCCTGATGCAGCCTCATCCCCAGTCACTGATCAGGGGAAACATGGGACAGTAAAGGAAGAAGGGAATTACCCAGCTAATGGCAGAGGAGGGGTTACCTTGAAAATGAGCTGGGGCAGGGAGTGGGGGCAGCTAGGTGGCGCAGTGAATAAAGCACCGGACCTGGATTCAGGAGGACGTGAGTTCAAATCCTCAGACACTTGACACTTACTAGCTATGTGACCCTGGGCAACTCACTTAACCCTCATTGCCCCACCCCCAAAAAATTAGCTTGGGGATGATGAGATAGGGCAGATAGAGGTATGAGACAGGGTCTGGGAGTCTGGGGGCCTGGGTTATATCCTAGTTCTTCCAATAATTTGCAACCTAATTGAGTGTAAGTCACTCCCCCTCTATTATTTTTTCATATGTAAAATTACAAGATGATATCTAAGGCCCTTCACAGCTCTGATATTCTGTGTTCTAAGGGCCTTCCCAGTTCTAACATTCTGTGTTCTAAGGGCCCTCCCAGCTCTGACATCCTGTGTTCTAAGGGCCCTCCCAGATCTGAACATGCTGTGTTCTAAGGCCCCTCCCAGCTCTGACATCCTGTGTTCTAAGGACCCTCCCAGCTCTGAACATGCTGTGTTCTAAGGCCCCTCCCAGCTCTGACATCCTGTGTTCTAAGGACCCTCCTAGGTCTGACATTCTGTGTTCTAAGGGTCTTTCTAGTTCTAACATACTGTGTTCTAAGGGCCCTCCCAGTTCTGATATCCTGTGTTCTAAGTTCCCTCCCAGTTTTGACATCCTGTGTTCTAAGGGCCTCCCAGCTCTGACATTCCATGTGGTAACATTTTTGTTTTAAAAGCCCTCTCATTTCTGGCACACCATGTACTAGGTGTCTGCCAGTTCTTTCTGTGGCTCAGGGTGGCAAAGGTGAGGTAGCACACAAAAAACCCAGGCAGGTCCCATAGGGGGCTGTGTCTTGATAAAACCAAAGAGAACATTCCAGTGTTCTCACTAAAGAATGGGATTTGCCCAGTGAGTGCCAAACCAATGCTGGGACCAGAGAGTCTAGTCCAGAGTAAAGGGCCTTGAGCCATCCGTGACAGATCCACAAACGAGCATTTATCTAGCACCGTCTGTGTGCTCAGAGAGATGGGGACTTAGCTGGAAGCTGGGAGCAGAGGAATGGCAGGGCACCTTGCTGACGGCACAAAGAGAATCCCAAGCTGAGTCATTACCAGGACCCTACTTTCTTCCCAACCCTCAACATGTGAGCAACTCTCATTGTTTTTTCAGGGCCTCGGTTTCCCCGTATGTAAAATGGCCTGGCTCTAAGTCCAGGATTTTCTGAAACCGACACCGGGGCAGTGGGACTCAACTGAGAAGTCCCTACTTCCTCCTCCTTCCCTCTTTCCCTCCTCCAGGCTGGTCCATCCACTGCCCTGCCTAGTTTTCTTGCCTGCCAGGACAGAATGAGGTTAGTTGGGTCTGCTGATGGATGGGTTTAATAACCAAGAAGCTCCTGTTCCAGGCCTGCTTAACCCCCTTCAAGTGCCCTGGGGAGGCAGAGGGGTCCAGAAGAAGCAATGACGGATTTAGAGGCTTGGTCTAGATCATACCTTTGTCACTTGCTACCTGCGTGTCCTTGGGCAGGTCATTTACCTGTTCTCAGCCTCACTCTCCTTATCTGCAAAATGAAGAGGATTGGACTAGATTATCTCTAAGGGTCCTTCCAGTTTCAAACCCCATGACCCTCTTTTCCTCTGCCCTGGGCCCAAATCTGGGCCTAGTTAGCGTCAGAGAAAGAAGGGCAGGGGGCCTGGGGGAATCTGGCGGCCTCAGGCGTCTTTTCGGGGTGTTTCAGCTCACACACATCCATCCTCCCTCAGTCATGGGACTTTCCCTCTTTATCTTTTCTCTGAGTTCTGTGGGGATAAAGGCCCCAATGGGGCCCAGGCTCTCCACCTTCCCCCCGCCCCCTACTGCTCTCTTCCCTCGGTCACTCTAGGATGGGTAGAGGTGAATTGGGGAATTTCTAGAACACACTTTTCCTTGCCCCTAACCTATGGACTCAGCCAAGCCCTGGAACTGTGGCTCCCTCTCCTTCTCTTTCCCCCCAATTTAGTCCACTAACAGTTATCCCCCACCGAACACAGCCTCAATTGCGGGGCAAGGCCTCAGTTGTAAGGAGAGCTCCGGAGTCAGATATTTATAGCTAGGGGGGACTTGAAAATCCCCTCATTTTACATAGGAGGAAACTGAGGCCCAAAGAGGTCAAGTGAGTTGTCTAAAGTCACCCATGTAGCAAATGTGACAAAGGTAGGTGGGTATAGCCCAGGGCTTCTTAAACTTTTTCTACATTTGACCCCTTTTCACCCAAGAAATATTTATTCCACCCCAGGTATATAGTTCTATAAAATAGGTATACAGAACCTTTGACTATTGCCAAATGTTTCACAAGCCCCACATTCAGTTACAGTTTAAGAAGCTTGGGTGTAGTAGATAGTGCTGAACTTGAACTCAGAGAGGCCCGAGTTCCAATCTTGCCTTAGACACTAACAGTTGTGTGACCCTGGGCTTAGCCACCTGTACCTTACACTTAATTGCTCAGGGCCTCATCTTTAAGATGTAGATACTAACAGCATGTATCTCCCAGGGTTGTTGAGAAGGTTAAATGAAATAACACGGAAAATGCTTCATAAGCTTTACAGACCTATATAAATGCTATATAATTTTTTCTTATCATTCAGTTATTTCAGTCGTGTCTGACTCCTCATGATCTCATTTGGGGTTTTCTTGGCAAAGATCCTGGAGTGGTTTGCCATTTCCTTCTCTAGCTCATTTTACAGGTGAACAAACTGGGTTAAGGGACTTGCCCAGGGTCACACAGCTACTAAGTGCCTAAGACCATATTTGAACTCAGGTCTTCCTGATTCTATCCACTGTACCTGCTATGAGAATACCAGCCATCAAGTGTCAGAGGCAGAATTTGAACCCAGGTCCTTAGAATCCAGCACTTTCTACTTACATCAAACATTTCCTTCACAATGTTCCTTACACCACTTTATGCACATGGGTCACAAATGGAAATAGGTGGCCTCTAACTTGCACCCACCAGGGCTCCCTCCATCGCTCTTTGGGATACCTGAGATGTTGTTTCTTTAGAGATGATAGTGTTCCAAGATTCACAATAACACAACACCACCAGGCCAGAGAAAGGGTGGCATAAAATTCAGGAACAGGGAATCACACAATTTGGCTGAAGCATAAAGTTTGTAAAGAGGGAACAATGTGGAATAAGACTGAAAAGTTAGGCGGAAGGCAGATTCTGGACGGCCTCAAAATCCAGGCTTAGGGATTTACATTCCATCTTGAGGCAACGGGGAGCCACTAAAGGCTTTGGAGCAGGGGAGTCACACTGCCAGACATGGGTCTTGGGAAGGTGATTTTTGACAGTCATCTGAGGAATGGAAGAAAAGGGAGACTTTGGCATAAGGGAGGCCAATGAGGAAGGTAGGAGGAGGGTAAGCAGCAATGAAAACCCAGACTGGGGGGTAGCCAGGGGAGTAGAAAGTAAGGGATAAAAGTGATCGGAAGCTACAATTGACAGGAAGTCAACTGGCTGGGGAAAGATGTGGAGGTTCAGAGCCCTGGAAGAGAGTTTTAGGTGGGGGAGGATTGCCAGGTGTCTCATCTTCCATCCATTTCCCCCCTCAGATTTCTTTTGGCTTTGAGGGCTTTGCTGGGGTCTTATAGAGGTCCAGACTGGGAGTCAGGGGGTCCAGGCTCTAGTCTGAGCTCAGGCATTCTCTGTATGTGTGACCTTGACTGAGTCAACTTTTCTTTGGGCCTGAGTTTTTCCTCATCTGTAAAATGGAAATGAGGATGGGGCATAGGGGGTGGGGGAAGCATTTCTGGTCTTCCCTACCAACCTGGCTTCCCCACCTATGTCTGCCTGGGTGACGTACCCTCTCATCTTAAGAAAAGGAAGCCCTTTCCTCCCATTTCCTCCTCCCTTCTTCCCCCCACCCCTTCTCCAGGCATCTTTGTCTCTCCATTCTGGTCCTCACACGATGAGATACAGGATCTCATTCTGCTCCTTCCTCACTTCCACAGAGGTAATTTGCTGAGCGCGCTGGGAGCCCTTTAAAAATCTGGTCACATTGCAACTGTCTGGGTTACCATGGTGACCCCAGTTTGAATTTGCTCTCCCCAGGGGGAGTTCATAGTAATTAACACACCACTTAGAGCCAGGCTGCCCATAGCTGATGGGAAGGGAGCCCCTGCTGCCCAGGATGAGAGAGGAGATCAGCATGGCCCCATGGGCTGCCCTATTTGCAGTATGCCTGGGATACTTGGGTGAGGTGATCTCAGGCCACATCCAAATCGTCCGGGACAAGGCGGGTTATCGACAGTTCCACTGGCTTCTGCCCTGCTCAGACCACATGTCGAGGGCCATATTTTGGGAAGGATATTGAGAGGCTAGAGATGGTCAGAAGGAGGATGTTGTGGGGCACTGGGGACCCTGGCATGTGAGCATCAGTTGTAGGAACTGGAGAAGCTGAACTTGGAGAAGAATTAAGTGGGGCAGGAGAGTAGTTCTGTGTATTTGAAATATCATGGCACAGAAGAAGAATCAGGCCTAGAGGGTAAAGAGTATTAATAGCTCACCCTTAGGTTTAAGGTTTGCAAAGTACTTTACTTTTATTATCTCATTTGATCCTCAAAGTAACTCTGTGAAGTAAGAGCTATTATTAACCGTGTTTCACAGAGGAAACTGAGGCTGAGAAGGGTTGCAAAAGCTGGCATCTTGAAGCAAGATTCGAATTCACATGTTCCTCATTCCTGCAGCTAGGTGGCACAGTGGATAGAGCAAAAGGCCTTGGAGTCAGGAAGACTCATCTTCCTGAGTTCAAATCTGGCCTCAGAGACTTATTAGCTATGTGACCCTGGGCCAGTCACTTACCCCTGTTTGCCTCAGTTTCCTCATCTGTAAAATGAGTTGGAAAAGGAAATGGCAAGCCAGTCCAGTATCTTTGCCAAGAAAACCCAAATGGGGTCACGGAGAATCAGACATGACTGAAAAATGACCCAATAGCAACTTCCTCATTCCAAGTAGTGATGTCTGGAAGTGGTGGGGAAAGAGATTTAGGCCTGATATAGGGAAAAGACTTTCTAGCACTCTGAGCTATGCCAAAGTAGCATGGGCCGCTTCAGAAGGGAAGGGGTTTCCCCTCACAGGAGGCCTTCGAGCAGAGACTGTATAGCCACTAATCAGATGAAGTGGCAGGACATTCCTGCTCTGGTGGGGCTTAGACAAGATGGCAGCCCCGAAGGTCCCTTTGGATTCTGAGATCCTGCAACTCTATATGATCTCGCCTTCTTGCTCCTAGCCCAGGTGTCAAGAGAATGCTCAAGCTGGGAAAAACCTTAGAGCCTAGAATATCTTCCTCTCCACCTCTTCGACCCCTTTCTACCCAGCACCTCTCACCTGAACTAGTGAAGCCTTTGTCACCTTCTAACTCTCCTCTCTATAACTCGTCCTGCACCTGCTGCCTCCAGTTCATGCCTGATGGATGCCCTGGGGGGAACAGGCCTGGGTTTGGAGCCCTCTTCCCTTGGAGAAGCTGCCCCAGCCTGAGCCATGCCCCAGTGGCTTAGGAATAGGCTCACTGCACCAAGGTGAATCAATGGGCATTTAAGTCCCTTTGATGGACCAGGCAAGGATGAAAGTAGCCCGTTGTGATGGAAAAAACATGAGACAGGCTGTCAGAACACCTGGGTTCCAGTTCTGGCTTTGCCACTAAGTGGCCATGTGACCTCAAACAAATCCAACCCCCTTTGTAGATCTAAGCCTTTCCACTTGTAAGGTGGAGCAGTTGAACTAAATGATCTCTAAGCTCCAGTCTCATTCTAAGATCACAGTGTCCCAGATGAGCCCAATGTCCCCATGTGGGTTCTAAGTCGGGGCCTTGCCCTTTTTTTTACCCCCCCCTTCCTCCTTCAGAGCTTACCATAGGGCTGAAGAACACACTGGGTGCTAGGAAGGAAGACAGATGGGGGCCCCCACTGGGGGAGGCCTTTCTTGATAGCCTGGACAGGAGCTGTGACAAGAACTTCAGTATAACTCTAGAGTCTGTCATCTAGCCAGCTAATTCTCAGCCCCTCCAGTCAAGCTTTCTGTGAGAAGAGAGTGGCTCCCCAGCTTGGCTCAGGCAGTATGAGGGCCCAGGGACTGCTGCTGCTGCTGCTGGGAAAATGGGTCATTCTGGCTGTGTGGGTCAGTTAAAGACTTTCTGATATGGTCTGGTTGAATGAGGTGCCTCCGTCAGCCGGGTGGGACCCCAAAGTACCCTCTTCCCTCGGTTGAAGATCCCATCCCCAGATTATTAATGTCCTAAACCTAGACAGGCAGGCCAGTCTAGTCACGACTGCCCAACCCCCTCTCACCAAGCGTCTTGATCCTTGTTCTGACTTTCTGGGAAAACTAAGTCATGGGAAGCTTTCTGTCAGTTTGAACTGAGCTCCCCCTGCACTGAGTGCCTTGGACTGGGTGCTAGGCACAAGGGGATCTATAGTAGAGGCTGTCATTGAGGAAGGGATGGATAGGACAAGCAGACTGGCTGGTCAGGAAGTACGGAGGAGGGAGGACAGAGGGTCAGTTCAAAGACCCCACGAGATCTTCTTGCTGTGAGGAGATAGTGAGAAAGGCCTGCAGCACAGGGGATGGCCCCTCAGTGGTGAGCCTAGCAGAGGGTGTGGACAAGAGTCACATGGGGTCAGTCATCTTTAACTCCCAGATCCATGAGATCATAGATTCCTCTTCGGAGTATCTGAGTACTTAAGGAACATCAAATCTTAGGCTTTGGGCATGACCTTCTGCTTCCTAGGATTAGTTCTATCCCCAAAAAATAACTGTGGTCTCCATCTTCCCCTACAGAGAGGTGGGGGCCTTGACACTCCTCCACACATCCAGTATCCCTGGGCCCCCTCAAATTCCATCTTAGAATCTGTTTTGAAGCCCATGGACCCAGCATAAGCCTCGCCCCACCCCCTGGCCTCCCTGCTTCTTCTCCACCTGTCTTCCTGGGAGGCCCATGACCTCCCCATGTGCCCTTTCTCTGGGTGGAGCCTGGGCCACACCAAGAACAAACACAAAGAGCAGACTCAGCTGTGTGGCAGGGGCAGGTTAGAAAGCAATGAGGTTTGAATCTTGGAGGAGGTCTGGGAATGGGGGAAAGGTCTGGAGTGGGAGAGGAGAGGAGGCCATGAACAGAGCCCTTCTCTTGTAGCCCTTCCACCTCCAACCCATGAAGAACCCCTGAGGCTTTGGTCCTTCCAGCCTAACTACCCAGGAATCTGCTGTAAGCCTTCCCACTCAAGGAACCGCAGCCTGGCCAGTCACCCTGGCCAGTCACCATGCAATGTGCCCACCATCAGTCAATCCTTTGGCCCCAGCAATGAAGCTTGCTTCGGTTTATACAGGAAGATCTACAATGATCTTCCCCTCTTAGAACCCACACAGAAGCACAGATTGAGAGCAGGAAAAGACTGTCTGACTCCCTCATTTTTTTTTTTTTGGTGAAGCAAAAAAAAGTGACTTGCCCAGGGTCACACGGCTAGTAAGTGTTAAGTGTCTGAGGCCGAATTTGAACTCAGGTCCTCCTGACTCCAAGGCCAGTGCTCTATCCACTGTGCCACCAGCTGCCCCTGACTCCCTCATTTTAATGGTAAGGAAAATAAGAGTGAATCGATTTCACCCAGGCATGGAGCTAGAAAAGGACATTCAGCAGGTCTAACCTTTCACAAAGGGGGAAACTCAGGCACAGACAGGGGAAGCAATCAGCCCAGGTAGTACTCATTGGCAGAAGGAGGATTTTAAACCGGATCTCCTGACTGGAGGCTCTTTCTGCCCTGCCACTGACTTGCTTGTGGTCACACACCTGGCTTCAGACACGACATAGCGGCATAGGCCTTGCTGGCTCCGAGGCTGGCCAGAGTTCTATCCTCAATGCCAGACAGTCTCGATGGCATCTTACTTTGTGTATCTCTGCATAAGTCAATGACTACAATACAGAACAAAACATGATGGCCACAAGTCTTCCCTCCGCCCTGTTCTTCCCTTGCCACTCCATTCTGAAGGTCAGGAAGCACATCTTGTCCAAACTTCCTTCCTCTTGCTTACTGCTCTGCACCCAGTAGGCCCTAATGTTGGTTGAGTGTTTGGGATCCTCTGGCATCCAATAAAGGCTGAGGAGCTGGGTTCAAATGCTGCCCCCAGAGTGTCTTACCTGTGTGACCTTGTCCTTTCGCCCATCTCCGGGGGCTGAGTTTTGTTACCTGCAAAGTGAAGGGCTGGATCAGGTGAGGTCAGCCTAAAATCCTGCTATGATCATGGAGCTCATAGCCCCGTAGAGATGGGCCAATGTTATCAAGGCCAGTAGACAGACCAATGAAACAGACTGCTGCTCTCTCTAGCCATTTTGGTCTCATTTCCCTCCTCTCTGTTGCTGTGTGTAGCTCCGGGGCAGGTAAGTGTGGGCATGCTGAAGATAGGTCTCAGCTCAGTGGGCTGTCTCTTCATTCAGAGATACCTTGTGAAAGTCTGTTACTTGGGGTACCAGCCTTATTTTATCCCCCCAGGAAGCTTAGAGTAGTTAGGAGTGAGCCAAGGCTGGGGGAGTTGTGTAATTACAGAATCATGGCCTTGGGGATCCCCTTCTTATGTTATAAAAGAGAAAACAACAGTCTACAGAGGGAAAGTGATTTGCCCAGGGTCACACAATGCCACGGACAGTGCTTGGACCTGGGTATCCTAGATCCTAGCCTTAGACTCTATCATACCAGGATACTTCTCAAACTCAGATCTTGTCATTAAGCCACCCAAAGGGTTAAAATGGGAAGGGGGACATCCTCAGAAGCTCTCGGGGATAATGGCTGCCCCTGGGCTGGGGCCTGCAATGCTTTGGTTAGCCGGCTGACACAGCAAACCCATTAGCAAAATTGTGAAGTTGGTCTTTCTCCTCTTTCCTACTGGGCCCCGATAGGGCCTTTCCAGTCTTATGTTGTCACACTGCCCTCACTCTATGCTCCAGTATAACCAGCTGTTCCCTGTCCCCCTAATATCCTCCCACTTTTCTGCCTCTGTTTCTTGGCTCAAGCTTTTCCCTAAGCCAAGGGTTAGGGAATTGGATCACCTGTTGAATTCTTACCCATTTTTAAAGCCCAGCTCAGGTGTCACACCATTTGAGAACACTGCATGCCAAGTACCGGGACCAGGATTTCTATCCTCATACAACCAAAGAATTTAGAGCTGAATGGACTTCGGAATGCAACCAAGGGAACTTAGACGCCAATGTTCCAACCGAAAAGGATCTTAGGACAAAATACTAGAAGGTAGAATGCTGTAGGCCTTAGAGATCACCTAGGAAGTCTAACCCTCTCATTAATTACATGAGAAAATTGAGGTTTGAACAGGGGATCTAAGGGCATGCAAAGATTGCTCTGTGTATTGAGATTTACCTCACACACTCCCAACATGAGATTTCACAAAGATGTGATGTCAACTCATTGCCAGGAAGGAATTCTGAACTATGAGACCTGTTGGAAGGGGCTGCTTCGAAAAGTAGTGTGCTCTAATACCACTACTAGGTCTATATCCCAAAGAGATCATAAAAAAAAGGGAAAAGGACCCACATGTACAAAAATATTTATAGCTGCTCTTTTTGTGGTGGCAAAGAATTGGAAATTGAGGGGATGCCCATCAACTGGGGGATGGCTGAACAAGTTGTGGTATGTGAATGTCATGAAACACTATTGTGCTATAAGAAATGATGAGCAGGCAAATTTCAGAAAAACCCGGAAAAACTTATGAACTGATGCTGAGTGAAGTGAGCAGAACCAGGAGAACATTGTACACAGTAACTGCAACATTGTGCAATGATCATTGATGATAGACTTAGCTCTTCTCAGCAATCCAATGATCCAAGACAGTGCCAAAAGACTTAAGGTAGAAAATGTGGGAAGCATATTATTTTCACTTTTCTCATTTGTTGTTGTTGTTGTTTCTTCTTTCTTATGTTTTTCCCCCTTTGTTCTGATTCTTCTCTCACCATATGACTAATGTGGAAATATATTTAACATGATTGTAATATATAACCTATATCAGATGGCTTGCTGGCTTTGGGAGAGGGGAGGGAAGGGAGGGAGGAAGAATTTATAATTTTATAAAAATGAATGTTGAAGACTATCTTTACATGCAATTGGAATAAAATACTCTTTCAAATTTAAAAAAAAGAAAGGTAGTATGCTCTCTGCCATTGGAGATATCCCCATAGATGGCTACTAGAGAGGGAAGATGTAGGCAGAGAGGATCCCTACTCCAGGGGCAAAGTTGAACCTTGAAAGTCTCTTTCATCTTTGAGCTAAGATCCAGATAAAATAGTAACCTCATGCTTATGTGTATATATATATATGTGTGTGTGTGTGTGTGTGTGTGTGTGTATCCTTACAAGGAAAAGACAGGTGGGAATGGTTCCATTTCCCAAAGATTCTTATAGAATGATAATTTTTTTCTCGGTGGGGCAATGGGGGTTAAGTGACTTGCCCAGGGTCACACAGCTAGTAAGTGTCAAGTGCCTGAGGCAGGATTTGAACTCAGGTACTCCTGAATCCAGGGCCGGTGCTTTATTCACTGCGCCACCTAGCCGCCCTAGAATGATAATTTTTAAAAATGAGTTCCAGAACTTGTTAACTTTGAGGTCAAATCATAGTCAACATGCGGTCACCAAGCATTTATTAAGTGCCTCTGAGCCAGCCATGATGCCAAAGAGAGGAAGAATACACTTTTTAGTGGACCTATATCCCCCAAATAATGTTTTCAATCATCCAATTTAAAACCGGTTTATGACTTCAGACAAGTAATTTCTTCTCTCTAGGTTTTAATTCCCCCTCTCTGTAGAATGAGAGTTGCATTAGACAATCCCTAAGATCCTTTCCAGTAGCAATGTACAGCTGTGAGAGTTGCACTATAAGGAAAACTGAGCGCCACAGAATCGATGCTTTCGAGTTGTGGTGCTGGAGAAGACTTTTGAGAGTCCCGTGGACAGCAGGGAGATCAAAGCAGTCAATACTTAGAGAAATTAATTCAGACTGTTCACTGAAAAGTCAAATACTGAAGCGGAAGCTTAAATACTTTGGCCATATAATGAGAAGACGGGACTCATTGGAAAAGACCCTGATGTTGGAAAAGATCGAAGGCAAAAAGAAAAGGGGCCGGCAGAGGATGCAATGGATGGAGAGTGTCACAGAAGCAAGGAACGTGAGGTTGGACAGACTTGGAGAGATAGAAGGGCCTGGCAGACTGTGGCCCATGGGGTCACAAAGAGTCAGGCATAACTGAAGGAGAACTGGTACATCTCTGACTGTGTGTTCTGACACTGAGCTCTGAGGCCTTTTTGACTTGAACAGGCTAAATTCCAAATTCCCTTCCATCCTATGTCCAAAGATCCCTCCCAGACCTCAAATTCTACAATTCTTATTCTTAGGAAAGAGGCATTCTTCCAGATAGGGTTGGGATTGGGGCTTCTGGGGCTTCCCAAAGCTGTATGTGCCCTCTTGTGGCAGATGAAGGGGTGATTTGGAAATAGGATTGGATTTCTCTTGACCTGTATGTGTAAGCTGGCCCCAACATAGACCTTGCATTCAACTGTGGGAAGTTTGGTTGTCAACAAAATTACGTGAGCACCCCACAGGACGGGTTACTTTTTCCTTCCTTAGGCCTGGTCCCTAGAGCAAGGTTTTGACCAAAGCTCTGTTTCTGACTGGTTTGTTGTTGTTGTTGTTGTTTTGCCAAGTGTTCCATCCAGGGGGGCAGGGGATGGTAAATGTTTAACAACCGACTATCTAAAAAATGTTCTCATGACACACGTTTCAGTTTAATATGCAACATTTAACATTTCCCCCATCACTTGCTTAAGTCTAGGCAATGAACAAAATTCCCGAGTCAAAACGTTTTGCCCACATCCCCCGGTTTAAATGTTCAGACTGAAAATTTAATGATCTGCTTGAGAGCCAGTTCCAACTGATTCCAGCGACACCCTCGGTTCCATCTAACCTCTTTGTGATCTATAATCTCAATTCGGTTAAAAAATTTAACTCGTGCCTGCCACAAGTGAGGTCCTGTGCTTGCTGGTAGGGATGCAAAAATGAAAAAAAAAAACCCAGCAAGTTCCCACTCTCAATGAGATGACTATCTAATGGCAGTGGGGGAAGAGAGCAGGAAGGGGTTGTCTTGAACATAATTTAATTTTATAAACACATACATACATGCGTGTATATATATGTATGTGTGTGTGTATGTCTGTGTATATGATGTATATCCTGTTCAGTCATGTCTGACTCTTCATGACCCCTTTTTGGGGTTTTCTTGGCAAAGATACTAGAGTGGTTTGCTATTTCCTTCTCTTATGGATTATGGCAAACAGAGGTTAAGTGACTTGCCCAGGGTCACACAGCTAGTAAAGTGTCTGAGGCTACATTTTAACTCAGGTCTTCCTGACTCTAGGCCCAGTGCTCCATCCACTGTGCTACCTAGGCTGGCATAGACACATGCACATGTATATGTATATGTATATATAAAAAGTATACATTTCTGTTTACATTATATAAATACAATGTAGCATTATGTCACAAACAGAAACGAGATATAAGGCAGAGTGAGTGTATTAGCAACCATGGAAAGAGCCAGGTAATCTGGGAAAACTTGAGGAGGGAGAGGTTTCATTGGGCAGCAATGTGACACGGTAGCAAAAGTGTTAGAGTAGGGGTAGCTAGGTGGTGCAGTGGATAAAGCACCAGCCGTGGATTCAGGAGGACCTGAGTTCAAATAGTCAGCCTCAGACACTTGACACTTATTAGCTGTGTGATCCTGGGCAAGTCACTTAACCCCGATTGCCCTGCCCTCAAAAAATGTTAGAGTGGGAACAGAAAGGTATTGAAGAGGCATTTATTAAGCACCTACTATGTGCTAGGCACTGTGCCAAGCACTCTACAATTATTACTTTAGTTGAGCCTCATGACTATTTTGGAAGCTAGAAGCTATTTTTTCCTCATTTTATAGATGAGGAAACTGAGGCAAATGGAGGTGGACTTGCCCAGGGTCACACAACTAGTATGTATCTGAAGCTGGATTTGAATTCAGCTCTTCCTGACTCCCAGCCCAGTGATCTATCCATTGCACCTCATCATCATCATTTATACATAGTATAGCATTGTTAGAGATTGGTTATTATCCCCATTTTCAGATGAGGAAACTGAGGAAGACAAAGGTTAGGTGATTTGCCCAGAGTTACATACCTCCTATCTGAGGCCAGATTTGAAATGGAGTCTTCTAGACTTCAAGGCCAGTGCTATTCCCTGTGTCACCCAGTTGCCTTGAGGAAGGTCTGAGTACAAATCTTGCCTCTGACTTACTGGCTGTATGTGGAGGGGGGAGTTTGGTTCCAGTTGGGACGGCTGCCCTGCACAGAGTCAGGAGAGGACAAGATGAAGGGGGTGATGGGAAATAAGGCCAGGAAGGCAGGTGAAGGCCAGCTTACTGATGGTCTGAACTGGTACATCAAGGCAAATTATGATGGTGGCCACATGAAGGGTAGATTGGAGAGGGGGAGAAGTAGAGGCACGGAGAGCAGGTAGGGGGCTGTAATGGGCCAGAAGGGGCTTTAGTAGGAATGAGAGCTGCCCTAGGCTGAGTGAGCGGAGAGGAGGCAATGGAAACAGGAATATGTTGGCAGAAGTGATAGGAGCTGGGGACCCACAAGTCCCTTCTCTGGGCCTTAATTTCTTCATCTCTAAAATGGGGTGAGACCAGCTGATCTCTTAATCTTCAACCTTGAATATAGGGAGGAAGATTAGAAAGGGCCCAGTAGCATTCTGAGGTTTCTAGCCTGGGTGACAGGGAAACAGGGAGGAGGAAAAAGATTTAGGGAGGAAGAGGATGAGGCAGCTACAGAGCTGAGTTGGCATCAAGAAAACCTGAGTTCAAATTCTGCTTACTAGTTGTGTGTCCCTGGGTGAGACACTTGACCTTCAGGAAGCTTCTCTGTTTCACCAGCCAAGTCCCTAATAGGGATAGCTCCAAGACAAGGGGCAGGCCTGGCTCCTTTAAGCCCCCTCTACCAATAATGGCTTGGTCTACCTCCCAGGGTCATTGTGAAGATCATACAAGATCCTCGGCAAATACTCTTGCAGACTTTACAAGCTTCTAGCAATATTGGCTCTGAATGATTCTAAGCCCAGTTTGACACATGCTGAGTTTGATTCGTTATTGGGACACCACGAGGATGTCAGGTATTCAGAGAGAGAGACTGGGGCTCTCCAGAAGTAGACACATATAGATGGAGATGCATGTGCATACAGATGATACTGTTATAGCCCATGGAAATCGTAAGAGCTGTGTCCATGAGATGATGAACCATGAGATCTTCAAGGGAAAAGGAATCAAGAGAGAAGAGAAATAAGGGGGCAGCTAGGTGGTGCAGTGGATAAAGCATCGGCCCTGGATTCAGGAGGACCTGAGTTCAAATCCAGCCTCAGACACTTGGCACTTACTAGCTGTGTGACCCTGGGCAAGTCACTTAACCCTCATTGTCCCCACACAAAAATACAAAAAACAAACAAAAAAGAGAAGAGAAATAAGGATGGAGCTAGGGAGGATATTTATACTGCTAAGAGAATGATGGACCAGAGAAGAAGAAGGAAGAGGAGGAGGAGAAGGAGAAGAGGCAGGGGCACCTATGTGGCGCAGTAGATAGAGCACCGGCCCTGGAGTCAGGAGGACCTGAGTTCAAATCCGGCCTCAGACACCTAACACTCACTAGCTGTGTGACCCTGGGCAAGTCACTTAACCCTAACTGCTTCACCAAAAAAAAAAAAAAAAAGGAGAAGAGGCAGATAGGAGATAATCCTGTGGGAAGAGGGAGAGATAGAGACAGAGATGGAGGGAAGGAGGGGAGAGACAGACACAGTGAGAAACAGAGACAGCGAGAGGGATAGAGACAGAGACAAAGACAGAGAAACAGTGAGAGAGATAGAGAGACAGAGACAGACAGAGACAGTGAGAAAGAAACAAAGACAGAGACAGACTATGAATATCAAGGTCACCAGTTGTCATAGGAGAAAAAGAGTCGGCTCTCAGAGTAGAAATGGGTTCCAATGAGAATTTGTATGGAAACCTGGCCCATGACTTGATTGGAAATACTTCAAGATACAATATGGCCTGGAGTCCTCACAGGGAACAGCAGGGTTCCTTCTACCTCCAAATCCTAGAACATTCATTCTGAGGGGAAAAGAAAGTTTGTCTTAAGGGTTCTAGGGCCATAGGTTGAGGAGTTAGGAAGAACTTCATGCAACCCTTCAACTGACCATGAAGGGAATCAGGCCCAGACAGGGGGACTGGCTTGTCCTAGGTCAACACAACAGAGCTGGGATGAGCACTGATGTCTCATTGTTATTGTTGCCTTGGTATTATTTGGGGATTTTGCTTTTCCCTTACATGGTGTTAAGAGCCGCTAGGGGCACCATAGTGACAGGCTTGACGTCAGGAAGACCTGAGATCAAATCCGATCCCTGTGTGACCCTGGGCAAGTCATTTAACCCTGTTTGCCTCGATTCCTTCATCTATAAAATGAACCGTAGAAGGAAATGGCAAACCACTCCAGTATCTTGGTAAAGAAAATCCCAAATGGGGTCACAAAATCGGGCGTGACTGAAAAATGACACAGTGACAAGAAGGACAAGTGACACAAGTACAGGCTCTGCTCTGACCTGACCAGGAGGCCATGATGATGCCACGTTGAGAGTGGCTGCAATGAATTTCAAGCTCTACTAGCCCCTACTAACCCCTGACCAGGAATCTGTGTGGCCCCAGGCATGTCACTTCATCTCTGTGTTAGAGAAGCACCATGCTTTTGCTGGCAGAGGGTGCTTGCTCTTCTGGTCATCTCGTAGAAGACATAGGCCTGCTCCCGATTCCTCTCCACTCTTGGAGAGAGGCCCGTAAGAGGCTTGTCTGGAGAAGCAGAGAATCATCCCTCATACCCCCAGCACCATCAGTCTTCCTCGAGACCAAGCTTTTTTCTTTCCATCCTTTACAGGGCCTCAGATTTTCTATAGCCACACCAAGTATTTGTTGGTCAGTAGATTGTCAGTCTTATCTGACTCTTCATGACCCCATTTGGGCTTTTCTTGGCAGAGATCCTAGAGTGGTTTGTCATTTCCTTCTCCAGCCCATTTGACAGATGAGAAAACTGAGGCACACAGGGTTAAATGACTTGCCCAGGGTCACACAACTATTAAGTATCTGGGGCTGGATTTGAACTCATACTGACTCCAGGCCCAGCGCTCTAACCACTGCGCCAGGGTAAGAAATACCCCCTCCGAGTGCTTCTGGATTCAGTAGGGGATTTCTCCTAGACAGAGAAACATATTTCTAGGGATGCACAGTGAAAATAGCCCAGGACTTGGTGTCAAAGCCTGGTGCTGCTGTGGGCTCTTGGGGAAGGCATTTAAAATATGTAAGTTCACATTTCCAAGGCACTTGAAAGCTTATTAAGCCCTTCCCCACAATCCTTGGAAGCCAATGGTGAAAGCCCATTTTGCAGCTGAGGAAACTGAGGCTCAGAAGTTCAATAACTTGCTCAGATTCACAGAACCTGCTAAGTGTCAGAAACAATATTAAAACTTAGGTCTCCTAACTCCAAGCCCAGTGCTTTCCCCACACCCGCTCTGAGGAAACTCCCACTTTCTCCATTGGTAATAATCCTTGCATCACTCACCTCCAGGCTCCCTGTCTGGGGTTGGCAATTGGGAAGCACTCTAGAAATAGGGGCTAAGATGATTAACAATTGACTCTGGCTCTTGGGGAAATTTCTTGTGCTTGGTGAAATCCTGCAAGGTTGTGGAAAGAATTCACTGATGAGACAAACTATTAACCAGAAGGCAGACCCTGGGAGGATTGGCACAGCCTGCCCCTGGTGATCAATGGGGAGGAGATGACAGGCGAAGGGGCTTTCTCTCCCCCTGCTGGAAACAATTCTGTCGCCTATCTCCACCATCATTCGGTTTCCATTACAGAAATGCCCTGATTCAATTAAGACATGACCTCTCCAATTCCAGGTCTAATCTCCAGTCCCTATTAATTAGCTTTGGATTGAGTTCTTCACCCATAGCTCTGACTGTGCCCCAACCTCCCACCCTAATGCAATTGATAATTCATGTAGCTTTAGTGTTCCAGATTTTCTCAGCTGAGTTACTGCAAAGTTCGGAAGGTAAGGGGGCTCTTCTCTGCAGGAAATAAGTAAGCTCTTAATTCTAATCAATCTAATAAGCTTGATTAGATCAATTCAATGAGATCAGTCAATTATAATAAGATGGGGGGCTTAGTTTTGTGAATTGGAAGAGAGTGACAAGCCTAGGGGGTCTGCATTTCAGGGAAGTTGACCTGAGAGCCAAGAACAGGACAAGATATTGCAGGAGGGAAATGCCCACGTTCCTGCCCTTTCTCAGTCTTTCTGTTGCAGCCTGAGGGGGGCTTGTCAGAAGTAAGTTTAGGCTTGGCCCCTAGGCACTCTTGGGTGGGATGCTGGGATAGAGAGAGAGAGAGCAGAAGTCCTTCTTTCCCTGAACTCACCCCTTCAAGTGGGTGTTTCCAGGCTGTGTAAACAAACAGCCCCTGAAGCCAATGTGCCACAGAAAATGGGCCAGGTGATCCCTCAGGTCCCTTTGACCTCTAAGAAGGGAAGTCTACAGTGCATTCACAGGTCTCAGAATCAATCTATATCCAAAGCAATCGGTTACCTTGAACTAACCGCCTGATCATGGGCCACTATTTTGGCTTAATTAGGTGGCTTGACTTAAGGATGTACAATGAACTTCATTAGCTCCCCCTAGTGTGAATTTTTGATGAGGCAGCCAGATGGGAAATGTCAGATGCTTTTAGTTCACGGGAGGCCAGGGCGTTTGTGCGGAATGGGGATTGTTTTAAGCATCTCCAGCCCTCTGTGCTTGGCTGGGAGGCTTGGGAATGGCCCAGTCCACAGGATTACAGGACCCAGAGCTGGAAGGGACCTAAGAGGCCATGGAGTCCAATCTCTCCATTTCACAGAGGAGGAAAACTAAGGCCAGGAGATGAAAAATGACTTGTCTGATGTCACACAGGTTGGAAATTGTGGAGCTGGAATTGAAAAATGGGTCCTTCAACCCCAAATCCAGTGCTCACGAAGCCTATCTTTAAAAAGCAAGGGGGTGGATAAAGCACTGGCCCTGGATTCAGGAGGACCTGAGTTCAAATCCAGCCTCAGACACTTGACACTCACTAGTTGTGTGATCCTGGGCAAGTCACTTAACCCTCATTGTCCGGCAAAAAAAAAAAAAAATAAGGCAAGGGGATTGTGGAGGTGTTTGGGAATGAGCAGGCACCATGCTAAACCTTTTTTTAAAAATAATAAATATTACCTCCTTTGATTCCCAAACAACCCTGGGAAGTAGCTGTTATTATTGCGATTATTATTATTGTTATTATTATTATCTCCATTTTATAGCTGAGGAAACTGAAATAAACAGAGGTAAAATGACCTACCCAGGGTCACACAGCTAGGAAGTGCCTGAGGCTGGATTTGAACTCAGGTCTTCCTGACTGTCCACTGCAGCACTAGCTGGCTCAGATAATAACTTGGGAAGATTATAGTGGGGTGTGAAGACATCTAGTGGCAGTTTCCTTATGTAAACATGAAGGGATATTAATGAGTGTCCTCAGACAGTCCAAATTAACCCAACATTCTCATTTGGTAAACATTTAAATATCTTAGGACAGCAAACCTTGCTTTCCAGCCCACGATGGAACTGTGGTGGATGTAAAACCACAAAGACGACATTCCTGTAGATGTTCCAAGTGGGACCAAACAAGCAGTGGAAATTGTGAAGGTAGAAACATTTTTTCCCCAGAAAGGGCAAAGGTCAAGCTAGGCACATTCTCCCAGGAGCCAGGAGGGCATATCGATGCCACTCTCAGCATTAAGGGCTGTCCTTGTGAGAGTAAAAGCTCCACGGGCAAAAGTCCCTAGGGGGACGGCAGTGAGGACGGAGGCTGGAGAGCCAAGAGCAGAATTTTCCAATATTGGAGCCAAGACTAGTTGGTCAGAGTGGCCAAGAGTGGAAGGCAGTGCCAAGAGAGGCATCTGGCTTCTCTGAATAAGGAAACAGTTGAAGCTTCTGAAAACGCCAGGGGGCCAGAAGGAGGATAGGAGTGGTCACTTTGTAGGTCAGCCCAAGGGCTAGAGCAAAATGGAAACTCAAAGTTTGGGGGGTTTCCCCCTTTCCTTTTTACCATATTAAATATGCAGTTAAATCAGATTTAGGGTTGGGATAGAGACAAGGAAAATGGGAAGCCAATGATGGTGGGTAAAGGAGCTGAGGCTTCACTTAATCCTCCATCAGGTTCAGAACAAGTGTCCTCTTAGAAGTCAGGAGACTTGGATCCTAGCTTTGGCTCTGCCACAGGTTTGACGCAGCTCCCTGGGCAAGCCCCTTTATCACTCTCAGCCTCAGTTTCCTCATCTGTAAAATGAGGAGGCGGGCCCAAATGCTCTCTAAGGCTCTGGCATGGTCCTATTCTCTGATAGTTTTTTATCCACTATGTTTTTCTTAGGGAAGAGGAACAGATGTATACAAGAAGTCAAGTCAATAACAACCTCAATCAGATGCCTAGAGAAAAAAAAGGGACACGTTTTATATAAGGAAAACATAAAAACTATAATATATATTTATATATTCACACATACACATATATATATGTATGTTACATATATATGTATATAACTCCTCCCCCAACTTGCAGGCTTCTATTCTCTTGAGCCCACTTGGGCTGTGTTAGTCAACTACCACCTGCAATGGTGGAGGGGTAGGGGGGAAAATTAGTGCCACACCCCTCCCCACCCCACCCCCAACCCCAATGAGGACACACTACATTGCTGGTCTCATTTTACAAGTTAAAACGGCAGAAAGGTAGTTGTATCTGCAAGAAAATGTTTATTCTTTGAAACCCCACAGAATAAAAGAATGCAGCCAAGACCAAGTACTGAACGAAAATGATGTCCCAAATGGGGAGCAAAATGGGGGAAACCCTCAACACAAATAGTCAGTGACAATTTTTCATGTTTTGCACAAAGATGAAAAATCCGTGACATTTCTGAGTAACACTTTTATGGTGACAATTACACAAGATGATTCAAAAATGCAAAATGACAGCAACATGCACATCTGGCTGAAGCTAAAAGTTGTTCTTGTTGTTGTTTTTATCCCAAAAGAAGGCCTGTGATTAGTGATGAATCTTTTAACATTTCTATTTTTACTGACTTGCTTATTCTATGTAATCTGTTTTAAATGAGACATTACATGCCAATTACATGAAACTTTTGAAAAGAGCTGCGTTCTTCTAAGAATCTCCAGCAAGAAAACCCAATCGATCCACTGGGTTTCTGAATTTTCCTAGTGCCCCGAAATAATATTGCCTTGCTCGCCCTCTCCCTTCCCTGCCCACCCCTAGCCAATTCCAAAACACTTCTAAAAGTTGCCAGGGCAAACAGTTTTCTGCCAATGTGGAATATCCATCTGAAATGGAAATCTTTGTGCAATTAATGAGCTTCTTTAAAAGAATGAACTCTTAAAAAAAAAAAAAACTCCTTGGCACAATAGCTGAGAAAGAGTCCGTCATGCTCAGCTGTCAAACACGAGATGGTGCAGAGTGGAAATCACAGTTAAATAAAAGAAGTTAAAAACAAAACCAACAATAAAAAAACACAAACCCAGAACTGCTGCTTTTATTAGGCATCTCTACAGTCTCTGGCATACAGTGCCCTGCAGAGCCCAGCTCTCCCTTCCCAAGAGTGAGTCTGTTTCACTACCTGGGCTTTCAGGGGTGTGGTGTGGTGTGGTGCAGTGTGATTGAGGCAAGTGACAGAATGCTCAAGACTCAGAGGAGGCATGGTGGCCACCATCAAGGGTCCAGCTACCATCACGTCCACCTTTTTCAGCATGATCCATTAATGAGCTCAATGTTGAAGCTAAATGATAGTGAAGGGGGAATGGTTTTAAAACTACCAAGTCTCCTCTTGAAATGTCTCTTTCCCAAGGCACTGTGAGTTAGACTGCTATCGATGCTCACGGACTAAAAACACCAAGGGGAATAGAAAGACTTTAAGCAATAGCCACCATTATATTACTGGCCACTCATACTATTTGTGTATTTTTTTTCCCTGTATGCTTCCACAACACCCCTTAAATTTGTTTGGCTTTTTGAGGGGGGTGGGAATCCATTTTTTCCCTGTGACATCAACATCTTCTTCTTTAATACCCGCTATAAAATCAAAGCTTTGTTAGATTATTGAACCCTTTCCACCTAAAAACTAAAAGAATTTTCATCATTACCCCTTGTGAGTCCAGTCTGCAGGTTTAGCTTGATTGTTTCAAACACAAGATTAAAAACAAACAAAAAAAGAAAACAAAAACAACAAGCCAAAAGAAAGGGTTGAGAATCAAGCAAAGCCCTGCATTTCTTTTTCAAGAGAAAACCATGCAAGAGGACATAAAAGGCAAAATTGGCTACGTGAAATCCAAGAGTTGTTTTAATGCATTGGCCGAGAAAAATAAATTGCAAAGTTCTGTGAGGTTTTCTAAAAATTTACAAGAAAAACTGATGGGCAGTTCTAATCAGACTTGGATGTTCTCCCCACCCCCCACCCCCTTTCTTTTTTTCAAATGACAACATATACAGTCCCACACAATACAATTTTTTTTATCTTGACTGCAAGAGATGCTCCTTTGCGATGCCTTCTATGTGACCAAAACGTTGGGCAAATACAAAGTTGGCATTCATTTCTTCAGGGGCTGATAAACAGAGGCATTGGGATCAAGTCCGGATGGGCTGGTCTCCACAAATTTGGAAGAATAATGGGGGGAAACAGGACTCAGGGGGCTGGTGGCTGCAGTGTACGTTATGCTGGGCATGACCGCCATGACTTCTGCAATCTTCTGTTTGAGGTCCTTGATCTCCTGATCTTTCTGAATGATTTGCCCTGGAAGAACAAAGATACGGCATTAGATGGGCTCAGCCCTCCCTCTCTGACAGCCTCTGAGGCATCTGGACTCAGGCAGTTGGGTGTTTAGAGGCAAACTGTGAGGAGGAATCATATCCTGTAACCGGGTAACCTGTGGACTAAAAAGCACATCTGCACAGCTGTTGCTTTTCTATGTCCAGAGGGCAGGTTTTCAGACCCTTTCCTGAATCATGTCTAAAGTGACGGTTTCTGATAACATACAGATGACCACAGCTGAGGGGCTGAATGGTCACCACTGAATGGAGCGGCGACACTACCAGGTAAGAGGGGTGGCCTGGCACAGAGGCACAGCAAGCGCCGCACTGGGTGTCCAGAGGCTCCCACATCAGCTCTTGCAGTCATTGGCTCTGTGACTTTTCTTAGGTCATGTGACTTGCTCCAGTTTCCATGGGTTCCTCTGCAGACAGATGGGGCTGGAGAACACAATGAGGACATTCGTGTGCTCAGGTGCCTTCTGGCTGGGCCGATCTGAGTTCTAAGTCTTAGGTTCCCATTGGCCCTGATGCTGTCTCTGCGTAGGGTCCAAAACTTCTTCTAACTCTGAGATTCTATGATTCCGAGTCAGCCATGTTGAGTATGCTGGCTGGGACTCACGCTGTGCATTCTGATGGGACGGCAGATGTACCAAGCAAGTGGGAGTGCCCTCCCTTCAGGCAGCTCTGTCATTAACCCAGACGGGGCTGCCAAGATGTCTGGTGTCACAAAGCCTGCCTCTTAAGTGGGAAGGCTGATCCCCCCGGGTAGAGTCGGGGCACCACCATCCTTCCCATAGCCCATGCCTGCAGCCAGGGACACCCTGACTCCACTCCCTCCCATCTCATATACAACTAGTCTCCAAGGCTCACTGACTGATCTCCCCACCCGGTCCTGCCTCTGTGTCTTCCTGCCACTCACACAGCAAATGGTTCAGGCCCTTGTCCCTTCTTGCTTGGGCTCCTCACTGCTCTCCTTCCTGCTGCCAGGCTCCCCTTCCAATCCAAGGGGACCTTTCTATGGCATGGTCCTTGTTAGAATCCTTGGGCGTGTACTAGCACTGCCATGATCTCTGACCCCAGGCACAGCGTAGGGGAGCCCGCATGAAGCTGATTGGCAGCCAGGTGGTTGTGTCCATCAGGGTCTTACAGTTTCTGGTGGTTGGGGGAGGAAGGCAAAGAGGGCAGCCCATGGTAGGGAACCTATAAGACTTTAACAAATCGCCTAATGGCCTTAGAGTTAGGACTGATTACCCTGCACTACTATTCACCTGTTATTAGCTAATTCTTATATATAAAAGATGCTGGAACAATGACCCCATTTACATACATCTTGTTAACCTACTGCTTGATGTTCAATGTCTGGCACTGCTCTTCATGACTTTGGTCACTGTCAAATCTACAAATCTACACTGTCTGAATGAAAAAGTGGATTTTTGATTTGAGGACTGGATGCGACCTCTCTCCATGGAGAGTTACGACTTTTACTTTCCTACCTTATGCCTGGACTATTGCAAAAGCCTTCTGATTAATCTCCTTGCCTCAAGCCTCTTCTCTGATCCAATCCAGCCCATCCCCACTTGGATACCACGATCTGACATGTCCCTCCCCGATTAGTCAGTAAATCCTGGGAGCCCCCAGTTATCAGGGGCTCCAATATCAGCTCCTCTAGGTGGTACTTTGAGCCCTCACACCCTTAGGATTGAGCTGCACTGGCCTCCCTTCCACCTGTGCACTCCATGCCTCCTCCCCGGCATCTCCCAGCTCCAGAGTGCTCTCCGCCCAGAAGCCTTCAATACTCGGCTCCAACCCCGCCTCTGGCAGGAGCTTCTCCTGGTGCTGGTCCTTGGTGCCCTGCCTATGCTCCCTGTCGCTCCTTCCTCTGAGATCACTTTCCGCTTACACCATATATGTAGATCTTGTATGTACAAAATTATCCACATGTTGCCTTTCCCATTAGAAAGTAAACTCCTTGAGATCAAGGACCATGGGTTTTATTTTGCTTTTTGGCCCATTTTCTCCTCTCCCCAGTGTTTCCCGGCACACAGGAAGAGCTTAACAAATGCCTGCTGACTGTCTGACCTACCTTGGGCAATCTCGAGCTGCCGTTTAGCGTCTCCTAGAGCAGAGAAAAGGTCCAGCTTGATTCTGGTCTCTGCACTCAGGCTATTCTCTAAGTGCTGGGTTTTATCTTGCATGGCTGACAGTGCTGACATTAACACCTCTGTATCCTTTTCGTTCTCTTTGTATTTCCGGAGCTCCTGAGAAGGGCAAGAAAGCCAGTCAATTCAACAAAGAAGCGCACGTGCTGGGTACCGATTCTGGGACATTTTATATGCACTCTGTGGGATACATAAAGATGAATGAGGCAGATAATCTGGTCTGAAGAAACGTATACTTTGGTAGAAGAGGTAAAATATTCATTTAAACAAGTATAATACGCGGCAGAACTGTGACAAACGCCAAGGAGCTAGCCAAACCTTGTAGGGCTTAGAGACTGGATGAAGGTGGGATCAGTTCCAGGTAGGCTATCAGGGAAGGAGTCAAGGAAAAGAGAGAGTGTGGAACAAGGGCAATGTGGGCGAGGCAGAGGGAAGGAGACTGAAGTTCCCTTCTGAACACAAGAACGATCTGAGGGTCACGGATTTAGACTCAGAAGGGGTTTTAAAAGTCCTCTCTAGTGCAGAGGTGGCAGACTCCAAGCAGAACCAGATTAAAATGTAAATGGGAAATGTTAAACAAAATTAAAATACAACATAAATAATGTTAATTTGTGGTATCCTAAGTCAACATATGCTGCGCTATGGATATGCTTCTATTTTAGTCTGACACCACTACTCTAGTCTAGCCCACTCCTCTCATTTAACTGATAAGGAAACTGAGGCCCAGAGAGGTTAAGTTACTTGCCTAAGTTCATATAGGATACAGATGGTAAGGTAAGAATTTTAATTCAGATCCTTTGACTCTAAATTCAGCATCCATTCTACTACACCATGGTATGAACATGAACTCAGTGGGGAGCAAAGGGAAGGTGTGCACGGGTGAGAATGGGTCAGTGGGAACCATCTGATTTGGCTAGACTTCTTGTTGCTGTTTGTCCTCTGTTCTTTTATTATTATTATTAATTTTTTTTTGGTGAGGCAATTAGGGTTAAGTGACTTGCCCAGGGTCACACAACTAGTAAAGTGCCAAGGGTCTGAGGCCGAATTTGAACTCAGGTCCTCCTGAATCCAGGGCCAGTGCTCTATCCACTGTGCCACCTAGCTGCCCTTGTCCTTTGTTCTTGAAGAGGACAGTGACATCAGGGTGATGTCATGACTTATACTGAATAGGATCTAAGTGGGGGAGGGCTGTGCAAGGTCATCCATCTCACTTTCTCCTCCAAAGCCATCTGGGTCCAGTGGCAAGATATATATCAGCATGACTGGAGATGGCAATTGGGGTTAAGGGACTTGCCCAGGGTCACACAACCAGTAAGTTTCTGAGATGAGATTTGAAGTCAGGTCCTCCAACTTCAGGGCCAGTGCTCTATCCACTCTGCCACCTAGCTGCCCCTTTGGCTGGATCCTATAGCTTCCAAAAGGAAGCAGAATGAAAGATGGGAGGGGAGAGCCCTGCTTTGAATGTCTGTCTAAGGAAGGGAGACAATGGAGAGACACTGAAGAGTTCTGAGGAGAGGGGTGAATTAGGGAAGCTTCAGGGGTGGTGGGAGAAGGGTCTGAGGCAGGGAAACCAGGACCAATTACACTGTTCCAAGAGTCCAAGCAGCAGGTGAGAAGGGCCCATCTGCACCAGGGTGGGGCAGCAGGTGAAGGAGGCACCTGAACCCACAGCAGTCATGCCTGGATGTGAGCTGGGGGCTAAGGGTGGGACACTCACTAGGAGGGAAAAGGGAGGATAGTTTAGGTGGCTGGGAAGACGGTAGGGCATTTGAGAGAGGGCATTTGATTAAGCAAACATTGATTAAGTGCTTGCTGTATGCCAGGGACTGGGAGAGACCTTAGAGGGTTTTTGGGGGAAAGGGAACAAGGCCAGGAATGAACAAGAACCGTTAAGGAGCAGTTTGGGTTTCAGTTTGAACTAAAGAAAGAGTGATTTCTTAATTCAAATTCTGCCCCCGTGAGTTCAACAGATGAAACACAAGAGCCAGCCTTGGAGTTGGCAAGCGGGGGGGGGGGGGGGGGGGTGTGCCTGGATTGTTCGGTTAGGGTGCACAAAGCAGGCACTCGGTGGGCGATAATCTGCATTTGCAATGGGCCTTGGACAAGGCAACAAAGCCTTCTGCCCTTCCCCAGAGAAGGCCTTCTTGTCTGCATTGTAGAGAGCAACAAAGGCCGAATTCCTTGCCTGCTGCTATTTCAGTGAACTGCAGCTGAACAGATGGGCGCAGACTGCCCTGGAAATCACTAGGGGAGCCCTTTTTCCTTTGCACCAGAGAGAGAAATGGAGGCTTATGAGTAGGAGGTACGGGGAGACAGACAATTCCCAACATGAAATAGCAAGGTTCTCCCCCTGACAGCAGTGTGTGGGGGTTACACTGTACAGCCTCCAGGGCCCTCTCAAACCCCAAGCCCACCCAGGAGTCTGATCATTCAGAGCAGGTATTTCACGGCAGGAAGCTCACCTTTCAAAAACAGCCACTTTTAAAAGGCACGTAGAATCCCCAGTGAAGGAAGGGCTCCCTCGCTGAGGGACCAATGCCACAAAGGCTGTGCAAGGACTTGGCGTGCCCTGCGCTAGAACCCCAGCTCCCCTCTTTTAGCACGTGTGGGGCACCTCTCATGCTCAGCAGCTGGGGCAGCAGGAAGATCAGGGGCTGGGGTCAGGCCTGGATGGATTCCAACTCCCATGGTTACTCTACCAGGTTCTGGTCTACTCACTTTGCCTTCATGGGCCTCAGTTTACTTGTTCATAAAAGAAGGATAAAAAGGGTTTGCCCTCCTCCTCCTCATTGTGCAGGGCCAGTGAGATGACAGATGCCAAGTGTTTTATAAAGTGGACATGAACTACTAGTTGAGAGAGACTCTGAGGCTAAGATTCAGATTCCTTACAAGGGCATAAAAATTGTAGCATAAAATTAATTTTAAAGCTTTCCTCCTTCAGACGCAAGTATTGCTATGACAGTGTCTGGCAGGTAGTAGACAAAATAAATATGTGCTGATTGACTGATATTTTCCTAGGAAGAGGCCTTAGGGGAAAATGGGATTTGTCAGTTGCCCACCCCACCCTGCTCACCATCTGCTGCTTTTCCTTCCGGGGCGGCTTTTTCTCCTTACCTGAACTTTAATTTCTAATTCTCTGATCTGGTCTTCTTTCAGTTTCATGTCAATCGTTAGCTTCTTGCACTCTGTCTCAAGCTCTCGGATGCGATTCCGTAAGGTTTCGGTGCATTCTCCCCTTTGGAAACGAGAAAAGGATTCACAAAGATGCTTAGATGAGTCCCAGCAGAGTATCCCAAGCTCCCCCTCACCTAAGGCCTGGTATTTCCTTTGAGGGCAACTCCCTCCTCCCCGACCTCTGCCAACAGCTCCCCAGGTCCATTAAACATGGGAGAGCATTCCCAGAGATCATGTCAGAAGGCCTTTCCGACAGGACACAGCAGGCAAAAGAAAGCCCCCTGTGGGCGGGCCGGAGTTTCTAAGCCCATTCTTCCAAGAAGGTGCTGTGTGATATGGGCAATCATCTCTTCTTCTGAGCCCATGTTTCTTCATTTAGGAAACAGGGAGGGCAGCCTTCATCCACCTTCCATGATTATGGTGATGGATGGCCCATCCCAGCCCATTCCCTATGCCCCATTATGATAGCAGCACTGGAGAGAGGAGAGGGGTGAAAAGAATGCTTAAAGCGTGGCTCTTGACACTGACCAGCTAGGTGGTCTTGGCAAGTCACCTCCTCTCTCTTTTCTGTAAAACGGAGGTGATATTTCTTGTACTGCCTTGCACTTAAACCTTAAAGCATTAAGTAAATGAGAGCTATTAAATCCAAATAAGTTATGAAGATGTAGGACAGAAATCAAAGTAATTAAGCATTCCACTCAGGACTCTCCCAAAGAGGCAAAGACCTCAGAATTGGCATGACTTTTACCTAGAAGGAGGTCTGGAATATTACAACAGACATTCCACATATGTATTGGTGAACAATTTTTAAACAAGACAAAAAAACCCCACAAGAGGCTTCAACTGTCATGGAGGTAAATCTGTGTCAGATGTCTCAAAGGACTTCTCTATTTTTCATCTGAGGGACACTAGAAAGTAATGTCGAGGCCAATGGGTCTCCTAACATAATTCTTGAGCAAAGGAAAGGTGGAATTTGGGGACGGCTTGAGTGCAGTCCTACTTGGAAGCTGGCCAGAAGACACCCTGTTATAAATGCCACTACCATCTTCTATAAGTGTACTTTTTTTTTCTCCAAAGCCCAAGATTTGAGAGGGGCTACACAGATTGATGGCACTATTAAGGCAGCTGGATGGCTCAGTGGATATAGCGCCGGGCCTGGAATCAGGCCGACCTGAGTTCAAATCTGGCCTCAGACACTTACTAGCTGGGTGACCCCGGGCAAGTCACTTAACCTCTGTTTGTCTCAATCCACTGGAGAAGGCAATGGCAACCACTCCAGTATCTTTGCCAAGAAACCCCATGGGCAGTATGGTCCACGGGGTCACGGAGGGGAGGACAGGAGTGAACGACTGAAGCACAAAGGACTGATGAAGCTGGAAAAACAGAGTAGACCTGTGGGTAGTGAGGAAGGGCTATACAAGATCAGGAATTCTAGATTATTCATCATCTCTATTTGAAGGGGAAATGATTATTCAACAATTATTATGCATATGCAAAAATCTAAAAGAAGGCTATTAATATGCCAAAGGTTGACAAGTAAATTGCTTGTTTAATAAAACAAGGTAAAAACTCCAGGAGGAATTACGGTAGGATTATACCACACAGATGCAAATGAGGGTAGAAATTAAAAATAGCGTAAATAATAACTGACAGTCACCCCACATCTGCAGATTTTCATGGATTTTGTCAACAAGTATAAATGATCCCATCTTGCGGATGGGGTAAGTGAGGCCCAGAAAATTCAGTGACAAGTTTGTACTGTGAGCTGGAGATGAAGAGATTTGCCTTTTAATCTTCTCACTTCCTTGGTGGAAGGAAGAGATGGGATGGGAGACTCCAACACAGAGGTCAGGTTTTTGTCAACTATCTCTTTTCCCTGCTTGGCTACTTTAACAGAAATCAAGACCTCCATTCACTTCTCCCTGCCTCTCTCCATTCATGTCCAAGAAAATGAAGGCAGCAGCATGTGAACAATCAGACCAGACTGTGTGGGGGGTTAGGCCTTCACCCTCAGGGCGCCTACTTTAACGTGGGGCCTCTGGGCACTTGCTGTGTCTAAAAGTGGCATCAAGAGAGAGTGACTTACAAGGCAGTTGGGGAAATCCCCAAATGAAATGAGCCTCTTCCCGAATCAAATTCTTGGGAAACACTGCTTTCTAAAATCCCCAAACCCTGACAGAAACAGACTTAATGATTGTGAGTACAATTCTTGGAAGACCTTTCAGAAAAGTCCTCATTCCGATCACCCACTCTGGAGCAGAGGGGATGGCCCAACAGAAACAAAAGAGCCCTGGACTTGGATCCAAGTCTTGGCTCTGCTGCTGATTATATCTGTGTTCTCTGGGGAGCAAGTGACTTTAGATCTAGGAGGCTCAGTTTCCTCATCTGTGAAATGGGGATAAAACAGCACCATGCACCACTTACTCTACTGGGATTTTGTAAGGAGGGGACCTGTAAGCCATACTACAGACAGGTACAGTGCAGCAGTGGAAAGAACACTCGAGCTGGAGTCGGAGGCCTTATTATCACCTGGGGGCCTTTGGACAAGTTGCTCCTGTACCAACTTCCAGCTTCAGCTGTCAAAGGAAGGGGTAGGACCCCATGGTCTCTCTCTGGTCCAAACATAAGTGCCGCCATTCCTGCATCAGAGGTGGCAAGGTGGAATGGATAGAGAACCAGTGTGTGTGTGTGTGTGTGTGTGTGTGTGTGTGTGTGTGTGTGTGTGCAAGGCCTGCCTCAGACACCCACTGGCTTTGTGACTGGCAGGTCACGTGGCTTCTTGAGACCCTAGATGGCCATTCTCCAGTTACAGGGTTACAGTTTCCATGGGTGGATCTCCCACCCTGGGGGCTTCCTACCTTGACAGAACCCCAAGTGAAAAACATGCCACCTTAGAGCCTCCTCTGTCTGTCTGTCTGATGTGTATCTGATCACCCTAGGGCCATCAGCTGTGCCTCCAACAGGCTCCCAGCACATCAAGTTCCCAGTCCTGTCTTCACCTTGGGAAAGCCAGTCTCAGATCCAAGACGGCAGAGTTGGCATTGAGTACCTGGTAGCAGCGGCAAAGGCCACAGCCCGGGCGGCGGTTGCCTCTTCTAACTTCTTCCTTTTCTTCTCCTCCATTAACTGCTTCTCTACAAAGCTTCGGGCCTCCTGCTCCGCTTTCAGCTTTTTCTCCAACTGGCTGATGGTCTGCTTATCCTTCTGTTTCATTTGGACAGCGTTATGTAATCTGTGGGGAAAGGAGTTTTATGGAAAGCTTTAGGAGGAGAGGGGACCCCTGGTAAAACCTGCAGAACACAAGCCCACCTGCATCAGGGCCAAGTCAACAGGTGCCTTCTCAGTCTATGCTTCCTGAACTAACACAGAGGGGCATAAAATATACTTATGGAATCCATAAATCTGATCTCTTCCAAGAAAGCCATGGCCCCGTCAGGCTAGGGGCTGGGAGATGCATTAGTGAGGGCCAAGGTGACAAGAGCATGGTGCTTTTCATATAGTAAGCACTTCACAAGGCTTTTTCATTCACTCATTCAATACAGAGAAAGAACAAGTGGGAGTCTGTGAAAGTAAAGGCACATTAGTCTCATGGCCTGCAGAACACCAGGATTCTTTGCTGTTTGGGAATTCCTGTTCTTTGGATCAATGTCCACAGCTCCCACAGAATATACATTATTGTCCAATACTCACTGAATGAGGTGCATCAGAGGACACAGAAATGGACACGGCTCAAGCTCTGGGACTGCTGAGAGAGGGGGGAAATAATCTAAATGCTGCCTGGGCTAGATAAGACACAGATGTGGGGAAAAGATGGCAAGGCATTGAAGGGAAAGCAAGTTACTGATCAGGTGCTAAGGGGTCACTGAGGAAGTCACAGGACCAGCCCCAATGCTGCGGAGTACCCTCAACACCACACTGAACCAAGGGAACAGAATTCCAACAGAATCGGGGGCAAGCTGGATGAGAAATCACTGTGATGTCTACAGGCATCAGCAAAGCTTAATTAAAAAAAAAGTCAAGTGCCTTCCTCCACACAGATCCTGTCACCTTCTCTGTAGACCCCGCTTTCTAGCTGTGGATCATTTTGGGGGAGCACTTCCCTCAGAGTTATCTTAATTCTGATGAAAAGCTCCTACTGATCTAATCCTGCCCTCTTTCCTCTCCTCACCCAGAATGCCAGCACAGCTAGACCGGGCTCAGCGAGGCCAGTCTGCTCACGTGACTGCTGTGAGCAAGGCCACCCAAAAGGCTAATGTGCCTTGATGCCCAGCACTGGCCTAATACTTCACCACTCGCAAGTTCTAAAGTTCCACGTTTTCATGAATTCTTTCTGTGGGAGAAGACTGTGGATTCTCTAAACATAAAAAAAACTGTCCTCCAGGTACAGATTTTCAAAAACCAAGTTGGTAAAAATGAAACTTAGAAAGGGTTCAAGAAAAAAAATTACTCAGGCTTTAAAAAGGTTCACCCGTGACTGCCCATTTCTATAAATGAAACCAGTGAAAAGTGTCGTTTTTTTCTTAGTTCTAGAAATGGAAAATTAGTCAAATGAATTCTACAAAAGAAAACAAAGTAAATGCCAAACAATAGAACTTTCAAGGTTGAGAGAACTAAGATGATTTCTTGACAGTTTTAATTCAAAAGTTCAAAAACCCAACCTCTTCTTTCTTCCTTTCTAAACCAGACAATTTGAACCACACATTGTTTAAAGGGAAAGAATGTAAAGTTGAATGACTGCTCGTCAGCTTTGTAGCCCTTTCTAACCTCTTCTGTGTGCACTGAGAAAATTTTTTTTCTTTTTTGACAGGATCACAGCAGTACATACTTGTTCTAATCCTGTTTGTTTATTCTACTTTGAATCATTTCATATATCTCTTAAAATTTATTTCTATTTCTAATGTTTGTCATTTTTTAAAGCCCCCAAATATTTCTTGACATTGCTATACCATAATTTGTCTAGCCATTCCCCAAATGTTGGATAGACTGGGTCAAGCTTTTTGCTATTACAAATAAAGATGTTACACATATATTTATAGAGAGGGTTTCTTTTCTCCTTTTAATCTTGGTGTGATTGGCAGGTCAAAGGGCATGATCACTTTCATAACTACTAGCTCAACTGATTTTCAACCAAGCTAAAAAACAACCCCACAAATTAAATATGATATTATGGGAAAAATAAAATGTCATAAGAAAAGAATTTTTTTGGCTTTGGGGAAAAAACTGGCAGATTCTACACGTTATACATGTGACAATCTCCAACAGTACTATGATGAGTACAAGAAAACACTTTACTAATGAATCTATCTCTTCCTCCACTTGGCTCCTGCCCATGGAGAACAGGTGCATTTGGACAGGCCTGACGCTAGAGCCTGGAGTGAAAGCATACTTGTTCTGGAGCAGCTCATTCTCTTGTCGGAGCTGGCCGATTTCAGAGCGGATCCCCCGCTCTGTGCTTGTCAGGGAGCTGATCTGACTGCGGAGCTCTTGTTCCACCTGCCTGCTGGCCTGCAGGTCAGCCTTTAACTTTTTAATGTCTTGTTCCAACCTGCGAGAAGAAAAAAGAGGTGAGAGAGAGGAGGCTTTTGCTGTGGTATGGGAGACTCTACGGGCAGTGGCTAGGACCTCAGTCCACAATCACATCTTTAAAAGATGGATCTCAGCCATTTTCTGGGGAAGGATTTTGGTCTCTAGAACTGCAAGGAAGCTTAGAGCTCACTTAATCTTACAGTTCACTTTAGGGAAAAGTAACCTAAGGCCTAATGATATCCTGGTTAATTAGATTCAGAACTGCTGGGTTTGAATCCCAGCTCCTTTGTCTAAGAGCCTATTGTGTGGCCTTAGACAAGTCACTTAACTAATTCTTCTGGGCTTTTCTAAGGCCTCTTTTTTGTTTGTTTGTTTGTTTTTTGGGTTGTTTTTTTGCGGGGCAATGGGGGTTAAGTGACCTGCCCAGGGTCACACAGCTAGTAAGTGTCAAGTGTCTGAGGCCGGATTTGAACCCGGGTACTCCTGAATCCAAGGCCGGTGCTTTATCCACTGCGCCACCTAACTGCCCCCCTAAGGCCTCTTTTCAATCCTATGATCCTAAGAGAGAGTGAGGGTCTTGTTCAGGACATACAGATTATAAAGTGCAGAGCCAGGATTCAAACCTAGGCCCCAACTCCAAATCCGAGCCTCTTTCCACTCTACCACAAGGGCTGCTTCTGACTTCCCTCCAAGTCTTATGGTCACAGAAAGGGATGGGCTGAGGGACAAGATGGGAGTTGCTGTGAGAGTATAAGTTGGGAAGGTACCTCTATAGTAGGACTCCCCATGGACCTTGAGGAGGGGGCTGTAGAAATGTCAACACTTTGTAGGACTACCAGGTAAGTCTTTGAGATCCACCAATGTGTCATGACCTACTGGTTCATGTCAATAAAGAAAGCCACCTAAAAGATTATAAAAATTTCTTGAGACAATCTCCTAAAGTTCATAGAACCATGGATAAATAATGTTCATGCTGGTAGTTATGACTGTAGCAGGAAACCTCCTTATGCTCAGTTGAAGAAAAAAAAATAACCAAAAAACCCCATAAGGGCAAAATCAGATAATGCCTATACTTGTTTCCTAAATGGAAGGATCCCTAAGGGTAAACTTCTCACGTCCTGGCCACCATTCCAATTCTCCGGTATAACAACAGATTTTGATCCAACAGATGTTTACCTGTATTAATAACATGTGCAACACAAACATAATGTACATTACGGTTCCTGCTCACAAGCTTGTCAGGATCCCATACAGCCATGAATAAAGGAACTGCATGATTAAGTGATCAATTTAATGGTAAGGGCAGAAAATGCTGTAGAAACAAGTTTAGGACGATGAGAACTCAATGTGTAATGAGGTCAGGAGCAGCAAGGAGAAGGCAGCCCTGAGCTCACATGTAAAAGATGGGTAAAATTTAGGAAGGGTGGGAAGGAGAAAGGGGAGGACAAGTTAGGAAAAGGGGGAAAACATCACTGAAGGCTGAGGCAGGACTGCCCACAGTCCACTGAGGAGAACAGAACGGAGACCAGTTTAGTTAGAAGAGAGGAGTCTGGATGGTAGAAGAGTTTGAAGAAGGACCAGGGTTTAATAACATAAAAGATGTGCTTTAGAGTAGAATACATAGTTATTTTTTTTAAAAAAAGAAAGAAAAAAAAAGAAGTTTGGTTACAGAATGTATTCATTTAGTTTAATAAACACGTATTAATTGAGCACAGAGCCTTGTGCTAAATATTGGATGGCATGTCATCTATTTACCTACCTACCTAGCTGGTAGAATTTAGGGCCCATGCATACTTTATGTCCTTGTTTGAAACAATGCCTTTTAAGATCAGAATAGGGAAAGGAAGCTGGAATGGGAAATCAAGGAATCTAGACCCTGGTTCTTATGAGTTTTACACTTTGGTCAAGTCACTTCCCTCTCCCATACTGCAGACCCCCTGACCCCACCCCCCCACTCCCCGCCCCCCGCCATGCCCCATAGGCCTCAAACTTCCTCCTCTCTGTAACACAGGTTGGTCAGAGTGATCCCTACGAGCTTCTAGCTCTGGCGTTCTGTGAATAAGGGCCCTGATGGTGCACAGGCGGCATGGCACAGAAGAGAGCCGGATTTGGAGAGCGAGGAGCAGGCTTCAAATCCAGGCCTTCTCATTCCCTGTGTGACTCACTCCTGGCCTCAGCCTCAGTTTCCTCATGAGTAAAATGAGGAAGGGGAATAGTTTCAGCTCCGCCTCTGAGCTCCTCTAACATTTTAGGATCTGACTACTCTGACGCAGTGAAGTACACCTAGACCCTGAAATAGGTCTAGAACAGCCCATCAAGCTGTATCTGAGGCGTGTGTGTGTGTGTCCAGGAATCAGCAGATCCTGCACATGTCGTTTCTGAAGGCAATGTCTAAGGAGCCACTGAGGAGAAAATCAAATCTGCAGACATCTGATGTGATGTGATCTACAGGATTTTTTCATAAACTACATTTTACACCCAGTTTTTATCTCCTGTGAAAAGACTGCAAACCAGGTTATTAGCTCCCAACAAAATATATTTGACCTTTTAAAAAGATATGAAGACTCATAAACTTCCAAAGGTGATGGTGGCAGCGGCAGCGGCAGCGGCACAAAGTGTAACTGGGAAGTTGCTATCCCCTGGAGGCCAGGGTAAAATCCCATGTGGTCTCAGTCACTTTAAAAGCCTCATGGGGGAGATTCTTAGGGTCGGGTTTTACCATTTTTATAGCTGCTGTTTTAGTATGCTGCAGCTTTAACAGATAGCATTTAGTAGGTGCACTTCATAAATTTTGTGCTAGCTGGTGGAGAAATTTATGCACTGAGTTTTGGATGAATTATTTCAATTAGTAAAAGGCAGTGAATCCAACTACTCAGGCCCATTATGGACATTTTTTACACAGGTAACAGCCACTTATCTTCCTAAGGTTGTGCTTAACCCTCTGGTGAAGGAGGGTCGGGGTTCTTCTAGGTAAAATGTTAACAGGTGATTTATAGGTGTAGAGGGACAGGACCCATTCTGATTAAAGAATATCACAGAGGTTAATGAGAATCTTCAATGTATTCCTGGAATTTCATAAAAATATCTGTAACTGTCACCCCAATTGGATCAAATAAGGAAGTTGGAAGGCCTTTAAAGCTAATTTCAGTACCCCTGGCTTGGAGGGAAAAGGAAAGAGATAAGCAGGTAAAGGTTCCCTTTCCCAGTCCCTGGGTTGACAAGCTGAGTTTTTCCAGAGCTCCTAGACTCACAGGGCTTCTCTGAGAAAGCTCCAATTCTTCCAGAGGTGCAGCCTCTATCTATATTCCTGGAAACTCTGAGAAGGTTTGGTTTGCTGGGGAAGCAGTTTTCCTCCCAGATGGCTCTAAAAGCTGTCCTCTCCATCTCAGCCAGGCTGCATCCACCCTAAAAGCAGGGGCCGTGGGCCACGGGGCAGTGGGCTAGTGAGGTAACTGTTCTTAACTCCTTCGCCAGGAAAAGTGAAAAGGTGCTGCTTGTCTCCAGTTCAGAAAAGTAGTCCCCCAACCCGCAGGAAACTAACCCATCCACACGGGCCCATTATGGCCCGGAGCCCGGGCAGAACGCCTTCCCAGCTCTCCGTTCAGCTCCCTTCTCCTCTCAGCCACCCACTCATTAGTTCTCTGTCCCACACTGCTCCCCAGCCACATAGTGTCAAAACTTGCTCTAAATTGTCTGTCACAAATTCAAAAGAATCTGGCAAGAAAATTCACATGAAGGTATTCATAGCTCATAATTATTAGAATTTTCATACTTTTCGTTCCTTAACCTAAAGATAAGAAGCTCTAATGGTGAAATTTTAGCCATCAGTAACAGTCTGAATGGGAGGTGGGTGGTGCCCTACCCAAAAAGTGCTGTGGCCTGACATCATGTGGGTATAAAAATCTGAATTAGGAGGCTCCTTTACTGACTTAAGCAAGTTAACATATTTCTAGATGATATGGGCAATGTTTTCAGTAGCTGTTCCTCAAAATAAGAGCTGGAAGGGCCCTTAGAGGCCAGCTGTTTAGGCTCCACTTAAAGAGAGAGGAGGGGCCTTGTCGGGGATGCCCAGCAAGTCAGTGGCATGGCCTCACCTGCAGACTCCCAGAGCACAGCCCTCTCCACTAGCCTATGTGGATGCAATGCACAGGCATGGGTTATAGATATGCCCGGTGCTGGAACGAGCAAGGGGCCTGAACCCCAGCTCTGCTGCTTCAAACACATCGCCTTTCTCTGGACCTCAGGTTCTTCTGTAAAATGAAGGAGTAGGCCTAGATTATCTCTATGCCTGTGGGCTTGTGGGTTTAATTAGTAGAGGAAATTATCAGGTTAGGAAACTCCCTCTATCAATGCAGGCTGGCACCTACTCTGAAACTCACAATATTAGTGCCTGAGAGGTGAAGGGAATCACCAACAGTCATACTGCCGGTATATATATATATATATATATGTGTGTGTGTGTGTGTGTGAGAGAGAGAGAGAGAGGACTCGAACCCAGGGCTTCCTGGCTTCAAGGCCAAGGAGCTATCTATCCACTACCCCACCTCTCTCCCTCCCCAACATGTGTATGTGAGCATACGTAAAGGTGTGTATATATACATATATGTATGAGTATGCATATATGTATACATACACATACATGTGTTTTAAGGTTTAGGGGCCTTTTTAAAAAACAACCCGTGAGCTAAATAGTGCAAGCATTACTTTCCCCACCTTACAGATGAAGAAACCAAGACCCCAACAGTTTAAATTGAGTTTTACATGGTTACTTAACCAGACACTGGCCCCATGCTCAGGGCCAAGTCCAGAATTCCTCACTACCCCACAGTGTCTTTAACCAATAGAGGACCAGTGACATTCTCCTTAGCTGAACCATCAGAAGCAAAGACTTAGCCATGCTTGACTCGGCTATAGCTTTAGAAAACTGGTGATTTATGTACTTGTAGGACGAGCTCAGAGTATTCAGTGTGTCTCGAGCATAGAGGAGTGGCTTCCCTGGGAAACAAACCCTGCAAGAACGAGAGGCACACTGGAAAGTTATTTGGGTTTCAACACTGGATGCCTCTAAGAAGCTAGTGGGCGCTACTTCAACACGAAATCAACAACAAAAAAACTTCACTCTGGTTATATCTGGTACCCACTCACCATCTTTTTAGACATATTCTCTAAACATGGCAAAACAAAACAACCCATTTTTTACATCGAGGGAATATTCTAGGAGTCCAAAAAAATGGCCTGGAAGTTACAGAAACTTTGGCCTTTGGCTCTCCTGGTTTCAATAAGCCACACAAGCAAAGTTCCCAGAGACATCTTCAACTCTAGCCAGGCAGCATTTACAAAAAACCACCCCCCAACACATACACACCACCTTCTCACAGGGAGAGTTTGCAGACGATCATTGCAAACCAGCTTGGTTCACAAATAGGGTAAAGAAGACAGATGTCGTATCTACGTGCAGGGTTGAATGATCACTGTGAAAAGAACATCACCCAATATTTGAAGCCCGGCATATGAAGCCTTTCAACAGTATAGCTCTAAATAACCTTCTAGGACTTTTCTCCTCACTAAGGAAATCCTCTGCCCTGACCCAATCTTTACCCAAAAAACATCTTTGCACTTTCTTGCCTTCAGTAAGTTGCTGACTGACTTAGCCCCCCAATCCCTGCCCTGCTTGGCGATGCCACTCCTGCTTGTCTGTATCCATTTTTCAAGGCCCAGCTAAAATTTGACCCTCATGCAATATAACTATTCATGGAGTGCCTGAGCATCTATTCCTTTGGGGGGGGGCAGGGCAATGAGGGTTAAGTGACTTGCCCAGGGTCACACAGCTTGTAAGTGTCAAGTGTCTGAGGCCGGATTTCAACTCAGGTCCTCTTGAATCCAGGGCCTGTGCTTTATCCACTGTGCCAGTTAGCTGCCCCCACCCCCCACCAAGCATCTATCCCATGTAAGGCCCAGCTGTCTCATCTTTGAGGCCTTCCCTGACAATTCCAGGCTAAGAACTTTCCTTCAGCATTATAACCCATCACTGTCTGTGCTATGCAATGGGCATTTACAATATGCTGCTCTGGACTGTGGGGTTCTTGTGAGTATCTCAGGTCCCCAGTTACATTGTACTGTCAAATGAAGGCACCTCTCCTTGACCACAAAACTTAGAGCTAGAAGAGATCACAGAACTTTTACAAATGAGGAAACTGAGGCCCCAGAAAGGTTTAAGTGGCGTGTCTGAAGTCGCATGGGTAGTAGTAAAGTTGAATAATGGCAAAGCATCACTCATATCCTCTGACTCCATATCCATGATGCCTCCAAGCTGTTTCTAAACTTCTTTCCAGGTCTGACATCCTATGATTCTGATAACTCTATGCAAAAAAAGAGTCAACATTCATGGAATCTAAGGACCTGGAATGATCTGTCAAAGTTCTTTGGCTTTAAGTGGCAGCTGTGGTAGAAGACTGGAGTATAAGAACATTTGCATCCTCAGAAAGAGAGAGAAACAACTGCTTTGCCTTGGTTCTTAATTCCACTCTGGTGCTCAAGTCTGAATTAACCATGCAAGACAAGACTTGTTAAGGGACTCAACAGCTGATTTTGTGGAAAGTTTTGGGCCACAAATCATGACTATCTGAGGAACTCTGTCCCCACGAGAAACATGCTTTTGCTCCCTCTTAGGTAATTTATACTGGAGACATGCTGAAACTTTTAAGATTCGTAGGGAAAAAAACTAACAAACTAAGTATGCACCAGATGTGTTATTTGTAAAACCAGGCTTTAAATCAGTCATTTCCCCGAGAACTTACTTCTCTGCCTGAAAGTTGTTCCAGAAATACCTAAATCAAGCTGCCTAAAGTCTGAGTTGACTCACTTTGCTAACAAGGCACAAGTGTCCCAAAATGAACACCCTGCTGGCCTGATTAGAAAACAAAGACACTGAGGTCTCTGCTTTATAATCTGCCAAATACAAAAGCCAACAAATTAAGCTTTAATCAAGGAAAAGTAGAGAAGAAGGAAAAGGGGGCCACGGGGCTTTCAGTCTTTTGGTGTGAAAATGAAATCTCCATTTCAGCCCTTCATGGGTGACGTTGGCAGCCACGCTAAAACACCTCAAGGCAGCTGCCAACAAAGCCGCCGCCCAATGGGCGGGCTTGAGTTCTGAAAAAAGCTGTGTGAATGCTGGAAGTAAAACCTTAAATCGAAGAGTCTTTATTCTGACCTGAAGCACCTGGACTGTCAGAAAAGCTAAGGAGTCCTCAAGTCACACTACTGGAAGTCTAGTGCTCAGCTAAGGAAAAGGGCAGTGCCACGGACTCTGGGCTGCTCAGACAGCCCTGGAGGGCTGTGAGCTCGGTTCCGGGCACCACGCTGAGGAGGGATGCTGAACACCTGGAGGCTGGTGACCGTGGTGATGAGGAGACCTGAAGCCATTCCATATGAGGGTCAGGGGAGGATGGTTAGGTTAGAGAACAAAAGGCTTTGGGGGGGGGGCGGTGAAGGAGAGTGGGGAGAGAAGACTGCAATAACTATCTGAAGATATTTGCAGGATTATCATGGGAAAGAGGAAGGTGACTTATTTTGTTTTGATCCTGGGGCAGAACAGGCTTGATGGCATCTTTTCTCCCTTGTGTGGCTGCCAGCCTTGAGAAGGCCCCCTCCAACAGGTGCCTCCACTTCCCTGCCTCTCAGTGTCCATTAACTATCTACAGCCTAGCTTCTGCTCTCATCATTCTACTGACACTGCCCCCTCCAAAGTTACCAACGGTCTCTTAACTGCCCAATCTACAGGCCTGGTCTGGGTCCTCCTGCTTCAATGGCAGTCACTCTTTCCTGGACATGGCGCTCTTCTCTCTAGGTCTTCAGGGCACCGCTGTCTTCTGCTCCTCTTCTCCTCTCTGTCTGACCACACCTCCATCTCCTCTGCTGGACCTTCAGCCCCATCCAGACTGCCCTGGGCATTTCACTGGGCAGTCTGTCTCACCAGCGCCCACGGCTTCAATGATCACTGCGATGCAGACAACTCTCAGATTTACATCTCCAACTGCCTAGGAGACATCTCGAGCAGGATGTTTCTCAGAAATCTGAATGCCCCAAACTGAACATACTCTCTTTCTCTTCCTCTCCTCTCTCTAGTTTCCCTATTACCACTAAGGGCATCACCATCCTTCCAGTACCCAGGATGGAAACCGAGGCATCATCCTAAACCCTTCACTCCGAGGCACCCCCCCCATCTACTGACACATCCTTTTGATTCTTTATAACATTTGCTGCGTGTGGCCCCTTCTCTCCTCTGACACTGCCACCACCCGGGTGCAGGCCTTTGTCTCTTCATCCCGTACTGTTTAATAGCCTGCTTTTGGGTCCACCAGCTTCAAGTCTCTGCCCATTCCTATCCACCCTCCTCTCAGCTGTCAGATCCATCTTCCTACGGTGCAGGTCTGATGATGTCATACCCCTACATCCCCATAATAAACTCCAGTGGCTTCCCATTGCTCTTTTATAGAGAACTTTTACAAATGAAGGGCTTTTAAAGCCCTTCCTAACCTGGCCCCCTCCTCCCTATCTGGTCTCCTCACCCCAGTGACACTGGCCTCCAGGTTGTTCTTCGCACTAGGCTGCCCCCCCCCACTCTATCTCCCCATCTCTGCTACTAGCTTTCCTGGTGTCCTGTGAGGCTCAGCTAAAATACCACCATCTCCGGGCAGCCTTTGGCAGTCCTGTGCAATCTCTTTCCCTTTTCTGTAATCATCTTGCCTTTGCTCAGACACTGTATGGAAGCTGTTTGCACACAGCTGTTTGTATGCTGCCCCCGCTTTGGACGGGAGCTCCCTGAGGGCAGGAGCTGTCTTTGCCTCATCTTTGGTGTATCCCCAAGGCTTAGCACAAATACTGGCACATGGTAAGGAGGTGCTCCATAAATGCTAGTTGACTGACTGGAAAGAACTTATGAACAATGAAAACTGGCTGAAAATGAAGTAGGCTCCTCATCACAGGAAGCTTGGGAAATGCTACAGAGAAGAGACAAGCTTCAGGTAAATGTAGGACTAAGTGACCCACAAGGTCCTTTCCAACTCTCGAGAATCTATGATTCTGTGAAGTGAGGACCAAGGCCACTAGGGAGAAGAAGGGACTCTGTAACTTGCTCACTAGCTGTGTCCAGTTTCATGATTGTTTATGCATATGCCTCATTTCCCTTATTTGACTGACTGTGCGCTACGTGAGGACAGAGATTGTGTCTTATCTTGAGCAGGAGCCAGAGAAGCCATGTGGCATAGTGGGAAGTGCAAAGGACGCTGGTCTTGGAGACACAAGGCCCAATTTCTAACCCCAGTTCTGACGTTTACTAGTTGGTCACAAGACGGTGCCCGAGCCTGCATCTCCATCTATAGATCGGGAGGGTACTTGGGCAGCCCCTGCAGAGATACAGTTCCCCTCCTCTGCTGTGCCATCAGGCAGCATTGCGCACTCCATAAACACCCTGAGAGAAGCCCACTCGCCTGCTTCCTTGGAGCTTTTAATCAGCTCCTCGGTTGGCCCTTTATCTTGGGAGGAAATTTCAGACAACATATAAAAACCTCGGTGGGGGTGGAAAGCATCAGGTCTTTAACCTTCAGCAGTGAAGTAGCAGCTATTCCTCAGTTTCTTGAGATCTAAACCCATGACTTTCTGTTGCCCTTTGGAAACCAGCGCGTGGCAATCACTATTGCTCTAGGGATGCAGACTAGCTTAGCAGTAAATCTATGCAGGGGATAACACAAGGAAGTTGGAAAGAAATTCCGAGCCTCTAATCTCCCTCCTCCCAACCAAGAAAGTCTCAGCAGTGCTGTCCAAGATTATACATAGCAAAGTCCTCATGCCAGAAATTCAGTAGGGAAAGGTCTTGGGGAGGCTGGGCTAGTGGAAGGGAAGGACCCCACGTGGCCCAAGCTATCCACAAGTTCTGTCTCATCCACCTGCCATAGTTCTGATCTCGCCTTTCATGTTGTTGTTTGTCTTTTTTTCTCGAAGAGGACCATGACATCAGGAGGTGATGTCATGACTTTCACTGAACTGGATTTAAGTGAGGGAGGGCTGTGCAAGGTCACCAACCACACTCTTGTCCTCCAGAGCCATCTGGGTCCAGTGGCAAGATATACATCAGGATGACTGGAGATGGCCATGGATGTTCCAGGCAACTGGGGGTTAAGTGACTTGCCCAGGGTCACACAGCCAGTAAGTGTCTAAGGTGAGATTTGAACTCAGGTCCTCCCAACTTCAGGGCCAGTACTCTAGCCACTGTGCCACCTAGCTGCCCTCTTGCCTCTCAAGTGGTTTGACAAAGGCAGAAAAACCACTTTTAAAATGATGAAAATAGCAGCTTACATTTCTTTACTATTTCCAAAGCATTTCCTTCATCACAACCTTATGAGATCGGTAGTGAGACGAGGTTTTCCCTGATGCATCCATCTCCCATCTGGGTCACTTTGCACCAGCTGTCTGTCCTTGTTGTCTAGAACGAACTCCCTCCTCCCCTTAGCTCTCCCACTCCCTAGCTTCTATCCCAGAAAAGCTCCAGGCCCCTTGTCCTCCAGAGGAGGCCTCTCCTGCCTTCCCAACTGTCCGTTCAGCCTATTTCTTAAGATCACACTGCCTTTCTGATCCAAGGCTTTTCAGTTGTGTCTTTACATCCTCAAGCCCCTTGCAGAGAGCCAGCAAGCATTCACGAAGGAAATACCACGTACTCTAGGAGAAAGAGTGGTGGATCTGATGTCACAAGACCCACACTTGAATCCCGATCATCCCCCTTCTACCTGTGTGACCCAGGCCAAGCCACTTGGACTGAATGACTCGGGCTCCAGTCTCCTCATCTCTAAAATGAGGCAGCTACATGAGGTGACTTGTCTGTGCTGTAGAAGAGATTCATGCTTTAGATCAAAGACTGAACAAGACGGCCTTCAAGATCCTTAGCAATAGTACAGGTCTCTGATTCTCTGATTCTCTGAAATGCAAAGGGTCCCAAAGATGGTGGTAGAGTCAGCACTCAAATTCTGCTCTTCAGATTCTAAGTCAAAAAGGTCTTTCCATTACACAAAGCTACTTCCCAAGACAAACCAAAAAACAAACCAAAAAAAACCCCAAACTCTACCCCCCCTCCAAAAAACCACACCAAAAACCTCACCAAAAAACCCACACACATTTGCCCAGAGGGAAAGAAAGAGAAGAGAGAGCAATGATGGGTCCAGCCCTTCCCCATTAACACAGTACTACAGCTTGTCAGATTGCTAGCTGTCATGCTGTGGACACAGTCCTCAGTCAGCTGGGACAGAAAATGAGTCAATTCAAATCAAAAGGGAAGGAAGGAAGGAAGGGTATGTGCAAAGTTAGAGAGCCAGAGGACTGGGTCAGAGCACTTGATTCCTAGAGGACAATGCATGTATTTTCCTAATTTTTCTTACTGGAAAATCATTTGGTCTGACAGATGGCAAGATCTCTGCAAGGTCTCCAAAGTTCTAAATAAGAGGGTCAGATTGTTAGAGCTGGAAGAAATTTGAGAACACGGGCCATCAAAGCTGGACCTTAGAAAATCACTTCCCTTTACAGTTGAGAAAGAGCATCTCAAAGACAATAGGTGACTGACTCCTGGATAAACAGGGGCTGGGCCTGCAATCCAGCTTTCCTTACTCCAAGTGAAGTGGTCTTGCCATTCCACCACGTTGCCAGGTGTATGATCTATTGCAACACTAGGAGGGTAAATCAAACATCTGGTTTTAGCGGGAATTATTCATTTATCTAGGGAACTTCACTTGAAAGGGGAACCAAAACCAGCTTCCAAGTCTGAACTGGTGGAAGGCTTGGCCTGGGAGGCTCCGGGTGATAGACCAAGGCTGAAACATGCTTGTGCTGTCGGGCAGAGCATTCAGCAACCGCCCTCCTTGACTAGCAGCATCAGTAACAATGAAAGCACCAGATCCCTCTTCCTCAGGGCACCTCCCTTTCATGGGCACGCCCCCCAATTCATGAGTCATAAATCTCTATCCCTTCTGCACCAGAAGCTGAGCTGACTCAGGGCTCAGCACACCAAGCATTTAAGATGCACTACAACTGCCTTCTCAATACAACTTCTTACTACCGCAAAAGCTCGATTCTGTAAGCATGATTCATTATGTACTTAGGACAGAGTCACTCTTGACCTGTGTTCCAAACAACATTTCATGCAGATGAAAAGCAAGGCCTCCAAAAGGGAAGGGACTAGCCCTGGCCACAAAGTCGGTCGGGGCAAAGCCAAAGCAAACAATCGGGTCTCTTGACTGCAAGTCCAGTGATTTTTTTCTATCTGTGTTGCATTTAAACATTATGATTACCCACCCCTCCCTCCTTATCTGTACAAACAGGTTCAAGGGGTTTGGTGAAATCCTGTTAAGACCGGAACTTCAAAATAGCAACATAACGAAGCAGCCATGCTTGTTACTGAAATGTTCTACTTCCATTTACAACCTCACTTGGGATGCTGCTACAGCAGAAATAAACAGAAATTTCACCAGTACATATTAGAAGTAAGGCACAGTAGGTGAAACCTGTGTGTGGCTAGGACATTAAGAGCAACTTGAAAACCATCCGGTCCTGCCCCCTCATTTTACAGATGGGAAGGCTGAGGCCCAGAGAAGCTGAAGGACTTCCCAAGCCCACAAAGGCTGTAAGAGCAGAGCCAGGAGTGGAGCCCGTCTTTCCAGTGCAACACAAAGTCTTATTCTGATGACTGACTATGGCCTGGAGGAGCCAAGGGGCCCCCAAAGTCTATGCTGGTAAAGCACAAGCCTTGGCCTAACTTGGCAGACTGATGATCACATTGGCAACCAGGCTTTTTTTTTTTTTTTGGCCACAGGAATTCATGAAATGTCTACTAAGATGCAGAAAGGCAGTAATCTGTATGGATGGAGGCAGTGACCACATGATGAAGTCCTGAATCCTTGAAGGAAGTGAATTATATTACACACACACACACACAGAGCATGTGGATACCTTTATACATTGCCAAACAATTTTTTAAAAAGGGTTTTGAAGACTGCAGAAAATAAGGACATTTAAATGGCAGTCAACATTTCCAAATAATGTGATAGTGCCTAGGCCCAAGAGAACATATTTTATCTCGTTTAGACAGTAGCCTCTAAGGAAAACAATTTTTATAAGTCCATAAGATACGGTTTGCTAAATTTTATAATAACTCTACTCCACATTCAGAGAAGGCACTGCTACAAAATAAATTATCTCACACACCCACAAAATAATGGTCTTTAATATAGTCATTTTGTTAGCTATAATTCATGGAAAAGGCAGATAACTAATTTTATTGCAGATGGTTAATATATTAGTACGGCACAGAGGGAAATTTATCAGGAAAGTTGAAAAGATGACTTTACCATCACCAAACACAAGAGATCAAATTTACAGGTGAGAACTTTTCAACACAGCATCAAAATGCTTCCATATTCCACTGGGGACAAAGAAATCTGTTTCCAATTCCTTGTGGAGAAAAGGTTGGATTGGATGGAGTCACAGGCCCTTTTGATTACTCTGCCATGACAAAGAGAGAATGATAGATAAACATATCGCTACACCTATAGTTTGACTCTCCTTTGGATGACAATCCCATCCTGTCGGGTGTGTGTGTGTGTGTGTGTGTGTGTGTGTGAGAGAGAGAGAGAGAGAGAGAAGGGCATGGGAGGGAGAGAAAGGGAAGGGGGAATAAAGACCCCCCTAAGATTCCTAATGGTTCTTCCTTGTGATAACACGGCTTGTTTGCATACCCTGTTTCCCAGAGTACATTAACCTGCTGCCAGATGATGAAGAGCCATCAAGTAGCATAGTTAAACATGGAATTGTTTCTCTTATCTCTCTTACTTACAAAACACTGCAGGAAGTCCGAAAAATGCATGACGTTTATATTCAATTTCCAAACGTCTCAGGGATTACTAGAGAAAGCTAACTCCTACAGAATAGGAGGCTATTGCTTGTTTCTGAGGAACATTCCACGGCAGTACCCAAGAGCCAAGACATGGTTTAGTCTCTTTGAAATCCGCCCTATTCTTATCATTCCCATAGCCACAATCCTAGGTTAACTCCTAGATCTTGCCTGGCCTCTTCCCCAGGAAGTCTTCAAGTATGCACACATCGCCAGATTGAGTTTCCTAACAGACTACCTGAAACCCTTCAATGGCTCCCTCACACATTTTTTCTGATGAAGAAATCAGTCCACAGGTGGCATTCAAAACCCTTCACGATCTCACTCCATGAGCTGACTCACTTTATTCCTCATGCCGGGAATGCAAACCCCCCCCCACACACACACACACAAACACACACACACACAGTCACTCTATCTCTACCTGTTGACATGTTGTCATCAGATGTTCCCATGGATCTCTCTCTGACCCCTGATGTTAGAAAGACTCTTCATCTTTGCTCATGGTCTTTAAAATGACCATACGAGATTTCGAGGTCCCTTCCAGTTCTACATGCCACAGTCACTGTGTACCTCCATCCCACTTGTCTATGTACACACCTTGTCAGCCCCGCCCCACTCCACTCTCCTGGAGGGCACTACTTCTCTGCATTGCTCCAACACTAAAAGCACTCAGCTTTGTAGCAGGCCCTGCAAGTATCAATGAAGATTTTCTAAGAAGTAAGTCCTTTATAAACTGGACCTGGGTGCTTTTCATTGGCTAACATGCGGTGTATCTAACTCCAGAGGCAGATTCTGAATTACTCAGAGAGAGACAGACACTAGGGCTTGGCATTTTAACTGAATATTTTATATTCTCTCTCACTACACTGCTGCTGTTTCTTACCTTGATCTTAGCACAGAAAGAACTCAATCACAGAAAGGTTTGGGATTCTCTTACTTACATTTAGTAAGGAACACTACAAGCCAATTGCCCTTGATGATTTAACAAGCTTTTCTAATATTATATGATTATAAAGACTTGGATTCAGATTCATTCACATGTATGGTCTTTCTGTTTCTTGTTCCCCAATGCTATTCCTTAAAATTAGGATATAAGAACATGGCCTTCCCTTTTCAATTAGACGCATTTTCATTTGGTGACAATAGTTCCCTGTTAAGCATGCAATATTTTTATAGTTTCCAAAATACTGTTCTCACAACCCCACCCAGTCAAATAGGAAGATGAATACAAGGTCCCCATTTTATCAATGAGGAAACAGAGAAGTGCAGGATCTTTCCTTTGGTAGCCCAGCTCCTCAGCCTCAGAGCCAGCACGGACACCCAAGCTTTCTGAATCTAGCTAGGGGCCTGGCTCTTTATACCATGCCACACTGCACCTCACTCATGGGCAGAATCTCAAATTTAGAACCTGAAAGGGGAATATACCACAAATAACCCTAATACACAGTCATGCTCAACAAATGCCTAGTAGACAGCTGAGCTCCCAAAGGAGAAAGGTGATTTCTAATAACTGGTTGGGAGCCATAGAGCTTGGTAGGGAGTGAAAAACTCATGGTTTTAGAAACCACAGTTTCTTTTTTTCTGTAAGACAGAGACTGATTTTGCCTCCTTTACATCTAAAGTCACAACACACCCCTTTGAGGAAAAAGTTGTCAGCCAGCAGGGACTCCCATTGCTTAGAGGCACCAAGGAGTGTTGCCTTAAGGCTGCCTGGAATCACTTGTGATTACAAAAGCCAAGAGCATAACCTGTTCACAAGGGGAAGATGGCTGGGATCTGTCCATTTATTTCATCATTGCCCTTTTTCGGGAGTTATTTAAAATTATAGGACACAAATATGGAAGTTGTCACTGAAAAGGGAATGACAGGATCAAGAAAGTGATTCACATTACAGATTATTTTAACATGAATATGTTCTTTATAGATTCCTGTAATACATAATAATCAAAATAGCCAACAGAAATAGAGTGCTTACATTTTACAAATATTATCTCATTTGAACCTCAAAAAACCCCACTGTAAGGCAGTCAAATATTATCTTCACCATTTTCCAGTTGAGGAAGTAAAGTGACTTAGACTCTGTGCTCTGATATAACGCCTCTGTTCCCTCTTTTATAAATATAACATTTTATGGTCTGTATGCAGACATATATGAAACTGTAAACCATTTTCCTATGTATGAATCACAGCCCATTACCTAAGTTAAGTCCTAGAAATAAGCATGGGACTTTGGAAGGGCTTGGTACCTTTAACCTAATTAATCCAGCAAAATTTAGAAAAGGACAAAAAGAATTCTCCAATTATACATCATCCTTTTTTATTGGGGGGGGGGCAGGGCAATGAGGGTTAAGTGGGGTCACACAGCTAGTAAGTGTCAAGTGTGTGAGGCCATATTTGAACTCAGGTCCTCCTGAATCCAGGGCCAGTGCTTTACCTACTGCACCAGCTAGTTGCCCCCATAGTATCCTTTTTTTTTGGGGGGGGGTGAGGCAATTGGTGTTAAGTGACTTGCCCAGGGTCACACAGCTAGTAAGTGTCTGAGGCAGGATTTGAACTCAGGTCCTCCTGAAACCAGGACTGGTGCTCTATCCACTGTGCCACCGAGCTGCCCCCCACAATATCCTTTTAAGAAAAATGAATGCTTCTCCCTAAGGAGCCTAATTAGACTCCCTACCAGTCAAGGTGTTCCCAATCTTAGGAATGGTGCTCACAGGACTTTCCCAAAAGCTTCCTGAGATGAGGCCTAGAAAAGGTCCTCTTCCAAGATGCCTTCCTTGATAATCCTAATTCAGACTGACTTCACTTATCTCGTAACACTTTATATGTCTCAAATCCAGTCTCAGATACTTCTTAGCTGAGCGGCCCTGGGCAAATCATGTAACCTCTCTATGTCAGTTTCCATATTTGTAAAATGAGAATAATAAGAGTACCTGCCTCATATGTTGTTGTGAGGATCAAATGAGATCATCTTTGTAAAGCTCTTAGCACAGTGCCCAGCACATAGTAGATGCTAAGTGCTCATTGCCTTCCTGTTACTCTTTTCCTCCTCTTCCCTCCCCTCACCAGTCAACAAAGATCTATCAAGCACCAGGTATTTGCCAGGAACTGTGCCTATATTTATATATTTCTATGATTTACATCTCCCTCCTAAACTATAAGTTCCTTGATAATGAACACTGTCTTATTTAATGTATCTTCCATAGCACTTGGTAAATATAAGTTGTCCCAGAATCTTATAAATGGGAGTTCAAGGATAGGAATAAATAAAAAGATAAAATAGCATAGTACCTGCCTTTAATAAATTTACAATCTAGAGTGGTGACACTTCATCCATGATCTGATAGGCATGATCTACACCTGGCAAGTCCTAACATCAACAACTTGTCAGTCTGTTCAGTTCTTGTCCAAGGTTTCCCACAAATCCTCTACTGAGGATTGACCCAAGATAGTAGAAGCCTTCTATGGTTCTTTTGATATTCTGTAGATATCAGTACAAGGCTCAGGTTGTCTTAGGGAATCCCTTGTTCTTGCTGCATCACTAGCCCATTTGATTTTCAACTCATTTATGTCCTTGATGATGTTTTTATGCCATTTCTTGTATACTTAGTAATATCATACAATCTTCTCACACCTGTAGAGTACATGCTAAAATATCAACACAAATAATCAAAATACAGTATCTGTTAACTACAAGATATGATAGGTATTCTACTTATGGCTTGAAAAGGAGTTTGCATGGCAGAAATGGCTGGAATAGAACTTGAAATAAATAAGGATAAGGAAATTATGAAGGTAACTAGGAGGATGCTGAAACTGTGAAGAAAGTCTGATACTGAATTTGGAGATATATGGAAGGACCTGAGGAAAAGTTAAAGAAGAATGACTTGTGGATGGGGTTGACAGATCCAGTGAACCCTCTCTTTATCCATGCTCAAAATTGAGCCTGAGGGGCTGACCTAAGACCAGTGTATGTTCTTCCTCCCACTGTCCTCCTCCCACCAAATTTAGAGAAGCAGGCAATATGGTTGACCCAGATTTAGTGCACCCTCTTATGCTCCTTGACCCCCATTCATCCTAGAAGGGAAGAATGACCAAGGCCCAATGGGCCTTCTTCTTCTTCTTCAATTACCCACACTTACCTCCCCTTCCAGTCTGGAGCAGGTGGGTGACCAAAACCTAGCAAGGCTGTAGGGGAGCCCACCTCTTAATAAAGACCCCCAAAAATATCTAACGACAATGGATAGAGAAACAATGAAGAAAACCTAAGAGAAATAAAAGTAAACTAAATTCAAGAGCTATAAATAAGAACTGCTGAAAGAAATAAAAAGATAAAAGAATGACATTAGATGTAAGATAAGAGATCTGAAGAAAAGTTAGTAGAATAAATAGCTTGAAAAAGAAAACAGAAAACCTTCCCCAAGTGGTGAATACAGAGTGGAACAATTAGAACTCAGTGACTACATGAGTCAAGAATATCAAAACAAAGTCAAAAGACTAAAAAATTGAAGGAAATATCAGATGTTTACTCTCAAAAGCAAGTGAACAGGTCAAGAAATGATCATTTAAGACATACTTCCTGAAAGCTATGACCAGAAATGACTTCCATATTTCAAGAAATTATAAAAGAAAACTGCCTTGATCTAATAGAAACAAAGGGCAATAAAAGAATAAATAAAAGAACATCCTTATTATCTCCTGAAAGAAAGTCCAAACTGAAAATATGCAACGTTATCACTGCCAAAATTCAGAGCTTAAATGTTAAAGAAAAAAACGTCATGAGCAGTGAGAAAGAAAGAGTTCAAGGGCCAAGGAATCAGGCAGAATCACATAAGACTATGGTGTAAATACCATAAAATAAAGAAAATTTTGGATGATGTTTAAAAAAGCAAAAGATAAGAGTTACAACTAAGAATTAGATAACCTATAAAACTAATTATCTGAGTGGGGGGAAATTGATCTTTGATAAAATATAGAACTTTCAAGCATTCCTAATGAAAAGACCATAACTAGGGGCAGCTAGGTGGCGCAGTGGATAGAACACCGGCCCTGGATTCAGGAGTACCTGAGTTCAAATCCGGCCTCAGACACTTGACACTTACTAGCTGTGTGACCCTGGGCAAGTCACTTAACCCCAATTGCCTTACAAAAAAAAGAAAAGGAAAAAAAGAAAAGAAAAGACCGTAACTAAATAGGAATTTTGAAATGTGGGACACAGGATCCAAGAGAAACCTAGGAAGTAATTACATCTGGGCAAAGGGATTAAATGATGATGAAGTGCTTACATTCCAATAGATAGAGAAGATACAAGTATCCCTTCAGACTCTCACTGTTTTCAAGGGTCACAGAGGGAATTAAGTAACATACAAACACAGGAACAAGACATGGTATTTTTCTACTTTGCTGGTATGAGAGGAAAGAAAAGGGAGAGATAAAGGAATATATTAAGGAAGAAATGAAGACTAAGGGAGGAGAAATTACTATGTCACAAAATTGGGGTATATGACAAAGAATATACAAATACTGGGGAAGGGATTGAATATTTCATAAACCTGATTCTTTTTTTTTTTTTTTTGGTGGGGCAATGAGGGTTAAGTGACTTGCCATAAACCTGATTCTTAACCAAATAAAGGACAGTTGAAAACACACACACACACACACACTCTCACATAAAACACACAGATATATTTTGGTGTAGAAATACATTAAATTCAACAAGAAAACAGGTGAGGACAAGAATAAGGGAGATGAGTGTCTAATAGGGAAGGTAGAGTCCAAGAGACAATGATCACAAGAGCAAAACAAATGTCAGTTCTGGAAGGTGGGTCCTAAAAGGGAGATTAAACAGTGAGAAAAGAAAATATAAGAACCAGAATTTGGGGGCTGTACTTCGGGAAGAGAGGAGAGGCAAAGGCAAAGGAATAGAAACAGATGATTTCAATTCTAGTGGTGGTCAGATTTTCTCAGCTATGTTATGTCACCTTTACAAAATACTGGAGCATAAAAACCTCAAATCAATGCAAAAAAGTAGAAATATTAAATATATCTTTTACTAACTATAAATTAACAAAAATAACTAATAAAGGGCATGTGAAGAAAAGGATCCTATAGAAATAGAAGATCAAAGAACAAATTTAGAAACAAATAATTTCATAAAAAAAATACAACAATAAACAACATACCAAAACTTTGAGGATGTACCCAAACTAGTCTTTGGGGGGAAATGTATGTCCTCAAAGACTTTCACCAATAAAAGAAAAAGAAAATGAATCAATGCATTGGGCAAGCTACTAAAAAAAAATAACCAAAAAAAAAAAATCTAGAAAAGCAACAAATGAACTCCTTCCAAACTGAACACAAAAGTAAATATTCTGAAAAGCAAAAAAGAGATAAATTTAAAACAACAACAAAATGCCCACTGAAGTGATAAATAAAACTAGGCTTTAAAAGAAACCTATTAAAGAGATATATTCAGTGTGATACACATTAAAACAAACCAACTAAAACACTGGTTCTGAAGTCAGAGGATCAGGATTAAAATTCTATTTCTAATGCTTACTCTATGGGGCAACTAGGTGGTACAGTGGATAGGGCACCAGCCCTGGAGTCAGGAGGACCTGAGTTCAAATCCAATCTTAGACACTTGACACTTACTAGCTGTGTGACCCTGGGCAAGTCACTTAGCCCCAATTGCCTCACCAAAAAAAACAAAAACAAATTAATCTAATGCTTACTCTACCTGTGTGACCATGGTCACTTAACCTTGCTGAATCTCTACTTTTTCATCTGAAAAATTAAGGGGTTGGATAAGATGCCCTTTAGGTTTCTTCCATTTCTAGATGTGTGAGTTTCTGAGCCCTGTCAGCAAATCTGATTTTAAAGAAAGATAAATAATAAAAAATAAAATCATGAATAATAAAAAATAAAATCATGAAAAAAGAAGTTTTTTCAACACATCACTGTAAAAAAAGATTTTTTTGAAAGACTTAAGAACTCTGATCAATGCAATGAGGAACTATGAGGAAACATGACAGAACACTCTATCCACCTTCTGACAGAGAGATGACAGACTTAAAATGCAGAATAATACATCCATTTCTGGAAACAGCCAATATGAGAATTTGTTCATTTGACTAAGCATATTTGCTACAAGTTTTGTTTTCTTCAAATGGGGAGAATGGAATGGAGAGGGGGCCCAAGGATAGGGTAGCTAAGGAAAAAAAGGTCACTGAAACATTTTATTAAAGATGCACAGAAGAGAACCGAAGAAAGGCAAGAAAGAATGAGCTAAGCTGGACAGAATTGAGAGTTACCTGGCAAATATTACATATTTTAAAACAAAGCAAGATCAACTATTTCATGTACAATCTTCTATTCTTTTCTGTCAAATATATAGAAAAATGCTCATTTTACTTGGTGTCTATAAGGTTCAAAATAATTCAAAGCAAAAAAGAAAATGATAGAATATCATTCATATCAATGTAAATATAAATAATCATTAGCAACGAGGATATAATAGCATGTTTAAAAAAATCCTGTAAACATAATGACCATGTTGTAGTTCCACCAGAAGTGTTGGGCTGGTTTAATATTATGAAAACTATGAACATAGCAGAGCATGTTAAAACAATAAGTCACATGATTATATTCATAAATGCAGAAAAGGCTTTTAACAGAATACAATACCCCTTTATGTTATGTTTTCCCTATAGGAAAAAACGAACCATTCCTTAATATAGTAAATAGTACCACCCATTTAAAATCAAGAGTTAGTATTATCTATTTCAGAGAAACATTAGATGCCTTTCAAAAAAGGCCAGAGGTATAGACAAAATGTACTCTGTCATAACTATTATTTGATATAGTTCTAGAAATTCTACATAAATCAATAAAACAATAGAAAGAAATTGAGGCACAGGCAATCACAAAATAAAATTATAACTTTTTGCACTTTTTTGAGATGATTTGTTTTAAAAAACTATAAAGACTGAAATAAAAATTATTTGAAATAATAACTTTGGGAAAATTACAGAATACAAAATAAAGCCACAAAATTATCCTTTCCATAAATAACCAAAAAATTTAGCTATAACAGAAAGAAAAAAATTGATTTCAAAATAACTACAGGAGGGGAAGCTAGGTGGAACAATGGATAAAAGCACTGGCCCTGGATTCAGGAGGGTCTGAGTTCAAATCCAGCCTTAGACACTTAACACTTACTAGCTGTGTGACCTTGGAAAAGTCATTTAACCCTCATTCCTGTAAAAAATTAAAAATTTAAAAATTTAAAACTACAGAATATATAAAATACCTAGGAGTCTACCTATGAAGACACAAAGTGGAATTATATAAGTATAATTACAAAACACTTTTTACAGAAATAAAAACATTTAAATAACGGAGAAATATTAACTTCTCATCATTGGGTCCTGCCAATATAATAAAAATGACAGTATTCCCCTAAGCTGATTTACAGAATCAGTGCATACCAAACTTTAGGGCTACTTTATAGAACTAGAAAAATAAAAACAAGATTCATCTGGAGAAAGAAAAGATCAATAATATCAAGAAAAATAAAGGGTAAAATGACAAAGAAGAGACTCTCATACTTCCAGCCCTCAAATTAGACCACAAACCAGTAACTGTTAACCATTTGGTGCAGGTTAAGATAACAGCTGCTCAGTAGAACAAATTAGATACACAAATCCCAGAAACAGATGAAGCAGTACAGACCCAAAGACTCCAACTACTGGGGTAAGGTCTCACTAGTCAATAAAACTGCTGGGAAAACTGTAAAGGAGTTTGGAAGAAATTAGGTTTAGAAAACATCTCACACTATATATCACAATAAACTCCAAATGGATACAAAACCCTAGATATAGAAGTTCATATTAGAGGTATAAAGAAGGACATACATTTCTTGGCTAAACAAGCATAGAGAGGATAACAGGAGATAAAATAAATATCTTTTATTATATAAAATTGAAAAGTTTTCCCACAAACAAAAACAAATTCAGTTAGAATTAGAAAGGAATTTTACTGAGTAGAAAATAAAAATCTCTGCACTAAATCTCTCTAATAAAGATCTGATATTCCAGTTATACATGGAAGTGATACCTATTAACTATGTCAAAAGAAATGAAGTTATAAAATTAATAAATGCAAACTGTCAGTTCCTATGTGGGAAAAAAGTGCTTTAGATTGCTAATAATTAGAGAAAAGCAACTTAAATCAATTCAGCAATCTCCCCTCACAAACATCAGATTAGCAAAGAAGAAAAACATGGAAAATTATAATTGGGAGAGGGGTGGTGGGACAGGCACACTAATGCATAGCTAGTCCAACCTTTCTGGACCAATTCTGGAATGGAATTCTGAGGACAAAAAGATAAGCAGTTCTGATGAGGAAAGGGGAGACTTGTCTTAAGAGACTAATGTGGTTGCATAGGGAATTAGAATTAACCAATATCTTAAAATGTTTTAATTATATATTTTTAAGAAGATGGAAGCAAGAGCAGGTAACAGGATGAATACAAAAGGAAAGCATAGTACTGTAAGATCAATATCAAGACTGCTAAATTTCAGAGTGAACCAAGGGCTGGTAAGAAAACAAACGATGATTCATTCATTCATTCATTCATTCATTCATTCATTCATTCATTCATTCATTCATGCTATTTGGGGGAAAAGAAGAAGAGATCCAATATTTGGGAGAGTTGGCAGAGATTCCTACCCTCACTTTGCTTCTATTTTTTCTACCAAAGAGAATGAACTCTGGACTAGAAAGGAGAAAATAAAAATGGCTGATAGGAAATTGAGCTATCTTTGATGAATTCAAGTCATTTAGCCTAGGGAAGTTCCAGTCTTGAAAAAATTGGGAAGAGCACAGGCTAGGTGAGCTGAGAACATGCCTCTCCTTAAATCTTACCACCTGGGATCCCCTGAAGCTCGGGACAGTGCATCCAGGAACCAGTGCCCCCCTTTAAGGAGGAGTCAAAATTCAAGAAATAGGCTGCAAAATGAGTAGGCAGAAAAGGGTGTGGACCATAGAAAGTTTCTTTGGTGACAAGGAAGATCGATGTACACCCTCAGAAAAGGATGGCAATGTCAGGGCTCCTATATACAAAGCTTCCAAAGAAAATGAATTGGTCTCAGGCCACAGAAGCACTCAAAAAGGACTTTGAACGTAAAGTAATAGAGGTAGAGGGAAAAATGGAAAGAGAAATGAGAGTGATGCAGGAAAGACATGAAAAAAGTCAAGAATTTGAAAAGCCAAATGGAAAAGCTCTCTGAAGAAAATAACTGCCTAAGAATTAGAAATAAACAAATGGAAGCTAGTGACTTTATGAGAAACCAAGACACAATAGAGCAAATCCAAAGGAATAAAAAAAAATATAGGTCAATGTGAAATATCTTCTTGGAGAAACAGCTGACCTGGAAAATAGATCCAGGAGAGATAATTTGAAAATTATTGGACTAAGTGAAAACCCGAGAGCTTAGACATCACCTTTCAAGAGATCATCAGGGAAAATTGCCCTGATATTCTAGAAACAAAAGGTGAAATAGAAATTGAAAGAATACACTGATCACCTCCCCAAAGAGATCCCAAAATGAAAACTTCCAGGAATATTATAGTCAAATTCCAGAGCCCCCAGGTCAAGAAGAAAATTTTGCAAGCAGCCAGAAAGAAACAATTCAAGTACTGTGGAGCCACAGTCAGGATAACACAAGATCTAGCAGCTTCTACATTAAAGGATCAGAGGGCATGGAATATGATATTCCAGAGGACAAAAGAACTGGAATTACAACCAAGAATCACCTACCCAGCAAAACTGATCGTAATCTTTCAGGGGGAAAAATGGGACTTCAATGAAAAAGAGGACTTTCAGGTATTAGTGATGAAAAGACCTAAACTGAATAGAAAATTTGACTTTCAAATACAAGACCCTAGAGAAGCATAAAAAAGTAAACAGGAAAAAGAAATCATGAGGGATATTAAAAGGTTAAACTGTTTACATTCCTACATGGGAAGATGATACATCTAACTCATAAGAACTTTCTCAGTATTAGGTCAGATGATAGGGATAAATTTAGACATAGGGCACAGGTGGGAATTGATTATGAAGGGATGATATCTGTAAAGAATTTATTTTTTATTTATCTTTTTTTGTGGACTGGTTGGAGTTGGGTGATACGCCTGGGGTTGCGCAGTTGGTGTCTTGTATCTGATGCCAGATTTGGGCTCAGGTCCTCCTGGGTCCAGGGTGAGTGTTTTGTCCACTGTGTCACCTAGCTGCCCCATGATGACATCTTCAGGGTAAAAACTGAGCGGGGGGGGGGGGGGAGAACTGCACTGTGGAAGGGGGAAGGGGAGAGGTAGAATGGGGTGAAATCTCACATGAAAGAAGCAAGAAAGGGCTCAGGGAGTGGAGGGAGAGATGGGGGAGGAGTGGGGCAGTGAATGAGCCTTACAATCATCAGAATTGGCTCAAAGACCTTACTCTCATCAGAGTTGGCTCAAGGAGGGAATAACATACACACTCAATTGGGTAGAATAATTTATCTAACCCTGCAGGAAAGTAGGAGGGAAAGGGGATAAGGAGGGAGGGGTGAAAGAAGGGAGGGCGAGTGGGGGAGGGGGAAATCAATTCTTTGGCAGGTATAAGTCTGATGAGGAGGACTGATTGATGATGATGACAAAGTGTATGGTACTTACTTTGCTGGGCTATTGTGAAGAAAATTCTTTGGCACATGTAAGGTACTATATAAATGTTATCTATTACTGTTGTTGCAATAATCAACTTCATGGGTTTATTGTAAGAAAATAGCTCTTTTAAAGTACATATATAGGGGCAGCTAGGTGGCACAGTGGATAGAGCACCGGCCCTGGAGTCATGAGGACCTGAGTTCAAATCCAGCCTCAGACACTCTAACACTTACTAGCTTGTGTGACCCTGGGCAAGTCACTAACCCCGATTTGCCTCACCAAAAAAAATTTTAACATTTAAAAATAAAGTACTATACAAATGTGGTTACTATTAAAAAAGATGGAGCAAGATACTATCAGAAAGACCTGGAAGGACCTGCATGAGCTGATGCAAAGTGAAATGTACTATATATAATAACAGCAATATTGTGAGATGATCTACTATGAATGACTTAGTTATTTTCAGCAATGCAATGATCCAAGATTCTGAAGGTCTTATGAAAAATGCAATCCATCTACAGAGGGAGAACTGATGGTATCTGAATACAAATTGAAGCATAATTTTTTTGGTTAGTTCCTTTATCTGAAGTTTTGTTTTTGTCTGTTTTCTTTCACAACCTGGCTTATGTGGAAATGTTTTGCACGACTGCTCATGTATAGCTTATATTGAATTGCTTGAATTCTTGGGGAGTGGGGGTTAGGGAGGGAGGGCAGAAGAGAATTTGGAACACAAAGTTTTTTAAAAATTGATGTCAAAATTCTCATTTTACATGTAATTTGGGAAAATAAAATTCTAAATATATTAAAAAAAAAGAAAGAACTGGGAGATGGGACAATGAGTCATTAATGAAGAGATAATCTGACCAACCTTGGAGAATGGGAAAGGTACAATACTGAAGAAAGGAAAATTACCCAAGTTTCCAAGAAAGGGAAGATAATGAAACCTGCAAACTTTAGGCCAGGGAGTTTTATTTGGGTTCTTGGCAAAAATTCTGAGGTGTACTATTAAAGAGATAGTTTATAAAGATTTAGGAGAGGAAATATTATTTCAAAGAGCTAGTATGCTTCATCAAGAACAGGTACATATTCCTTATTCCTTATTGGACTTATTTCCCTTTTGGGACAGAGTTTCTGAACCGGCAGATCAAGTTGGTACTTCACTTAGAATTTAGAAAAGCATTTGACAAAGTCTTTCATGCTATTTCTATAGAAAAGATAGAGAGGGGCGGCTAGGTGGCGCAGTGGATAAGCACTGGCCCTGGATTCAGGAGGACCTGAGTTCAAATCCGGCCTCAGGACACTTGACACTTACTAGCTGTGTGACCCTGGGCAAGTCACTTAACCCCATTGCCCCGTTAAAAAAAAAAAAAGAGAGATGTAGGCTAGAACAACGTACTATTAGAAGGATTAAGAACTTAATCATTGCCTGAACCCTCAAAGAGCAGTCATTAATGGTTCCATGTAACTTGAAAGGAGTGACAGGAATCTGTGTTTGATTCCTATACTGCTGAAACACTTTAGCTAATGACTTGGATAAAGGCATAGAGAACAAGCTTATCAAATTTGCAGATGACACAAAGTTGGAAAAATAAATAATACATTAGATAACAGAGTTAGGATCGATATGATTTTTAAAGGCTAGATTGTTGGACTGATTCATAAGATGAAATTAATGTGGACAAACATTTAGATTTGAAAACTTGACTTCACAAGTATAAGATAAGAGAGGCCTAGATAGATAACAGTTTGTTTAAAAAAGATCTGGAGGTTACAGTAGACTACAATGAGTCAACCCTATGGAAGCAAGATAGGCTAATGCAATCTTGGCTTCCTTGATAGCTGCAAGAATGAAGAAATGATGGTCCCTGTTATGATCTCCTCTGGTCATGTCCAATTCTGGGCACCTCATTTTAGGAAGGATACTGATGTGTTGGAGAGCATCCAGAAGCAAGAAGTGACTGGTCATGGACATGAAGACCAACTAATAACCTCAGGATATTTTCACCTAAAGAAGAGAAGACTGAATCACAGGATATGAGAGCTGTCTTCAATTATCTGAGAAGAGGCAAAAGTAGGAGCAAGTGTAAACATTCCAGAGGTAAACTAAGGCTGGCTATCAGGACAAACCTCCATAACTGGAGCCTTCCAAGTGTAGAATGGGCTGCTTCAGAAGGAAGTAGATTCTCTCTCTTAGAGATCTCTAAGTGACGGCAGACCGCTGGTCAGGTATTCTCCAAAAGGGGCTCTTTTTCTGCTCTGGGCTGGGCTAGATGGCCCAAGATTCCCACCCAACTGAAATCACGTGATTCTTTGTGTTTCTATAAACAGCATAAAAGAGAGGGTTCAAGGAGGGAGAGATGATCCGTTTGAGCAGGGAAAGGGATCTTTTCCCCTGACATGATGTTGAGATTTTAGAGAAAGAATAAATGGCTTCTCCCAACAAATGCCTAGGCACAGTTCATGGACGAACCCAGTGGTTTCACAGATGAGGAAACCATGGCCCTAAGATGTGTGATGTGTTCATGGTCGCAAAGTTGGAATCAGAACTCTTGTACCAACCTCACATCCAGCCTCCCCTCTCAAGCCCAATCAAATGTACCATTTAAGACTGCAGCTGCTACCTGATTAAATCAGTCCTGGTATCATACAAAGAGGAATGGATTTGGAATCAAACCACCAGCTGTCAAATCCTAGCTCTGCTACTAACTATCCATGTGATTCTGGGTGATTAGTTGAACCTCTCTAGGCCTCTTTAATTCAAGGTTCTCTGAGGTTCTTTCCAACTCCAGATCATGACATCTGAACAGTACTGAATCCTGAAGGGGACAGCTAAGAACTCACCTTACTTTCCCACCAACCCCTTCATCAAAAGTTACCTTTAAGTTCTAATCATGGCTGAACGCCTCCCTTCATCATGGCACCCCCTCCCCAGTGATAGAGAGTAAAGAAAAAGATTCAACAATAAAAATGCCCTTGATGCTTTTTTAGGAGTAAGGAGTCAAATGCTTTCAAATCAGAGCCTTTTAAAGCTGGAAAGTAGCTCAGAACTCATCAAGCCTGACCCCTTCATTATCTCCTGGAAGAAACTGAGGTGAGAGATCAATAGCTTGCTCATATTCATACTAGTGGGTGGCAGGCTATAAAAGAAATGAATCCAGCAATTCTAAAAAACATACTCTGTTACAGTTTTTGGTGCTAAGGCATAAGGTTAGACCCTGATAAATAACTTCTAAGATATTTATTTTGGGGTCCTAGTTTTTTGCCAACAAAAATTGCACACATAGGATTTTGCACGTATCTAATTACTTATGTGACAACAAACACAAATACCTAAAAAGGAAGCCAGTTACCAAACTTCCTTAGGCAGAGAAGTGGAGGGGGAGAACTCCCTACACCAGGACCAGGAGACCTACCACTAACTGGAAATGTGACTATGGAAGTCAACTGACCATTGTGGGCTTATATTGATACTATGAAAATGAAATGGTTGGAGTTGATGACTCTCAAAATTCTTCCTGGTTCTAACATTGACTTTCCTAAGGGCCTTTCCAGCTTTGACATCCAGTGTTCTAAGGCCCCTCCAAGCTCTGACATTCTCTGTGATGAGGCCCCTTTCCAGCTTTAATCGTCTATGGTTGCTAAGGTTGCTTCCAGAGCTAGAATACTTTCTTTTAATTAGAATTCCACACCTTCTATGATTCTAAATTTTGCGATTATCAATGCAATCATAACTACCATCTTGCTCTCCTATGTGAAGGTGGGTTTGAACTAGATTGATCTAAGGTCTAAGTTCTGTGATCATAAAGATGTGACCTATTTCCCAAAAGCACTACAGGCACTACTAGCCAACAGTAACAAGTAGTACCTAACCAAGATATAAAGAATAAATAAGTAGCACAAGCTAAAAAGAGGAACCTTTTCCCTTCTGCAGGAAGACAGCACAGCTAGAAGCCAGCCAAAAAAAGTGTGATTTTGCTTCAGTAATTTTGCAATGGAATGTCTATTTCCATATCTAAGGCAGTAATAATACCCTTCTCACCTCTGGCCTCTACAATTTCTATAAGCTCCTATAGGGCTGGTCTTCCCATTCATCCAAGTCATTCTGCACTTGCTGCCACATCAGTCTTCTTAAGACTCTCACCTGATGGTGTCAGTTATCCTGCTAGAGAACCTACAGTGACTCATTCTTGTCTTCTGAGCAGAAGGACAAACTCCGTGCCTTAGAATGGCAAGTCTTCCACAATCTAGCCCCTGCTTGTTTTTCATGGGCATGGTACACTAGAAAGAGGATTTACTTGACACCGGAAGACCTAACTCAGAATTCTGGATCTTCACTTATGAGCTATGGTACTTCAGACCTCTCGGGATCCTCAATTTTCCCCTCGAGCAAACGAGAGGACCTTTAAAGTCTCCTCTAACTCCAACATGCTAATTCTTACCCAGACCCAAAAGGGAATTTTCTCTGCAATGTTTTCAATAAGCAGTCCATCCCTCCAGGTCTGCCTGAAGACCTCCACTGAGAAACTCAGTACTTACCTCCTTAGGCATCCACCCCACTGTACACTGGGGCGATTCTAATTGTTAGGAAGTCTTTCCTTTATCTTGCCAAAATCTGACTCTGTAAGTTTCCTCCATCATTCCTGGTTTTGTCCTCCAAGGCCAGGAAGAACAGATTTGATCCCTCTTCCATATCAAAGCCTACCCCCACCAATTCTCACAGGCTCTAGTCTCTAGTTCTCCACAATTCTGCTCCCTTTCTCATCATCATAACCTATTCTTAACCTTTTGGTCTTCAAATCATGCCTCAACTGCAGTCTCATCCCGGAACTTCCTCCCACCCTTGTGACCCGCTCACCATGGAATGCCCCTCTGAGAAGCCTGCTCCCTTTCTCCCATTGGTGAATGTCTCCAGGAGCCTTCATTCCTCTGTCTCTGACACTGTGGACTTCAAAATCATGCTCTTGGGCTGGAAACCTTCATGTTTTTCATCTTCCTTTTATATCCCATTAGAATATAAGCTCCTAGAGGCCAAGGACAGTCTTTATTTTTGCTTGCATTTGTATCCCCAGGGTTTAGCACAGCGCTTGGCCCATGGTGACCGCTCAACTGATGTCTGCTTCCCTCCCTCATTCCTTCCTCCTTTTCCCTTCACCATCTCCCAAGCCTGAAATGGACTCCTCTCTCATTTTTATCTGCCTGCTGAACCCATCCCATTCCCCAAAGACAAGATCGGCTGCCAAGCTGTTCATTGAATCTCCCCCCTTTTAATTTTTCACCAGCACTTTGGCATCCTCTTTTGTACTTTACATATTCTAATTTCACATTATATTCTGTGGGCATGTGCCATTTTCCCACAATCTGCCAACACCTTAAGGGCATGAACCACTGACTCAAGTCCAAGCTGCCACTATAGGAAGCTTACCTTTAGGGCATGTATTTTGGAAAAACAAAATGGGGGTTTCATTCATTTGTCTGATGTCTTATCTGTGCCTCTCCCAGCTCCAGCAGAGTGCCCTGAGGCAGCAGAGCAGGAGCTTCCGAGTGTTCCTTTTTGCCTCAAGCCAAGGGCCTAGTTCACAGTGGTGCCTCATGAATGCTTGCTGAACTGAACTGAGGAAGGCCCCTTGTCCAGACTCTCTGAGCATATGTCTTATTCACCATTCAACTTTAGGGTCCAGAAGGGCAAGGCCTGTCTTGTCCAGACTCTGTACCTCCCAACATTGAGCACAGCGTGGTCTACACACAGCAGCCACTTTTAACAAGTATTTGTTGAGTTCGAGGCCAACTTTAATCAGTTCTCACGCTAACAAGTGAACACTCAAGAAAAAAATGTCCATGGAGCCCTTTCTACTGTTGTCTTCTCACCTCCCTCAGCGGCTGGTTAAAATCTCTGATCTCTCATGATCATTCTATTTTTAGCTCAAATGTCTTCCCAAATTAAAAATGAAGGCGTATTCACCGACCCACGCTAATTCAAACAGAGAAAAAGAGCTGGAAAGATCCAAAATAAAAGGAGTTAGAAGCCAGGCAATAATGACAGGCCACTGTTCTGTTGCACTGCCTGGTTACAAAGTGCCACCTTCTTTGGCCTTCCCAGCTACTCCTGTCAGGAAGGAGGCCACACGGATTCTTCTCTCTGTTTCACAGGTGAGGAAGCAGGCCCGGAGTTAGGAGCACAGTGAGGTGAGCAGGCCAGAATTTATATCCAAATCCACTGACTCAAGTCCAAGCTGCCACTATACCAAGCTTACCTTTAGGGCATGTATTTTGGAAAAACAAAATGGGGGTTTCATTCATTTGTCTGTAGGTCATGGTTCAGATTAGATGACAATAAATCATATTTCTATCAGGCTAATGAGGTTTGTGATGTTCTTTTCAAGAGTTGCCAAATTTTTTTTATAGATCCCTGCATGGCTTCATAGTCTAGCTTTACCTTTACAATACTTATACAATGCCCCCTTCTTCTCTCCCTCCTCACTAAGAAGCACCAGCTCCTGTGTCTCCAATTTCCAAATGAAATTATATATATATATATGAAACAGCATAATTTGTGGCAAACAGTAGGCACTTAATAGATGCTTATTCCCTTCCCTTCTTACACTTCTTTAACTTCTTTACTGTCTACAATTTCCAAGTCTTGAAAGTTTTCTTGTGAATCTCCAGGCTAACGAATCTAATTTCTGGCAGTATTTGGCCAAAAGGGATTAAGTTGGAAGTGGTCAGAAGAGGAGATTTCGATTTTTTCCTATAGTCATTTAACTGATTCCTCTAAAATGCTGACCTGAAAAAAAACCACACCCGATCTCCTGAGTCAATAATTCAGACTTACCAGGCATAGCCAAGTCAGGGTCTCACCAGTCATGTGACTACAACACATGGTAACCACCCACGGTCCCACAACCTAACAAGGTGAGATGCCAGGATTGGAAGCCGGGTCTCTCCTGATTCAGAAGCCAGTGCTCCATATTATCCTATTCCACCACCTCTTATGACATACATAGCTCCTCCCCTTCTAGAAAAAAAATATGGTCACTCCAAACAACTCATTTTTCAGGCCTCTCTGAGCTTACTTGCAACAGGATGCCTCTAGTCTGGCCGACTCCTTCTTCCTTCTCTTTCTGCAAATGTCCTTAATTTACATGCAGGAAACTTTGATGTCTTATGCCCATACAGCCAGGTTCCTCCTCTAGCTAACTCCTGCCTATGACATCAGGGATGAGAAGCCAATCAGACATGCCCCGAGTGAGAAACCGCTAACCCCACCCCCTCCAAAAAAGGACAAGACTCCGTGGTCCTTGCCTATATGTCAGGAGCTGTGCTGGAAGAGAGCTATGACAGGAGAGAAGAGGCAAGAGGTGTCTACCACACTGACTGAGCAGGGTACAAGAGGGCCAGCAGAGGGCTCTGACGGGCCAAGGGCCGCCACCCCTCGGCTCAACTGTGACCCACTCCTTTTACTCGTCCTACCATGGGCTGAAGGCTCCGTGCCTAAGGTCCTGATGACCACCTTGGCTGCAGCTTTCTTTTGTTGCCCGTTAGCCTACGCTTCTACCCAAGGATGTCCCATGCTACACCTCACGCTCTCCCTAGTATGAATTAAGAGACGCACTATAATATAGGCCTACTGCTTTTTAAGCATTACTGGCCTGTCTGACTCTTGTGAAAGCCTCCTTTAAGTTCCCCAGAAATGGACTGGGACAGAAACACAGCCTAGTGAGCCGGTAAGACACCAACACAGCTGTAACACACAACACGGGCATGTTAAGTGCATTATAGAGTTACAAAACAAAGTGCTATGTGAGGTCATTCAGCTCAACTCTAACACAGTCAAGGTGAGGAGGGAGAAAGACCAGAGCAAGAAGTGAGCCTGAGCAGGTGAGTTGCAGACAGAGGCCCACTTTCTGTTACAATTAAACTGAACACCAGAGCCTTCAGAAATTATGGGGATAATGGCTTAAAACATAATATTCTTGGTTCACTCAGAGGGGCGCCAATTTCCCAGAGGAGCTGTTGAAAGATTGAGCACTGGGACTCTTGCTGGGTCCCACAGCACTACCTTCCTAACCAGTCTGCTTGTGGGATGAGCCATGAGGGCAAAAGCACCACAGCCTAGCTGAAGAATCTCCTCCCTGGCTGACCAGAATACATGAAGCAACCTGGGCTATGGTTACCGAATCTTCTCACTGAGGAGGGGCCTCAGGGGCCCCTGTCCTGAAGCAGGCAGGCTCCTTTACAACACGACTGACAACCTCTACTTGAGGATCATCCCCCATGGGGAAGACATTAATTACACTTTCAATCAGTTCTAACTGTTAGGAAATGATGCCTTACAATGAACCAAAATAGCCACACACCTTTCTGAAACATTGATCCACCAGTAGTCATGTCGTCTACTACCAATGAAGACAAACCTACTTCTTCCACATGACAAGTCTCAAAAACACAAAGCATCATTATGAAGACCTGCCCCACCCCAAAGGCTTCTTCCTCCAAGCTCAACATCTCCATTGTCTTCAGCCAATCTGAACCTTAGGTGCCAATTTCAAGTCGTCCTCACCAGCTTTTCAGTGGTGCTCAGATGGGGGTGTGGTATAACCAGCACAGAAGGTAAGGCAAGACATACTGCTTTCAGCTTTTAAAGAACAGAGCTTGGTCTGTTGTGTCTGTAAGGAGAAACTTGTTTTAATTTGCCCATTATAAAAGCCAACTCCCTCATGCTAAAATCTCAATACCTTGTAGCAAGGTGGCACTTTGTTTACCACAAGTCTGGGTTGATGTGTGTCCTATCCTAACATATCAGAAATGGAAGGGTGGCTAATAGGCCCTTCATGACCCTGCCCAACATGGCATCATTTGGTTCTCTGTGACATGGAAATGGGAAAATGCCTGGTGTGTTCCAATAGGCTGACATAAAGGAATGGATATGGTCATAAAACTGGTATCAACAGCAACAAAGTACAGTCCAATAACAATCCGGGGGATCCAGACCCTGCTGAGTCTTTAGCTGCAGCACCCATATACAGTTTTAGTCATTACCTTGGGCCATATTTATCAATGGATACAAGTGAGATAAATTTTGACCTAATAAATAGAGGAAGGGAAAAGGAGAAGAGTCAGGACAATATTCTCTCAGATGAGAACAAAACAAACCAAAATTCAAACAAATCCATCATTTAGATCCCACAGTTCCCATTTTTGCCAAAATTAAAAAAAATGGGAATGAGCAATGTTTTTCTTTAAAGTTTTTAAAAATAAAAAGGGGGAAAATTTCCCATCTAGACAGGCTAGAAGGTTAGTACTAATTCATAAAGAACTTAGGATAAGGCAGATGCATTATAGGTAAGGAGCCTGAATCGCTGAGAAATGACAGAGTAATTACTAGTCCGATGCTTGTCCAACTGCATGTTCTGAGCTCCATCTCCCATACTTTAAGGTTGAGGGACATAAAAATAGATTGATTTCAATTTGTCATGCATACCAAGACATCAAAGCTTCAGAATTGTGGACCATTCTGTTATAACAGAAAGAACACTGGTGTGGGGGGCAAGAAAGCTGTGGACGAGTCCCAACTCCGGAATTAATGGCCTGTGTGACCGTGTAAGGCCCTTCTCATCTCTGACACCCAATTTCCTCTTCTGTAAAAAGGAAGGGTTGGATCAAATCAGGGGATCTTAATCTCTTCTGTGTAATGGGCCCCCTTTGGCCCATTGGTAAAAAGCTCATGGACCTCTTCTCAGAAGAAGGTTTTAAATGCATGGAGTATAGAGGTTACAAAGAAAATCAATTATATTGAAACATAGTTATCAAAATATTCAAACAAAAATACAAGCTCACAGACTCCAGGTTAAGAAATTGACAGTGAGATGATCTCAAAGGTCCCTGCAAGCTCTAACATACTGTAACCCCAAACTAAGACCACGTAAATGTGTCTTCAAATATAATGCAGTCTGAATGCAGACAGGACAACACAACAAAGTTACCAGGCCTCTCTTCTCAGATATGTAACCATCAAATCAAAACCTCTGTACCAAAACTCTGCTGACATTATACCTTGCTTATGGAAATTTAAGACAGCTTCTCTCTTAAATGTCCCAACCCAATACTCTCCCCTTAGAAGGAAGGGAAGCCCAAGATAACTGAGTGACAAAGAACACAGTATAAAAGTAGAAACAAGCCCCAAGGGGAAATAACAACTGCTTTTCCTCTTAGAAGCTGTTTGACAAACATCATCATCTGAGAGGACAGGGCCTGAGTGTGCCAAGAGAGCTTTGGACAAACAAATGAAAAGGGCCAAGACGTCCTTTTAATATGTATGAAAGAATCCTATTCCATGAAGGCTGATCCAATGTGCAAAGGGATGACTACTCCTTCTTCTTTAATTCGTGCTGCTCCCAAGCCCAGTCTTTACTACAGTGGCACACCTCTGGAAAAAGAAACAGTTCTTCAACCTAATACTCAACAGAACTCTATAAAATGAGACCATCCCAACCACTGCAAGGTTAAGGGCTGCTGTGTCTTACCCACAGGCTGGGAGGATCCTAGATGGTGAGAACCGTTAAATCTGTTCAACAAACTCACACTGTCCAAGGCAAACACTGAGGTGACTGGACTGGACAGCACCCATTGATGCCCGGGTGTCGTGCAGCAGCACACTTACCTCACCAGAGCATCTGGTTTGCTGAGCTGGTTGTTAGGAATACAGTTTTCCATTAAGTCCTTGTGCACGCTCGGACTTTTGCTGGTGCACTTCTGCTTTTTCTCATTCTTACTAGATGAGGAAGGGATGCTCCCGTTTGTGGTGCTGTGACTTCGAGGGGAGGAGTTCACGACACCACTGGCGTTTTTGTAATTTTTTGATGAGGCAGTGCATGAGTCCTCCTTTAAGAGGTTTTCTGTACTTCCTACCAGGTCATTATTCAATCTTTTACTATTGATATGGTTTTCCATATATTCAATTTCTTGTATTTTAGAGTCTACAGGCTGCAAAATATTGTTATTTATTCCAAGATTGTGTTTCTTGGCATCTTTTTCCTTTTCTTTCCCCTTTTCTCTGTATTCTAGCTCTGGCAAAGTTGTGGATAACTTTTTGCTGTTTGGAATGCCTCCGTTGTGGTGTAACAGTATCGAGGAATCCACATCAGACAATCCTTTGGCTGCTGGAAAACCAAAAACAAACAACACACAGCAGGGCTCAGCTTTCTACAAACAAAGACCAGATTGATTCAACACATTACATTACTATGGTTGGGACACTCCCCTACACAATGAGCATCCTCATTTGGAAGTAATCATACAACCTTGAAAAGTAAATCGAAGTAGGCTTGAGGAGCTAAACACTTGAAAAAAAATCACTTTCATGGAAAGTGGGATAGTCAGATTCTTATGTGATATCAAGATCAGACTTATATCATGAAGCCATACTTTTTAAGATGATGCTCAGGTTAAACAGACTGCCCCAGTACAACATTTATTGAAAGGTTAAGGGGGCAGTGAGGTGGCACAGTGGATAAAGCACTGGCCCTGGATTCAGGAGGACCTGAGTTCAAATCTGACCTCAGACACTTGACACTTACTAGCTCTGTGACCCTGGGCAAGTCACTTAGCCTTCGTTGCCCCACAAAACAAAACAAAACAAAAAGGAAGAAAAAGAAGAAAGAAAGAAAGGAAGGAAGGAAGGAAGGAAGGAAGGAAGGAAGGAAGGAAGGAAGGAAGGAAGGAAGGAAGGAAGGAAGGAAGGAAGGAAGGAAGGAAGGAAGGAAGGAAGGAAGGAAGGAAGGAAGGAAGGAAGGAAGGAAAGAAAGAAAGAAAGAAAGAAAGAAAGAAAGAAAGAAAGAAAGAAAGAAAGAAAGAAAGGTAAGCAACACCATAGCATGATGGAAAGAACACTAGCCTTGTAGTCAGAAGACCCGGGCTTTGATACTTAGTAATCTTGTGCATGTCATTCATCTTTACCCTTGTTGAGAGTCTCAGTTTCCTCATCTGAAAAAAAGGGTCTTATAATGAACTTGTTCCACAGGACTCTTGAGGAAAATGCTTTGTAACCATAAAGTGCTATAAAAATATGAGCCAATATTCGTGGGTAAATTGTGAAACAGGCAACTCAAATATCATATCCCGATTTTACAGATGAAGAAACTGAGGTTCCACAGTGTTAAGTGATTTTGCAAGATAATTAACTCGAGATGAGCAGCAGAGCTGTACCTAACACCCAGTTCTCCTAGCTTCCAGTCTGAGGTTCTTTCCAACATACCTACTGCTTCTCCAAGAAAAATACTTTAAAACTTTTTTTTTGGTCCAGGCTTATGATTTCATCAGTGTTGGGAACCTACAGTAAAGAAACTCCCCTTATTAAGGCAAATGGGCAACTGTTTCACAAGATTACTGATAGGGACAGTGAGAAGCTGTTACTTGTCCAGGGTCACAGAATGTATAAGAGGTAGGATTTGAACCCAGATCATTTGGATTCCAAGGGCAGCTCTCTAGCCACTACATCTTTCTACCTCTCACTTAAAAAGAATAAAGAACTATATTCATGTGAACTATTATTTTAATTATAAACAAATTTTAAAATGTGAATGTTAGGGAAATAGAAGATTCCAGAATTCAAACAGGAAGTCAATATCATGTTATTGGAAGACTTAAAAGGAATTTCCTTCTCTCCCTTCATATTCCAATATGTCTGAATTCTAATGTCTGCCAGGGAAGGAAATATATTTCAAACTATTCTCTGCCACATATACGCTGCTCTCAAATTGGGATACTTTCTACTTCCTTGCCCTTGTCCATGATGCTCCCTACACATTGTCTTCCTCCTTCCTCCCCATCCTCTGCCCCCAAGTTCCTATTCATCCTTTAAAGCTTGACTACATCTTCCCTGGCTCCTCCCATGCCCAGTAACTCACAGGGTACTCTTTTGGCACTACTGAATACTAGAACTATTTGAGTATGCATCTAACATTCCCTTACTAAACCAGAATCTCCATGAGTCAGGGACCCTGTCTTATCTAAACTTTGTCCTTTCTCCAGAAACAGTATAGTAGGTGCTTAGTAAGTGTTTGATGAACTGAATTTAATTAGGGGAGGGGATTAAATTGATTTTCCTCTCCTCCTCCCCAAAGTCATTTGAACCAGCCAGCCAGCCAGAATGTGGCCAGGCTCGAGGAATACACATCACCCTTTTGTTCCCAAACCCCTGTTTTTGCATTTCTATTAGCTGAGGGTTCCTAGTGGCTGGGTCTCATCAGGAAAAGCCCCACTTCAAAGCCTGATTTACAGTGTATCAAATTAAACCAATTTGAAATGGGCTCAACTATATGTATTTCCCTTTCATCCTCGTTCTGGGTAAATGTATCTATATCTATATCTGCACACAAACACGTGTGTCTGTGTGTGTGTGTGTGTGTGTGTGTAGAAATGCATTTCCATACACACACAATCTCAGCACCCTGACCTCAGTAACACTTCAGTTCTTGAACTGCAATAATACTTGCTCACTCCAAGTGCTTGTTCTGATACTAAGAATAAACGACTGCACACCACCTCAAGGCACACACTCTGCCAAGGCTGGCTAAGAACCTTCCTCCACACAATGACTCCCACTCCTAGAACACTTGAGAGTTCAGAAAGTACTTTCCTGATGAAATCCCAATGACACTGGGAAGATAAATATTCTCACACCCACTTGTGTGTGGTCATCTGTCCAGCCAATGGGGCAGCCAGTACCTGGACCAGGTGCCTTGGGCCCAGGCCCAGCGGGTTCATTGCCCCTGGGCACATGGAATGGTAAGGCAGCAGAAAAGGAGCTTTCGGACCTACCTTCCTCCGCCTCCCTCTCTTGTCTCTGCAGCATCTGTTGCTCTGGAGGGAGAGCCTGTTGAAGAAGCTGCATGTAAAATTCATTCTCTTTCTGCACCTCTTTTTGTTTTCTTAACCGCATCTTATAGCTTACGTAACTTTTGAAGCCAAAGCCCAAGGTCACCACAGGGTACCCAATACTAGAAAGAAGACAGGTCAGTCAATAAAAGTAAGTTAAGACACAAGAGAGAGACCACGTGTTTCATGTACCTGTATGTGTACCTACAACTAGAACTATGAAGAAATTCTAGTTGATTGTGATAACATCTGCTAGCTTCATTCATTCATTCATTCATTCATTCATTCATTCATGGCAGAATCCTGTACCAGTGTCAGAGAAGATACAAAGGTACATATGATGAGGTTCTTGGCCTCATACAGCTCTCTATCTAATAGAAATAAAAATGAAATGTAACATGAATTACATCATTTATATCCGAATAAATATAATCCAGATCTAATACTCTAAGTCCCTAAGAAGAATACAAAGGGCTATGAGAACATGCAGAGAGAAACCAAACCCTGCCAAGTATGCAGAGGGAATGGAGGTGGGAGGTAGTTTATTCCTAAGACCAAAGAGGCAGCCTCAGGGAGTCTCTGAAGCTCTCTGTGACTTCAATTTGATTAAAGACGTCACCAAACCAGTGACCTGAAATGGTCTTTAGCACCGTTAGAAAAACCTGATTTCCTTACAAATGAAAGCAAATGGCCCCATACTAGAGAACATGCATTCAGAGAAGAATGTTTAGCCTCTTTATAAGAGTTACTCGAGACAGGCACACTCTCAGTAACACTGCCAACCTAAATCCACATTAATGTCATCAAACTTTATCACTCCATACTACTGTCAGTGTCCCAGAATCCCACTGTATGCTATTTGGTCAACTGCCATTTCAGCAGCGCTCCTAGAAGACTGAGTGCTCCTAGATGACTACTTGCCTTAATGTGAGGCAGGGTGTGTCTATATAACACCACTCACTCGCTCGCTCGCTCAGTCACTCACTCAGTCACTCATCAACCATGAAGCACTGACTCTGGGCAAAGACTGCCCTTTAAAAATATTGAGTAGAAAGCACTGGACCTCCTTTCTTTGGGTGAACAGAAACTGAACTCAAAGTTAGAAAAAACAAATCCAATAGGCCACCACCGGAGACTCTTGAGTACCAGAAGGCAGGGTTCAAATTCGGGCGAATGCTTTAGCTTTTTAATCTTCTTGTTGCCAGAAGGGCACCGCCATCACCTACTCCTGGAAAACTGTTCTGCAAACACAATACCATAACCTCAATAGAATCTTCATCTAGATCAGAGATGTCAAATACGTAGCCCAGCAAACAACACTCTTGAGAGTGAGGTCCCAACCAGACTAAAAAATGTAATTGGGGAATATATTGAACAAGGTCAATAAAATACAATACAACAGAATGTCAAAATGTGCACCCACAGGGATCCTCATGTACAGTACAGTGGCTCCTTTTTCTATTTGGGTTTGACACCACTGATCTAGATAAACATATAATATGGTATCAACACAACATCTGGTTGGTTATCACATCAGGGATACCAGTTAGATGTCCTGGTACTTGGGAAGATGACAAGTTGAAATGTTTTCAGCCAACTCATCAAACCTGATCTCATTTTGCAGCCTGAGTAAACAAACACTTTCACAAACCTGGACCAATCCTTTATGGGAATCTATATTCTACCAATCACCATAATGATGAGTCCAAATGTGGGAATATTATAAAATTTAAAATAACAGATTATATGGGTTTATTTTACTCATATAACTGTGCTAAAAGACACAAAAGAGTGGATCGACATTCTGGCTTAAGATACAAGTTAATTTTAATATATGTATCAACATTAGCAAATATTGCTATGTTTGGGAGAAATTTATACATTAAGTAAATTGTTTTAGCAATGGGAACAAATGACAATTAGCCTTATTTTAAAAGATCATTATTTTCATGTTTCAGAGGAAGAAAAATATTTTCTGATAATCGCTAACTTGTATACATACACTAAAATACTAATATTTTAAAGCTTTTTTTTTTTTTGCTTAAAATATAGGTATTTCTTACTTCTCCTCAGGAGCATTTATTGTTGTTGTTTTTTTGTTTGTTTGTTTTGTGGGGGCAATGGGGGTTAAGTGACTTGCCCAAGGTCACACAGCTAGTAAGTGTCAAGTGTCTGAGGCCGATTTAACTCAGGTACTCCTGAATCCAGGCCAGTGCTTTATCCACTGTGCCACCTAGCTGCCCCCAGAGCATTTGTTAGGAACATTTGAGTATCAACTGTAATTAAAATAAAATTATCACAACTTTTTGTTTTTTTATATCATTACAAAATTTCCCGATATATCCTTTCCTCTCAAAGAACTGGGCCTTAGAGCAAACAGTTCAGCAAACTAACTCATCCATTGCCAAAGTCCAAACTCTGCAATGATGAGGGAAGGAAGAAGGTGTGCAAGGTTTACAATGCACTTTATTTCATTGGATGGAATAATATTCCTCCTCTAGATTGTGAATAATAATGACACCTTTTGTTTACCTAGCACTTTAAGGTTCATAAAGTATTCTATCACATATTTTATGTGATGCTCCTAACAATCCTGTGAAAAGCAGGTAGTGTGACTCATTGTCCCTTTTGCACAGAGCTAAAGAAACGAAGGTTCCCAGAGGGTAACCGGCTCATTTGAGAATTCCATAAATAGAGAGTTCTGGGAGAAGAGGAACAGGAGCCTGAAGGCCGACTCAATGCAGAGCTCCTTTCTCTACACTAAAATCTGATCTGAGCCAACAAGGATTTGCCAAGGATGTTCTCTGAGCCAGGCCCTGTGTTATGTACTGGGGAGAAAAAGACAAAAATGAAATAGGTTTGCCCCTCAAAGAGCTGACAGTCTGTCAGGGGAGAAGCAAAGATAAAATATCATGGAAATTCCAAGTTCATTCTTTATGAAAATGATTCTCTCTCATCAAGGTACTCTTCTGTACAAATATCTGATGTGTGGGAAATGAGGACTGTACAATATTGGCAATGCTTAAAATATATAAGAAAAAAGCTTAAAAAGCATTTAAAGAGAGCTTACTAACACACACGATACTCACCAGTGAGCAGCAAATGGACGACAGAGGTCTACGTGAAAGTTCTTGAGGTCTTTAAATCTAATCGCTGCTTCAATATAAACAAAGAGTATCCACAGGGACACTGTGGGCAAACACACTCCCCTTTCTGTGAAGAAAACAAAGCCAAGACATCAGCAACACACTGACGGACGCGGCCCTGGAGCAGCTCTAGCCTCATTCCCATGATCTTCAGGAAAGCTTTCGACCTGCTGGGAATTCACCAGCCATTCCCCTTCCAAAGAGCCAAGAAAAGTGTCTTTCAGATAAAAGGAGATTCTTGTCAGTTTTCTAAAAGCCCAAACTGTGGAAACATACGCAGACTTGACTTGTGGAATCACAGAATTCAGAGCTGGGAAGAACTTTTGAGACCATCAAATCCAACCTGCTCTATTTCATAGATGAGGAAAATTACGTCCTGGAGGGGGAGGTGTGTACAGGCAAAAAAAGACAGAGCTGATACTTCTGACCAACATAGGTGCTCTCCAGAGATGAAAGAGGGGGAGGGAGATGGAGAAGGAGAGGGAAAAGAGAGGGAAGGGACAAAGAGAGAGAAGGAAAGGGAGAGGACGGTGAGGAGAGGAAGGAAAAGGGAGGAGGGAGGGAAAGGAAGAGAGAAGAGCTAGGATGAGGAGCTGTGGCCTCACTGTTAAGAACAATACCCATAAAAAGGCGGCTCAAGAGGCAACTAGGTGGCGAAGTGGGTAAAGCATCAGCCCTGGATTCAGGAGGACCTGAGTTCATATATGGCTTCAGACACCTGACACTCACTAGCTGTGTGACCCTGGGCAAGCCACTTAACCTTCATTGCCCTGCAAAAAAAAAAAAAAAAGAAAAAAAAGAAAAAAAAATAGAAATGAGGACTTCAGAAAAAAAGGGAACTCTGATCTCCTCAAAAGGTGGCTCATCCTGCTGGATATGTGAGACTAGGGCATGGCCGGTGGTGCTTTAAGATGGTACTTATCTCCAAGTGAATATTAAGAATAAAGACCAGTGTGTGAAAAGCATCACATGACAGGAAAGTGATTCGTGTAAGTTTCATACCGAGCAAAAAAAGCAAGCAGATATCGCTGTCCACTGACCACTGAGAAAAGCAATCTGACAGAGATCTTAAAGAGCAAGAGCTCAATTACGGGTGACGGTCATGAGGCCTCACCATGTCACGCAAGAAACCCTGGATCAATAATACAACAAGCCCAGTGTGTGTGTTGGGGGGGCACACAATTTTGGTTTTTGTCTTTGTATCCCGACTACAGAGTGTGTTGATGGTTGATTATTCTGGCAAAGTCCAAGACCAAGCTGTCCCAGTCACAGGTTTCTCATTAGGTTGAGCTGGTGATGGCCTTGATCTGCCATGTGAAGACCAGCCCAGCCAGGCAGAGGCCTTCGGGAAGAGGCTAAAGACCACTTGCTAGGAATGTGGTAGAAAGGGTTAGTGGTCAGGCCCTTATGTGACCAGACGGCCCCCGACGTCCCTGTCCAGCTCTTAGCTGCTGGGATTCTCTAGTTTGGAGAAGCTCATCAGCGCGCTGCTTCTGTATGATAACTTTACTAGCAACTGTCAAAGTCTCTGTAGGCTCTGTCATCTCCACTACTGAGGGAGTGCTCCTGTTCATAAATCACGGCTCCTTAAAGTATTTAAATATCAGACTTTTGTTAAGCTCACACAAAAGAATATGAACAGAAGTTGCTCTCTAAGTCCTCAATTTCCAGACAGTTAGGTGACGCAGCAAATGGAGTACTGGCCCTGAAATCAGGAAGATTTGAGTTCAAATCTGAACTCAGATACTGTGTTACCCTGGGCAAGTCACTTAACCATGACTGCCTCCCCAAAACAAACAAAACAAAAACCAACCCCCAAAAAAGGCTCAATTTCCTCATCCGAAGAATGATGGGTTGGACTAGATTATTTTTAAGGTCTTTTCAGCTTTATCATTCTATGACAGATTTATCATTATGTGTTGTTGTTTTCATCAGTGCTGAAATCCTACAGGTTCAGAATTGGTCCAAGAGTCAGACTTTCCTTGGCCTTTGAGGAAACAAAAACATTCAACCAGCCCACTCTTTTCATTTAAACCACACAGTATCTGGTCCTCATGTTATTAAATAAATAAGCTAAACATTCTTTGCTAATGGCCAACTAGAAGAGTGAATGGTCATGGATATACAGCTGACTAAGACTGTATTAAAAGAAATTCCTAATTTTTTCACCAAAAGTTTCACGCTGAAGTTTTTCACACATTAAAAAGTCTACAACTTAAGTGGCAAGTCACAAAGATGCTGGATTAAAAACTAGTAGAGTTTTAATCCAGTAACTAACAAGACAAACTGAAGACCAATACCTTGAGGAAAGCTACATGGAGATTTGGGGCACAGAATACTACACTAACCCCATCTACACTCCCTTCTTTTTTTTTTTAACAGACAAGAAAGCTAAAGCTCGCAGAGGGCGACTTAATGAAGTTCACAATTAAATCCGTGGAGATCTTAACCCACAGTTTTTGAAAGCAGAGACAGGACTAGAACCCAGGTCTCCTGACTCCCAGGTCAGTGTTCTTCCACTGTCCCGACCTCACTATAACAATATCTGAAAGACCACTTTCAAATGCACATGTTCATCTTCACTCTGTTGCATTTTATGCTAAAATGTTTTCTGTTTTGGGAATTCAAAACTATGAAGAGTTCCAGTTCATTTAAAAATCCAAAAGACTCACCTGTGTGCCAGACGTACTGTACCCATACATAGGTGCTGGCAGCAAAAAACAGCCATTGTATCGGGATGAACAGGAGACATATTATATTTGAGGTGAATGCTACACAGACAAAAAATACAGAGAAGGCCTGAAGGAAACAAAAGCAAAACGAAATATCAGAACATGAATGACTTTCCAGCAAACAGGCTGTTAAGACTTGTTAAACATCTGGAAGTAAATTTCTGAAAGAACTAAAAACACAGTTAACTATGGAGTAGGTTAACAACATTTAAATTCAATGTGAATATTTAAATAAGTGGTAGCTAATTAAGCTTAGGACCATGTCTCTACATTAAAGATTACTGCTATTTATAACATTTAATTCACTAAGGAGAAAGAGATCTGAACAAAACAAGATTAGCCAGCATTGACTTCATATGAATTCCATAGGTTTTAAATTGGAAAAACCTTGAGTTTTCACACAAAGAAGGATGATCTCTTCTCACCCAACTTTGCTACTACAAGATTTCATGGGAGACTCATCTCTATCTCCAAGGGAAGAGCAGAGGCAGCGATTTAACAGTAAGGTTAATGCTGCCCGTCGCTTTATGATACTGCCCCACCATCAGCAGGACTGTCTTTTCAGACCATCCATTTGCACTCTTTCCATAGGTTCTTTTTGTGAACTAAAGTGCTGGGAGGGAGGTGAGGGTAGGAGGGAGGTAGGCAGGGTCTACTTGTGAGCATGCTCTAGAGCATTAATATTAACCAGCCCACAGAAGAAATTAAACCTCTGACCTTGGCTCTGCTTTGATGCAATGAACTAAAGAGCCATGGGTATTAGAACAAAACAACAACAAGAAGCCAACTAATGAGAATGTTGATAATAACAAGTTTATATTTGTATAGCACCTCACAAATTCATTATCTCATTATATCCAAATCAATACTTCAGACTATTACTAGATCATCATTAGACCCAACCCCTTAGGCACAACTCTGCCCCTCTGCTTCCTTCTAGCAGAATGAAGGATAAAGAAGATCATAGGATTCTCGGAGTCAGAAAAGTCTTTGGAAAAGCTCATCTAGTCCAACCTCTTCATTGCTATAACCACCTAAAGAGTTTTGGCTTTGCCTAATGGAACGAGGCAAAATGCCAGTCAGAGCCATATTGAGGCCAAAGACTAAGGTAGTGAAACTCAATTTGTAGCCATTTACCAAAATCTATCTAAAATATTTCCATTATCAGCCATTAGAGGTTTCCCTGAAATGACTATGAAATGAGATTTGTTACATAGTATGTACATTGTAGATGGAAATCATTTTTAGTAACATACCAAACCCTGATATCTGAAGGAATCATAAACACTTCTGATGAAAAGCCAGAATGGCCACAGGTACTCAAATCTGAACTCCAGGACAAAGTCTGCCAGCAGCACCAGTGCCCACACTACCAGGAATTTCAGGTATAAAAATGTACTGCAAAAGAAAATAAAAATAAAAGTGTTAATTCAATGACAGTTGTAAAGAGCTGGAAAAAGAAAATCCACTATTCCTGATCAAGAGAAACACCTTAAGTAACTGTGTTCACCACAGGTGACAAATTCAACAGAAACAGAGCCACTCTAATGTGCATAAGGATTCCTTGCAAGCTACATATACTGACTTCAGAAAACCACCCGTTAACATGATCTGTGTTCTGTTAGATATTTCCCACTTAGATTTTAAACTGGTTCAGAGTGCACACACTTGGGAGCATTGTGGGCCACGTTTGGCCTGTGGGCTACCTGTTTTGACACCCCTGGTGTACATCGTAAAAATAAAGAAGGTAAAGGACAAAAGGAGATGCTATTATTATAATCCACCTAACTCAGTTTTTAAAAAGCTACATCTCACTTAAAGTTCCACTGATTATCAAGACAAGGCAGATACTCCTGTGCCAAGTCTGGCAATGACCAAAAGTACTTAACTCCATTTAGGGTGGCAAAAACATTTAAATTTCACCACTATTTAAAAACGTGTTATTTGTCTGGCTTCAAAATACTGCAACACTCTCAAAATTATAGCTTGCAAGCTGTTCTTCATTAGAGAAAAATGTCATGGTTGAAAGGCCTCAAATTTGCTGTTTCCCCACCCCTTTTACATCTGTTTGCAGAGTCCATGAAATTCTTGATGCATATCCATACATGCTTCAAGAGTTCAGGCTGTTTTTCCTTTTCTCCTCTGGCCATTCAGTGCTAATCTGTATGAAAATAAGAACCAAGCAACTCCCCAAAATAGCCAAGGGTAGAGAAAGTAACTTAGGGAACAGAGACTTAAGATATTCTATTAAAAATGCTGTACATTTACAAAAATCATATAGCATTTGGCCATGTCCTTGCTAATTCTCCTCCTTGGCCTCTCTATGATCCTCTTCTCTCCTAATTCCCTTAAGAGAGAAAATAGAATAATAGAATGTTAGAATTAGAAGGAATCTTAAAGATCAAATGTCCTCAGTTAATATATAGAGAAAGCCTAGAGTTGGAGAGTGGTTTGCCCAGAAGTAAAAAAGGGGCATAAATTAAATAAACACAGAAAGAAGAGAGGCAGAATGGTGTAAGAGAAAGACCCATGGGATCAGAAGCAGGAATCAGAAGACCTGGGGGCTCCAAGTCAGCTTGGCTCTGCTGCTTAGAAAGATCCCAAGGTCAGACATGAGCAAATGAATGTTTGAAAAAAAAAATCAGCAGTCCAGTTTGGCAGGTCTCTTAGCTGTTTCCTCCAGAGGGCTGGACTAGATGCTAGATGGCCAAGGTTCCCTGAAACTCTAAGATTCACTCAGTCATTCAAATATTTTTAAGACCCTGAAGTCAGAGAGTGTATGTGTTTGTGTCTGTATACACATAAAATAAACACACCTCATATTCATTATCTCAAAATATATAGGGCTAAGGAAAGGACAATATTTTTCAAGCAAGCCCAGTATTGATTCCTTTGGTCACTTGTACTGCCCTACATTGAGTAAATCTTTTTTTTTTCTTTTTTCTTGTGGGGCAATGAGGGTTAAGTGACTTGCCCAGGGTCACACAGCTAGTAAGTGTCAAGTGTCTGAGGCCGAATTTGAACTCAGGTCCTCCTGAATCCAGGGCTGGTGCTTTATCCACTGTGCCATCTGGCTGCCCCCTACACTGAGTAAATCTTTAGAGTGTATCTAGCAATACACACCCAAGTCCATTTTCCCACCCCTGTCCATTCTGTACTAGATGAAATTCAAGCTTTTAAAAATGTACTAGAGAATCTGTTGGAAGTGCTTGAAATCTACAAAGGAATTCTGCCTTAAGTTTTAAAATATACATTTCAATATTAAACTAATAGAGAATAAATCCACTTAGCTGAAGGAAATTATTCATTCATGAAATATTTAGCCTTGTAGGGGAATATACCCACAAAAATCAACAAGTATCTATTAAGTACCTACTATGTGTCAAATACTGTGTTAAGTACTGGGTTTACAAATATAAAAGCTCTCAGATCTCAAGAAGCTGATGTTCTATCTGGGAGGGGTTGAGGAGTATAGACATATCCATAATTATATAAACACAAAATGACGATCAAGCACCTTGGTGGTAGGCACCAAAAATGCAGAAGGGAAAGCAGAAAAGGTCTTTTGAAAGAGATGACACCTGAGCACCTAGAAGAAAACTCTGGGTTCCAAGAGGTGCGAGTGACCAGGGAAAGCTCAGTCAGCACTGGGGGCAGCTCACAGAGGTAGGAAGAGAATGCTGTATACATGAACGCCAAGGGGGCCAGTTTGGCTATAATGCAAGGTGCCTGAAGGGGAGTACTACTCACGAAAACTAAGGGGAAAAGCTGCCACCAAAGGGGGGGGGCAGGCTTTAAGCCACACAGAGTAGAGTGTATTTCACCCTAGAGCCAATCGGGAGCCACCAGAGTCTCTTGAGGAGGGAGTGATGTGGCTAGACCCATGCTTTAGGAATCCATCACTTTAGTGGCTGTGTATATATGACAGAAAAGGGACAGTCTAGATGCCATGAAACCAACTTGGAGATTCCCACCATCATGCAGGTAAGAAGTAATGAGGTAATGGTGTTGGGGGTGGAAAGAAATGGAGAGGTGCGAAAGATGTTATGAAGGTAGAACTGCCAAGATTTGGCAAGTGATTGGACATGGGGCTGAGGGAGAGTGAAGAGCCAAGGATGATTCAAAGGCTGCAAAACTGAGTGACTGGAAGGATGGCTGTGCCCTTGAAAAAAGCAAGAAAGTTTGAAAGACAGGCAGGTTTAAGAGGAAAGCTAATGGACTCAGGTTGGGGTATAATGAGTTTGACATGTAGTTGGTAATATTGGGTCAGGAGCGTTAAGGCACACTGATGGGCAGGGGCAGGGAGTAAGACATGAGTCAGTCATCCATCCATCCATCCATCCATCCATCCATCCATCCACCCACCCACCCATCCACCCACCCACCCATCAATCAGTGAGCACTTATTAAGCACCTAGCCCATGCCAGGCACTGTGATAGGGGGTACAAAGAAAGGCGACAACTGTCCCTATCCTTACAAGTCTCCCAGCCTAACAGAGGAGACCACATGCAAACAAGGAAGAACAAATAAAATACAGACAGGAGGAATCGGAGGCCATCTCAGTGGCCTTGCAGGAGAGTTAGGATTTTAAGTGAGATGTGAAGCCAGGAGGCAGAGGTGAGGAGGGCCTACACCAAGAAGGCAGCAGTGCCAGAGGAAAAGGGGAGCACGTAGGAGAGATGTAACAAAGGTTGAAGCAACATACCTTGGCAAGAGATGAGTTATGGGGCTGAGAGGGAGTGAGGAGCCTAGGATGACACCTAAGCTGGGAACTTGGTTACCTGGGAGGATGGTGGCACTGTTTACAATATTAGGAAAGTTCCGGAGGGGAAAGGATCTGGGGGGAAAGATCCCGAGTTCAATTTTAGACATGTCGAGTTTAATATGTCTCCAAGAAACAAAGAGTTTCAGATGTCTAATGGGGAGTTGGAACTGTGAGACTGGAGGTCAGGAAAGAGGTTAGAGTTGGATAAACAACCTGATACACATGTGCAGGGAAATAAGCGAATTGACAATAAGACTGAGAAGCATCATGAAAACCCAGACAATAGTATCCAAGAGGAGAGGGTGGTCAATACTGTAAAGGGCCTTGAAGAGATCATGAAGACTGAAGCCGGACAAAATGTCAGTGAATTTGGCAATGAGAACATCACTGATAACCTTAAAGGGAGTGGTTTCAGTTGCATAATAAGGCCGGCAGGCAAAGTGTTGGGGAGTGGGAGTGGACAGACAGTACAGGATACTAGTTTTAGGGGATGTTATTGTTAAGTAAAGACTTGGGAGGGTGGTCCGGGTATGTTTGTAGGGAGCAGGGAAGGAACCACTAGATATGAAGAGATGGAAGACTGGGAATGGTGGGGGAGAGAGAACAATTACATGGAAAATTTACAAGAGAAGGTGGAAGAGGAAAGCAACAATGGTACAAGATGAGTTCTAGCAAAGAGAAGGGCCAATTTTTCTGGGAGAGACAAGGGAAAGAATGGAGATGATAAGGAGTTCTGATACATAAAGCAGAGGAGAGGAAGAGTGCTCAGAGTGAATGGTCTCTATCTTCTTAGTAATGTATGAAGTGGGTCCTTCTCTAAGTGAGAAGAGACAGGGAAAGGCTGTTGTGGAAGACTTGAGAGGAGAGGTTTGGAATGCGGCAGTGGGAAATACAATAGAGTCAATTAGGGGATAGTAAAAGGATTGCCTTGTGGCAGTTAGGGCTCAATTGAAACTACATAACAAATCTATAAACCTCCACTCAGCACAACTTCCTCTCCTTCAGTAGTCCATGAATAAGAGTGAAGGAGGTAGATGGTGGGAGGTAATCTCTGGCTGGGGTTTGGCAAGGCATGAGAAAAGACAGACATAAGTTGAGGAATCCAAGAATGGAGGTTAGTGTAAAGCTGAAGTGGTTCAAGATAAGGTCAGGATTGGAAAAGGAAGAAAGTAAAATGAACAAGGTGATGGCTTGGAAGAGCACTGAAGGACAGACAAGCTGCAGATCATGGGGACAGCAAAGGCACAGGCAAAGTTGAAAATGGGAGCAATTTCTAATGGTTTGATGGCATTTCAGAGTTCTTGAAATGGAACACTGGTAGGAAGCAATGATGTGATTATCTCTCTGTATGCCATGGAGTCTGAGGAGGGGGAAGCACTGGGAGGCCAGACTATCTCAGAAACATCAATATATATGCTGATGTTTCCCAGCATAAGAGAAGGTGGGGAGTGCAGTGGCAGACTAATATTGAGTTCCTTGAGAGAAGAGGAAGAAGCAGGATCTGTACAAAGTGACAGCTATGAATGGAGTAACCTTCAAAAGAAGAGAGGTGGCAGAAGGAGGGTCTGGAGCTTCAAGGAATATGCCTCTGCCTCCTTTGGGGGCATGAGGGAAGACCCAACACTGGAGAGTTGGACAGTGATGTCTCTTCTGGGGACAGGAGATCAAAGGTGCACAGAGAAAACAGCCTAAGGTGAAGGGAACTCCTAGGAAGAAGCCTTCCCAGCGCCACAGGGCCTACAGAACTTGGGTTTTACAGTTGCCGCAGGCAGAGGTCACCCTCCAGACCATAATGTGCTGATGGACTAAGACTTTTCATAGAAATTCAGACTAGAGAGGTGAAAGAGATCAGGTGCAGAAGAGCTTTTAAAGATAATTAGGTGCATTCACTGATATGACATCCACAGGAGTACATCACTGATTTGTCAACTATGGTTCATTTCCAAGAGACAGTTTCACTAAGAACATATTCTGGCAGCATGATAAGCTTCTGTTGGCTGGGGTGGGGAGGGGCGGGTGGAATGCTGTGTTGTGTAATCAAGAAATGCATGCCAACCAGAAAATTACATTCATAAACTCGGGTGGCTTTTCAGTTTCATTTTGCTATTCCTGTTGTCCACATGAGTACTGGGCCCTCATTCTCACTAAAGGGTATTAAATCTTCTAGCAAGGTGGCAGAAAAACAATATTCAATTCATTGAAAGGAAAAGTTAAATAGGTATCTGGCAAGATTCTTTCTGAACTGAGGTAGATAATAACACTGATCCTTACACTGACTTCATTTGAAAGACTACTTTTCACTAAAATATTTTTCCTCTAGTTTCAAGAAGTTTCTTTGTTTTGAAGAGGGATTGACATTCTTACTGAAGTATTCCTAAAGCGTTTTCAAAAACAGAATGGAAAGGTATTTCTTTTCAGGGTTCTGGGGACCAGCTCTGGAACGCATAAAGAGGTGTGTGTGCTTTAGTTAGTTACCACTGCCCAGGTGGATGAGAAACATTCTCCCTGCTTGCTGCTCCTCCAAGGCACGGCAAGATCCCAATGTCGCATGAAGTGTCCTGTTTCATCATTTAAGGGTCATTCAAAGGATGACAATGTGTTAGAAGGGAATAAGAAAAACTCAGTGTTACACTTAGAAAGGAAGGAGAAGAAGTGACCATATGTGTGACCAATATTATGGATTCTTCTGTCCTGGCTTGACCACTTGATCGAATGGTGGGTAACATTTACCCATTTTATTTTATCTTCAACAACTAACTTCCCAGCTTTAGTGTCCTCAGGGATAATCCGTCCTTTTTGGCATCTTCTAGAAATGCAGCTCTCATTAAGTTAAACAGTTATTTACTGAATCCCAACCATACATAAGGGCCCATACTGGCCTGGGGGATACAAAAATGGACCCTGACCTTGATTCTTCCTCTTAAGAGGTTTATTATTAGGGAAAGAAGTGTTGTACAACGTGAAAGTCGGCATTTATGTATAAGTGCCTAGTATTTGCAAGAGCTTGTGCTTGGTACTGGGAATGCAAAGATTAAAAAATAACTAGCGGGGGCAGCTAGGTGGTGCAGTGGATAAAGCACCGGCCCTGGAGTCAGGAGTACCTGGGTTCGGATCCGGCCTCAGACACTTAACACTTACTAGCTGTGTGACCCTGGGCAAGTCACTTGACCCCAATTGCCTCATTAAAAAAATAAAAAATAAAAAATAAAAAATAACTAGCGGGGGCAGCTAGGTGGCGCAGTGGATGAAGCACCAACCCTGGATTCAGGAGGACCTGAGTTCAAATTCGACCTCAGACACTTGACACTTACTAGCTGTATGACTCTGGGCAAGTCACTTAACCCTCATTGCCCTGCCAAAAAAAAAAAAAAACTGGCTCTGCCCTCAGGAGTGTTACAGTCTCATAAGAGAACACGCAAGTGTGCAAAATCAAATGTAACAGCGGGTAAAATGCCCTTGAGGCAAAGACCCAGGAACTTTTGAGAAAAGAGACATTCCTTTCAGCTTAGGAAATCAGGGAAGGTTTGTTGAAAGAAAGGAAACTTAATCTAGACCTTAAAGGAAGAAAATTCAAAGAGCTGAAGGTGAGTGGGAAGTGCACCCCAGCATAGGTAAGAGCATAGAGGGCAGAGAGGGGGCAGTCCAGTTTGGCGGCTATATCAAGCACACAGAATTGGGCTGGTGTCAGGAAAGGTTCTATGGAGAAGGCAGCCATTCAGCAGGGTCTCAAAGGATGGAAAGGATTTCCGCAGGGCAGAGTTGGGGAAGCGGAGCATTCCTGGTAGAGGGGCTGGGGAAGAGAGAGAGACAGGGAGGAGGCCTGGAAATGGGAAAAGAATCCCATTTACCAGAAACACCAAGTACGTGAGGGGAACAGGAGACATGGCTGGGACAGTAGGTCAGGGCAGTGCTGTGGAGGGCCTTAAAGGGCAGTCTAAAGGACTGAGATTTCATTCTCTAGGCGATCATCAGCTCTGGGAGATTTCTGAGCATGGTTGTAACAACATGAAGATGAAAGACTTGAAAAAAGCAGCACCCTCCAACAGTGCCGCTAGATAGAAAAGGAGGCTTGTGGGCCACATATTGACCTAGAAAGTAAGATATTAATATTATCTGTCATATTGTATTTTTATTTATTTTGTTAACTCTTTCACAATTATGTTTTAATCTAGTTCAACTGTACTTGGGAGTGTTGTGGGCCACATGCACGTGCTTGCCACTTCTGCCCTGCAACTTGTTTCCCCAAGGCTCACCTTTCATACTGACCCCATTCTACAAACCAAAGGGCAGAGTCTAGAGAGGAAGGGTTTTTTTTCATTTCCATCTTGTTCTTTGTTTTAAAGGCCAAAGGGACCCATCTCATGGAACTAAAAGGCTTAGGAAATTGTATGAAAGAAGATAACCTTATAAAGTACAATAATTCATTCTGTCACTTCAACATACTTACATATATATCAATAGTCTAAAGTTTATAAGTGTATCTTACAAAAGCTAAAATACCAAGTAATCTAAGATTATTAGATCCCAAAGGTAACACTTCAGGTTGGTAGCAATCCTGATGACTGTATCTTGCCTCATGCCTTAAAAATCAACTAAGACTCTGCCATATCCAAAGAAGGAGAAGACCAGCAAATGTTAAATCAGTTTAGATTCTCAATTTTTTTCTTTCAAAAGATTTAGACAGGTGTAGGGTGGAAAACCCTGATTAGTAAAATGTTTTACTACAAGACATTTTCCAACCATTCTGTATTAAAAACAATGGCAAAAAACCCTATTATTGTAGGTCACCAGTCTTGGAGCCAATGCAATAAAGAAAAAGATATGCAATGATTAACCTTAATGATCCCGGAACTTTAAATATTAAATTGAACTTCATTGAACACAAATTATAAAAGGTCAGTAATTTTTCCTCCTCCCCACCTATCCAAATATTCTCTTCCTACCTCTTTGCCCTTATGTTCCTGCTACCTAACACCAATTTTCCTATATCCGTCTAATCTAGTTCAAAGGGCCTTAGGGATCTCCGGGTTCCTCTCCCCTTTTCTGATACAGCAGAGTGAGGGGAAGCAACTTACCCAAAGTCAGTGTCAGAGTCAGTCCTGGGGCCTAGGCCCCTGACCTGCTCTCCTCTCCTGCTGGAGCTCTGCTCCCCTCTCTTGTTAAGTATGGCTGATTTTCCCATGGCACAATTCCTATCTTTGTCACCCAGGACTGACTTCCCTAGTGGGTTTGGTAGTAACCCTCTACATTGGATTAATGGGAAGAAAAGTATTCGATACTTTATACTGTAACTATTTCCAAGTAAAGGCCACTTTTCTGCATCATGAGAGGTTTGTCTTTTCCATTGACTTTGGCCCACATAATCAGCACAGTACTGCTATTGATCCTCAAAACCTGATCTTTTCTTCAGGAAGACCAATGGTCATTTAGGTTACTTGGTCCCTACACAAAAGAAAAAGCTACATGTGAGAACCTCAGTGCCTGAGTTTAGGAGCCACAGATCTCAACCCTCACCTCCCTTCCTTCACTTTACACTTTTAGCCCTGGCCCTGACTCACCTTTGATGCTTTTCAGCCTTTGGTTCAGTTGCTTTTTCTTCTTTGCAATCCTTTTCTTATTATACAGTGGATTATCCCCACTTGGGCTGCCCCTTGCCCTGATCAATTTCCTACTCAAGTCTCCCACACTGACCATTAGTTACCTATGAGAGTCTCATTCACTGGGTCTCTTTTCAAGGCTTTCTTGTGGAATATCAGAGTCGGAAGGGACCCTGGGGGCCACATAGTCCAATCAGGCTTGACCAAAAATCCCAGCTCCAACACACTCAACAAATGATCATCCAAATTTTGCTTACAGATCTCCAATGAAGAGGGATTCCCTACCTTTCCACAGCATGTCTATTCTCATCACTCAAAATCTAATTTTTCCATCAGCACCTTAGAAATTAGAAAGACTGCTCCTAGAATTAATGTTGGAAGGAACATGATAAATTATCTAGTCAAATCTCCATATTTCACAGAGGCAAATCCTTAAATTTGGGGGCTAAATGGCTTAGCTGAGGTCATAGTGGCAGAGCTGGGATTAGAAGCCAAGTCTCTTGAATTCCTGATCCAAAGTACTTTCCACTATGCCCTCTCCCCGCCTCCTCATAAATACCATTACTAATCATCTCTACATTGTCAGCTGCCCTATCCCCAAATTAGAAACATTCAGATAGTTCCAGGGTCCTCACTTTCATTTTCTAAAGTTCTTTCTGAGCCAAGGCCAAGGTCATTACCTAATTACAACTTAAATGAAAACACTTAAAATAACCTCTTTGCACACAAGGAGAGGGGTCCGTCGGGCAATAACCAAAAGGGATATTTAAATGACCACATAGTTTCACCAGGCATTTTAAGGATGGGGGGGAGGGGATAGACAGGGAATGGGAAGGGTAGTTAAATGCTGCAATACCAACACAGAAACACACAATAATAAGGTTTACACAGAAAAAAAAAAAAGATTACTGCAGATAGTCCCAAATTGTTCTCCTTTTCAGAAATGATGCATTGAATAACTGGGATTTTGGGACCACTCCACCATGACAATGTGCCTCCTCACCTCTCTCTCCCCTACCTAAATTCCTACAATATGCAGGCTCTGTCAAGTTCTGTCAAGTTCTCTGGTGAAGTAGGCTGGAACCACGAAGGTTTCTCGGCGAGGCCTCGCCTTTATGAGAGGAAACACCCCCGTTACCCCTCCCCCAAAGAAAGAGAACAGGGTGATTTGTTCAACTCTACCCCTTGATAATTTCTTAGCCACCTAATTAGCCTACCCAGAATCAAAGACTTGTAGGTAACAACATCTACTGTTTTACAGTATAATGTGAAACATGAATGCTCTAATGGAAAATGCCCAGCTCAGAAACTTAGTGAGAAGACTTTAGGGGAAAAAAAAAAAAAAACCTGGGTGTGGTGCTCTTAACGCAAGCTCATACGAAAAAGAGAAGGAATTTCAGGTTGGGTCAAGTGCTCCAAGTCTGAAGTTTGGAATTTTAAATCCTGTGTTTGAAAAATCCTTCAGTATAGAATCATCGATACTATTCTTTTAGTGGTAAACATGACCTCAACAACATAGGGAATTGCAAGCTCACAACTACAAAGTATGTTTTAAAAGGACAGGAAATCCATATGCATTTCTTATGTGAAAGGAATTTACAGGCTCGGAATGACAAAAGATAGGACACTAGAAATCACTGAGTAGTCCTTCCCACTTGCCCTCCCATCATACAGATGAACAGATCGAGGCCTCTGAAGACACACAGCTGGTAAAAAATGGCTGAGCACTTGTATCCTGAAGCTCCAGGGCAGTGGAAGGCAGATAGGGGATTCGCTCAATTATACTACTTAAAAGGATAAGTGATTTAATCACTAAAGGCACTCTTCCCTTCAACAATGCAGATTCCCAACCCTCTATTCATCACCTGGCAGTGAAGCCATGGCTCTTTCTGAATGTTAGGCTAGCCCTTGAACAAGAGATATACAACTTGCCATTGAACCTATATTCAGGGGCAGCTAGGTGGCGCAGTGGATAGAGCACCAGTCCTGGAGTCAGGAGGACCTGAGTTCAAATCTGACCTCAGACACTTGACACTTACTAGCTGTGTGACCCTGGGAAAGTCACTTAACCCCCACTGCCCCACAAAAAAAAAAAAAAAAAAACTTGATAAGGTCTGTTTTATCTTATGTTACATTGGCAATGCCTTCAGTAATAATTAATAACTGATATTTACATACTTTGCAGAGATACATCATTTGAACCCCACAAAAAACCTGTAAGGTAACTGCTACAGGCATAACCCCCATTTTACAGATGGAGAAACTGAGGCTCAGAGAGGCTAAGTGATTTGCCCATGGTCCCACAGTTATGTGTGAGAGACAGGATTCCAATCTAGGTGTATCTGAATCCAAGTCCAACACTATCAGTCATGCAACACTGCCTTATTTCAAAAACTCCCTGAGCACCATCATGACCCAAGAGGACAGAGTAGGATCTTTGTGAGGGCTAAGAATACTGTCATTCATTATAGGTAAGATAATAAGCTCCATCTTATATCTATTTAGTTAATTTTCCAAAACTACATTTGCATCTACATTCCCCCCTCATAACAGCACTGTGGTCTAGGAAACTACTAGACTGAGAGTTGGAAAACCTCAGTTCCAAGTTCCAGCTCTGCCACTTGCTGACATGCCCGTGGGCAAGCCCTTCCGACCTCCAAGCCCTAATTCCCTCATCCATAAAATGAGGATAATAACACTTGTGCCACTCACCTTACAGGGCTATTGTGAATAACTATACTGTGGTTCTATACAAATAGCAGTTATTATTGACAACTCTGTGAACTGGGTTGGGCACGGATGTGCACAAGAGATTGTAACAATTTCCATGCAGAGATGAAAAAACTGGATTTAAAATGAGGAGACCAGTGTCATCCCCAATTTTGTTACTAAGCAAACTACATGACCTAGGGCAAGTCACAATCTCTTAGTGTCTTGGTTTCCTCATCTGGGAAATGGAAATCATAAAAGCTAATACTAGCTAGCTAGCATTTACATAGAATTTAGGGTTTGCAAGTGTTGTAGGTAATTTATCTCATTTGTTCCTCAACAGCTTTGTGAACGCAGTGTTGTTATTAACCTCATTTTACTTCTACCTACTTTATAAGCTTTTGAGAATCAAATTAGATAACAAGAATGAACCAACTTTGAAAAATACTGAGTCCCTTATAAACATATTACACCTCTGAGTCAAAGACATAAAAATCCAAGAACAAGCAATGAGCTTTAAGAATTCAAGAAAGATTAATTCTCGATATCCTTAATTGTATGATAAAAACACTAGACTAAGAAGATAGGAATTCCAAAAATCAAATAACAAAAGTATAGACAACTTTAAAGATCTTTAATTAGCTGAAAGTCTTCTCATTTATTAATAATCTGATTTTTGGTCAGTTTCCACTTTGCCATCAAAAATCACTAACAACAAACATCATCCTGGAGTAGCTACTGTAAAATGGCTATATTATGCAAATGAAAAATAGTATCATGAAATCTGGAGCTGGAAGATACTTTTAGAGGTCTAGCCCCCTCATTTCTATAAGCCCAGCTGCAATTCAAACCTAAGTCTCCTAGCTCCACACCCAGTATTATTTCCACTATGTAACATGGCAACAAAGAAAATGGGGGGGAAAAAAAGGCCACAGATAATATGATGACACATGAAGTATGGATGGTCAGTACACAAGAAAGGCACAAAAAGAGAAAATCTTGCTCCAGATACATCTGTCACACACAAGACTCAAGCCAGAGTGTTCATTTTTAGCCCTGACAGGGGTTTCTGCAACAGCCTTGGCCAAGTCTCTGATTCTCTCCAGGGAATCAACTGTTTCATTTATGACACAGGTACAGTACTTACAGTGGCATTGGGAGGTTTATTTGGAGGTCGAAAATGTTTTGCAGATGAACAAGGTACAAGTAATGATAAGGAAAGATTATTTCTGGCCACCTCCCTTACGATGGACAGGAAATGGATCCCAGGATGCTGTGATGGGACTGCCCCATTTCAGCCAACCAAATGCAAACCCACTTAAAAGGGGGTGGAGTGGGAAGAGAAAAGACAACAGAGCAATGGAGGATGGGAAAATTTACCTCTGATGTCACAATCCCACGACTCAATAGTGAGTGGCCACCCATATGGTTATAGGATAGGAGAAGAAGGAGCCAAGAAAGTGCTCAGTGACTTCAAGGAGGATGATAAAGAGATTCTGTATTGAGTCTGAATTGATTTTTAATTAAGTTAATGTCCAATTTAAATATAGTAGCCTTTAAGGATTTTTTTAAAGTTCTCAATTAGGTGGTGAGCACCTGAAGATGAGATTTTAAGGTAACAATCATTTCTGAGGTATTTTAAGATACTCTTCATGGGGGAAACAAAAAAGAGAAAACACCTTCCAAAGGATATGTCCCTACTATTGGTATGTACCCTTTTCCTTCTCTAGCTTGTGGAAGAGCTAACTCCTAGATCTTCTGGACTTAATCTTTGAAAACAAGTCAACTACAATAAGTAAACTGAAGTTAGGAAAGAGAAGACAGAGCAATCACTTGATCTAAAGTGCATCCACTTTTATCTAGAAAAGTATCCCAATTGCAATATTTTACTTTGTGGCTCTTAACTATATTTGTGAAACTTCGACTCTTCCCTCAGAAGCCTGCAGATATATGCCAAAGTGTGCTTAAGTATTGTTTACTGGGCTGCAGGCCTAGAAAGTGACAAAAATCAAGGGGTTAATATCAACAGGAAGATCTTCAGAACTGAGAGGAGTTCCAGGCAAAAGAAAAAGAGGGAGGAAGAAGTGTCTCCAGGTTTAGGGAACTCAGAGTAGATTTGATGATACATAGTAATATCACAAGCATGAAAATGGAAATAATTAGAAAGTTATAAAGCCTAGTGTTAAAATTCATCTCTAGATATAATGAGGTACAAGGAAAATGATTAGGAAAATGTGAAAGGAATGTAGTAATATTGTGATCAAAATGGGAAGTTTTTAAGTAAACAATTTGGAATGAATCCTTGAAAAAAACACACCACACAGACCTAATCTCCCAATCTGGTAACTGTAAATTTAAAGAATCTACAAACGGCAGTGGCAGGTGGACCCCTAAGGAGTACAGGGGAGAGAAAGCATTTGTAAAACTGGGGACAAAACAGTGTCAAAATTTCATGTGACAGTGTTTCCATACATATCAAATTGTGAACTCAGAGGAAGATCAAGCCAGAAGCCACATTTCAATTTCTCTGCTCTATTTCAATCTTTCCCAAATACCAATGAAAAAACACCAACATTATCACCCATCTCTCTCCAGGCTGGCATTCTTGTAGTTAAGGTCTCTCTCCATTAATGGACTACTTTTTGAGGCTGGGGAGCAGAGCGATGAGGCTCTTTTTAGGTGGTGAAGCTGCAACACTGGTATCTAGAGTTTCAACTGCAGAATAACAGGAACCATCAAGGCCAATGTTCCGGCTGCTGTGAAAAATGAAAGTCCAGAGGAGGCCAAAGCTGGGCTGTAGGCCTAAAAGAAACATTTAAGTCTCTGGGTGTCTGAAGGAAAAGCAAAATGGGTTGTGTGGTATCATGGAAGGAGGACTGGACTTGGAGAGTCAAGAACCAATCCTGTCACAAGTAACTGTGTGATCGATCTCCTTCCTTAGCTGTGTGGATTTCCTCAACCATTAAATGAGGGGGAACTGGCCTACACTCACATCTCTTCTAGCTCGAACATAGTTATATGGAATCATTCAAAGGCCAGAACGCTGACTTAGTGTCTCTCCTAAGCACATTAAATTCTCTCACAAATTTACTGGATGAGAGAGTTGAAATCCAAAAAGATCTCGACAGGCTAGAATGTTGGGCCAAATCTTAAAATGATGAAATTGAATTGGGATGAACTCTTAACCTTGGGTTCCTCCAAAAATCCTATTCACAAGGATAAGATGGAGGGAATTTGTCTGAAAAAGACATGGGGGAGAAAGAGGAGTGCAGACTCAAAAGGAATGGACAGTGTGATACCAACAGCAGCCAAGAATGGCCAAGATAGGTCCGGTGTCCAGGTAATCATGCTGCTCTCTTCTGCCCTGGTCAGAACACATCCAGAGGGCGGTATTCAGGTCTGGGTGCCACGGTTTAGAAAGGGCATTAATAAGCAAGATTTTAACCAAAGAAGCATAACCAAGATGGGGAAAGGTTTCAAGATCATGACTTAGGAGGTTCTGGGGAAGTAGGAATGTGTTCAGTTAGGGAGGATGTGATAACCATCTTTAAGTATCTGAAGGGCAGTCATGCAGAGCAATGGGTGGGGGGCTGAAGATAAGCACGTTTAAGGCTTTAATGTAATAAAAAGCTTTGAAACCACCAGAGCTGTCTGAAGATGGAATGGGCTGCTTCTAGATCAAAGGCATCAGGTAAAGGATGGATGAGCACTAGTCAGGTGTGTTGTGGAGGAGATTCCTGTCTGGGCTGGGCTAGACTAGTGGCTTCTGAGATCTCTTCCAACTCCCAAAGTTCTATGATGAGGACCTTTAACCAGCACAAATGTTCTGGTGTTTTAAAAAACAAATCACATGATTAAAGACATTAGGAACAATCATGAACCTTAGAGGTGATCGAATCCAACTCTCATTTTACATATACTGAGAGCTGGAAAAGCCCTCAAAGGGTATCAAGTCCAACAATCTCACTCTACAGACAAGTAAACTGAGAGACACAGGCTATGTGACTTGCCCCAAATCTCAAACTAGTGTCTGAGAAGGGATTTGAATTTGTCACTTACACAGACACTCACAAAAGATATACTGACATGTAGATCTATGAGGAACAGCCTAGCACAGTGGAAAGAAAAGTGACCAGGAGACAGCAGTTCAAGCATTTCTACCAGTTATGTGACCCTGGGCAAGTCACTTAGCCTCTCCCCTCTCCTTCTACCCCATAAATTACAGAGGCATCGCTCTGCACTAGTAGAGAAAGGTCCTTACATTAGTTCCCTACACGGTGGAAACCATGGGTTTAGCAAATGACAACAGCAAAACGTAAGGATAAAAATAGATGGATCACAAGATCAGCACTGGAAGGTCATCTATCCCAACCCCCTCATTTTACAGAAGAGTAAACTGAGGCTCAGAAAGCAGGTCACATGAATAGTAAGTAGAAGAGCTAAGAATGAAAGACAGGTGCCTGCTGATTCCAAAAAGGTGATTTCTTCTGCATTATCTCTCTTAAATTTCTCTATGTTCTTCAATTTTAAGTTGACATATAAAATTGGCTTCCTTTAAAAAAATATTTCTGAATTTGAAGCAAACTCCTAGCATTCACTCTAAATTGACCATGAGCTATATCTAAATCAAGAAATGGTTTATTAACAGTTGCTAGAAAGAAGACCAGTCAGTGGCAAAAGCTACTCAAAAGACCATTTTACCAACACATGGATTTTTAAGCAAAGAGAAGAAACTGCAAGTTTTGATTACGGGTGTGCCAAAGCTTACAGGGGCATACACCTTTCTTAAAGAATAAGCCAAACAAGCTTGTAGGAAGCTTTGAAACTTAAAGCTGGGGCAGCTAGGTGGCACAGTGGATAGAGCACTGGCCCTGGAGTCAGGAGGACTTGAGTTCAAATTCTACTTCAGACACTTAATACTTACTAGCTGTGTGACCCTAGGCAAGTTACTTAACCCCAATTGCCTCACCAAAAAAAAAAAGAAAGAAAGTTAAAGCTATACACTAGCTTGTTGCTATAACAATAAAGCCTACATTTGTTAGTTTATAATACAAAATAAGGTTTCCATACCTTGTTATAAAACCTTGTTAAATCACGAAATTATTGACACTCTGCTTGGAACCCCTTTTAAGGCAACAAATGAGACTCCTCTCTCAACGCTGTGAGTTCTGAATTCCTACATCACTAATCTGGACTTTGCACCATCCTGTCACTGACTCCATGTAAGGTAGAAGGAGGATAAAGTCATTGGGAAGTCTGCCCCCTGCTGGTTAGGATAATGGTCAGTGTCAGATGAAAACAGCTTTCTGGTGAATGAAACAAAAGTTCTCCAAGTATGGAGAACCAAAGGGGCAGCAGAAAAAATGGCAGGGTGGGAGAGGCCCAAGTTTACATTTGAAATTGTATATTCAATAGAAATTCTAATACCCATTACTGATAGTCATGAACCTTTGAACATTATTTACAACAGTGGTTCTCAGCTTTTTTGTGTGCACTGTGGACCCCTGGACCATAAGGTGAAGCCTAAGGACTTCTCAAAATGAATGCTTTTAAAATGCTTAGGATTGTAAAGGAAACCAATTATACTGAAATCGAGTCATCAAAACATTTGTAAAAAAAAAAAAAAGTTCAAAGACCTCCCAGGTTAAGAGGCCTTGATTTACAATTAACTCACTCCTTCAATTTAGAATTGAAACATTTGGACTTTGCTATAAAGCTCCCTTTAGTAACCAGTATTGACCTAGAAGAGACTCACTGAAACTTTGAATCCTGCTACTCCCTAATACCCTCAGAAACACAAAGAATAAGTGGAGGATCTCACTTGCTATCTTCTAGTGGAAATAGGTAACTTCATTTTTGTGTGCCACCTCATGAGACTCAGAGCCCAGAACACATATGAAGGGAATGCACGACAGATATAATTAAATGTTTCTGGGGAAGTTTCAAAATCTGATGAGCGGGGGCTCATTCGCTTCCCTAAGAGTTTTATCATCAGCTCTACAAGTAAGAGAATGCAAAGTCAAAATGACCATCAGCAACTTAGTAACAAAACAATGGACCTTGAACAAAATTCATGCAGAACTTGAAACACAACAGGACCCGTGGAAACATACTGGGCACTTTTCCTATAAATGGAACACCAGTGTCATGTCACTGTATTGTAATATTCAGATATACAAAGCAGATATTCAAATTCCACAGTTAATCATAGTTTGTTTCCATTTTATTCTCAATTCACTTATCACCTGTTAAGTTTTTCACATTTCTTAACAAAGGTAACTCTTTTTTATTCAAGAATTGTGGTTTTCAACTTAAACTGAATACGCGCACGCACACACACACATACACATATCCTTAGTTTTACCAATTATTAAAGGACCAAGAGAAAAAATTTCTTATTTTCTTTTTTATGGTTTTGGTTGAAATGGTCTTGATTTAGTCATCACATAAGGACCTGTTCTAGAACTCTCCGATTTAATTATGCTCTTAGATATACTTTTTAAAAAATGATGCAGGTACATCAGTTACTTAAGAAAACAGTCACCCCATATATGTGAACAATAACATGTATAAAGGTGTACAGTGATGCTAAGACATTCCAGGTATCTTCAGTCATCTCACATATTCCTGTAAGGTCCCTGGCCAAAAAAACAAATGTTTAAGACACATTGAGGAAGACTTAAGTACGTTTTCACTCGAAGGAAATTCTCTAGTTTCTTTCCCAATTTATAGGCTTCTTGACCAAAACAAATACCATTTAGAATTAAGACTGTGAGAAGAACAAAAATGACTACTGTGTATGAATCCTGCTGAGGGCCTAGGATTTTAAATGATGAATGCTGAAGCTGCCATGAACCTGTAGATTTTCTCTGAGCCCAGAAAGACCTTTAAGCTACTGTTGCTTAGAATGGGGGGCAGGAGGGGTCTAACGACAAAAGAAGATACAAGATTGGGGGGCAAATGCCTCCAACAAGGGTTTTTTCCCCTGGCACAAGGTTTCAAGAAAAACTTTCTTTGTCATGTTAAAATCGTTCTCCTAATTAAATTCAAACAAGAAAGTGTCTACAGTGAGCAAGGCCCAGGGTAACAGTAGCCCCTATGGAGACTGGATCAGGTCCAGGGGCCTGATCTTTGCAGCAGCTTTTCCCTCAGTACCCAAGTGGAACAGAAAGAGAAAATGAACTGAAACCACCCCCCCTTCCCCCATCACAGAGAACTGCTGGGGGGCTGAGGAGCTCTGGGCCCCTCTGAACTAGGCCAGGAAAGACTAAAAGTGCCCACTGCCTGCCAGACAGGTCACACCATCTTTCTCCACACTGACAAACTTAGCCACTTTGAGTTCTGAGAAATCAGAAGTCCTAGACAAACCAAAGATGCCCTTTCCAAAAGGGCTTTCCTTCCTCCCCTCCTCCCCCAGAGTGTGTGTGTTTGTGTGTGATGGGGATTTCGGGTAGGGAGGAAAGACTCCCTCTATTAGGAAGAGATATTTCTCTGGAGTGGGGAGGCTGTCAGTGAGGAAAGGGTGTGTCTGTGCACAAAGAGGTATATGGGGCGGGGGTCTTCTGTGAGGAAGGGGATGTGTGCAGGGAGTTCCCCCTCCAGGAACTAGGTGTCTTATATGTGGAGGCCTACTCTATGAGAAAAGGGGTCTTGTGGAGGAATTTGCCCTGGAAGGACAGGGAAGTCTACAGAGATGATGATCTGGAAAAAAGGGGGTATCTAGAGGAGAGTTTTCTTTGGGGAAACTCCTGAAAAGGGAGACGTGCTTCTATGGGGAAGGGGGTGCTTTGTGTATCTGGGTTGTCCTAAGTGTAGAGGTGTCTTAAGTAAGGAAGTGTCTGGAAAAGGGGGTGGCCCTGGAAGGAGGCCTCCTATAAAGAAGAGAGTCCCCTTGGTGGAAGCCTTCCTAAAAGGTGTGGGAATGCCTGGGGGGCTGAGGAAGGAAGTGTCTTTATGTGGGGGAATCTCCTGGGAGAAAAGGTGGATTATCTTGTGAGCAGCATCTCCCAAGAGGATGGGAGCATGGAAGAGGTTCCTATTATAAAAAGGGATGTCTCTGGGGAGGGAAGGGGGTGTCCAGGTACAATGCCTTCCCAGACAATCCCCTGTTATAAAGATGTTTATACAGAAAGGGGCTGTCTTGAAGCAAGCCTGTAAAAAGATAGTTCCGAGTGTGGGGGTCCTCCCTATGAAGAAGGGGATGGCCAAGGATTGGGGAAGCTGTGTGTAGGAGGCCTCCTTTGAGAAAGTGTGTCTCTGTATGGGGAGAGGTTGTGTCATGGAGGCATCTCTATGCACAAGGAAGGGGTACGGGTGGAGGAGTTATCTTGGGAGGCTCTCCTGGGAGAAAAAGGTGGGGTGGGTGGGGTGATATCTCATAGGGGGACCTCCTGTGATTGATGGGGTGCCTCTATCTAGAGGAGGTTGTCTTGTGGGTCCTTCCTCTGAGGAAAGGAGTATCCAGGTGTGTCAGGTCTGTTTGACTGGGGGGGGGGGCCCTATGAGAAAGAGCACATCCAGGTGTTTGTAAGCTGTCTTTCCTGGGTGTTCCTCTGAGAAAGAGGATATCCAAGTTTGTGGCGGTTTTCTTCTGGGGGCCTCTCAGGTAAGCAAGAAGAAGTGTCAAACTATCTTACTGGGGGACATCTTGTGAAAAAGTATGCATCTGTGTGTATGTGAGTGTTTTTAGGGGACACTTCCAGGGAATAAGGGGATGACTGTGCATGAGCTATCCTGTGGGATATACATCCATAATGAAAGGGGTATCTGTGTTTGGAAGGTTGTCTTCTAGGTGATGTGTGTGTGTGTGTGTGTGTGTGTGAGGATGGGTGTGTGAGTGTGTATGAGTTTTTGTCGGGGGTGTCTCTTATGATGGAGTATCTTTGGGGCAATGTGCTGTGAGGATAGGGGTTTCTATATGTGGGGAGGTGGGTCTCCTGTGAAGAAGAAGGGAGTATCTCTATGTGGGTAGTTGTAGGCCGTACCATGGGGGTCTCTTGTGAGGACAGGTGTGTCCATATGTCTCTTGTGGGGATGGTGACTGCAAATGTTTGCTTGTGGGGATTATCTTTAGAGAGGGGTATCTTGTGAGGTTAAGGGTGGTCTGTTGTGGAGGGGTATCTGGGAGGGTTCTTCTGTGAAGATGGGGAGCTCTCCTAGGAGTGCTGGTCTGTGTGTGTCAATGGTGTCAGTGAATGGGTCCTAGACTGGGAGTCTCTGGAGCCGGTGTGTTGGGATTGAGGGCGAGGAAGTGGTCTGTGAGTGGGTCCTGGTCTATGTGTATATTTGAAGGGTGAAGGTATCTATGATTGGATCTCCCCCATCCTTGTGTGTATCTGGGGAAGAAGTGTCTGTGAGTAGGTCCTGGTTTGGGGGAAGGCGGGTTGTTGTTGTCTGTGAGTAGGTCTCTCCCCCCTCCCTGTGTGTCTGAGTGTGGTGTCTGTGAGTAGATCTCCCTTTGCCCACATGTGTATGTTTGTGGGGGGGGGGAGAGGGGTGTCTGAGTAGGTTCCCCCTCCCATGTGTGTATGGCTGGGGATGTCTGTGAGTGGGTCCCTGCCCTGTGTATGTCTGGGTGGTAGTAGGAGTATCTGTGAGTGGGTCCCCCTCCCCGCGTGTTTGAGGAAGTGGTCTGTGAGTGGGTCTCCCTCACCCATGTATGCCTGGGGGAGTGTCTGTAAACGGGGTCCCCCACGTGTGTCTAGAGGGGTGTCTGTGAGTGGGTCCCCTCCCGTATGTGTGTGTGTGTGGGGGGGGTCCTGTGAGTTGGTCCCCCGCCCGTGTGTGTCTGGGGGATGGTCTATGAGGGAGTCCCCCTCACCCACGTATATCTGGGGGGTGTCTGTGAGTAGGTCTCCTCCCGGCGCCCCCCCACCCCCCGGGCTGCAGTCAGCGGCGGCAGCAGCGGCGGCGGCGGCGGCAGCAGCATTAGCCCCGCTGGCAGCCTGGCCCGACCGGCCCCGCCCCGCCTCCACAGACCAGGCCGGGCGGCGGGCGGCCCTGGGCCGTCCGGAAAGCCCCCTGCGGGCGGCGGGCGGCGGGCGTGCGGCCTAGTGGGGCCGGGCTTACATAACGGGGCCGGGGCGGGCCGGGGCCTCACCTGCCGTAGATGCCCTCGGTGATCCGGTTCCGCTTTAGGGGGCGGCGGAGTTTGCTGCAGTCCGCGTTCCGCCGCTTCATCCTCCTCCCGCTGGGGGGCCGGGAGCCCGAGCCGCCGCCGCCGCCGCCGCCGCCTCCTCCGCGTCCGCCTCCGCCGCCCGAGCCGAGCCCGAGCCGCCGCTCCCGGCGCCCGCCCGCCCCGCGCCGCCGCCGCCGCCGCCGCCTCCGCCGCCGCTCTCGGCGCTCCGGGCCTGGACTCTACCCTGGGGCCGGTCACCACCGCGGAGCCAGCCCCCGGGGGGAGGGGGTGGGGACGGGGCCGGGGGCGGGGGCCGGGGAGGGGGGGCCGCGGAGCCTCCTCCGCCTTCGGAAACAAAGAAATGACAATTCCGGGGCCCGCCCG